>NC_141103.1:40275691-40625691 GCF_041138505.1 Cibotium barometz
CTGTATCTATGACATGAAATCTGCACTCCAACTGGTTATTTCCTATAGATATTTTAGGAATGAAATATCCAACACTTATTAAACGCATTTCATGTGAAATTTGAATGTAAGTGTTTTCTCCTATAATTGTGGGTTTTCCAAGAGTGTTCCACGCCCCCAAGAATATGAGATTGATGTGGACCATAGGGTAGATGTGGGCTTGCCACCTTTGTAGACCATTCTCAGTTGAGAGTCCAATCCATATTCTTGGTGGATTTAGTTCTGGTGGAAGTCCAAGAGAGGTCGAAGACTTACCAGTTATTGTTGGAGGTGAGAGAGTACCCTTTGTGGAAGCAGTTAGTACAGGTAGAGGATCATATTCGATGCACTCCCCGTCCCAAAGAATCATGAATACCTTGCCCTGGGGAAGCTTGGGGATAGCTGTGTTGTCAACTGAATTGATTGTACTTATAGCGTTCTGGACCTAGCTTCCTCCAAGGATTACTGCTTCTTGTGTCTTGCCTATGGGAGCCACATAAAACTTACAAGACAATGGGTTAGAAACAGTATGTGTATAATTTGTGTAAAAGACTCGAGGCTTTGAATACGTTATCCACTAGGCAATTGAATTTTAGCATGGGCAGTGTGAAGAGATGGTTTGCCTAGGGAGACCCATGTTTTCCATGGTAAAAGATTGTGGCTAGTTGTGGGAGAAAGCAAGGCACGTTTTCTTTGCATATTTCTGCCAAAGGAGGAATCTAGCCAGGCCCGAAGGGTGGTCGTTTCGTCTTGGGGAGCTACGCTTACACTTGGGGTGTTAAGCAAGGCAAGGGCCTTGTAGGGTTCATGAAGGTACTGGCTCGTTGGGAGCACAAATTGCATGCCGAGTTTGCGATCTAGAAGGGTATCACGCATAGCAAAGATTTTCATCCAGTCATGGTCGACGTCGTCATCAATGACAGAAGCAACTACGTGTGGCACCCGCACATCATCAAGGGTTTGATGACAAGCGTCGCAAACATAGAGATCGTCAGTCCTAGCGGTGGTCACAGAGTCTTCGGCGAACGGACCTATGACCATGGGATGTGTATGCCAAGTATGTAAATTCACTTTGAGTGTTTGATTCCCTTTGCGGAGGTAGACATGATTTGTGTCCGAGTCATGGATCAATAGTGTTTGTCATCGCATGAAGGCTCTTCCCAGGATACTGTCATAGACGCCGTTACGAAAGTCCATGACGACAAATGTGAGTTTGAAGGTCATGTCACTGACTCTAATCTTGAGATCATGTGCTAGGCCAAGGAGTCGTGCAGACGTCCCGTTCGCAAGCTTTATCAGCAATGTGGTGGGAACAAGGTGTGGTTGGTCCCAGTTTTCCTAGCACGTCCTTGTGAGGATGCTTACACCAGCACCCCATCCACGATGCCTCTGTTCGAATATCCGCTGTAGCAAATAGACAGGGTTGCGTTTGGGTCATCCATGGTTGTTTCTCGTACCGGTATGAACCTATTCGTACGGTACGGTTCCATACGATGTCGTACGGTACAAGGTTTTTTTCCCCCTCCATGAAAAAAAAAATCCTTCTCAACGAAGATCCCAAATGCCAACAATACTTCGCAAGTTTCGTGTCCACTTAGTATTTCATATGGGGTTGCTAAGAGACCTAAAAAATCTAGCAAGGTAGACTCGTAGTGTATACTTGATTGGTAGAATGAGGAGAGAATCTTGCTACATCACTTGGAGATCCCTAGTATAGGTAGGCTAGACAGTCAAACCCTCAAGTTATGTACAAGGGAGAAGATTTAGACAGGGCCATTTTGATCTACAGAGGAGTCCCTAAACCTATCACCCTAGATGAACGCCCGTATTTGTGCAAGGACGGTCCCTTAGTCATAAACACTACACTAGGAGACCTTTGGCATCGCATTACGTATGCAGGCTCTTTTTTGGAGACAATTGGGGGATCCAACTGAGACAGACACATCTCCATGTTTTGGTTCCTCGAGCACTCTAGACTCCTCCCTCTCTAACCTTCCCTCACATTCAAGCTTGAAGCTCCATAGTTTGTAAGTGTTTTTTTAAAAAACGTATTTTATCATACAGTATCCCAAAATTTCATATTGTACCAAAAATTCCCGTACGGTATCGTATTTTCGTACCGTGACAACTATGGTGTCATCAACTTCAGAGTAGTGGCCTAATGCATGTACTCCAATTGTTGGTGCGCCTTTGGGGTGTGCGTTGTGCTCATGAAGTAGTTCAAGATGATGGGGCTCAGATTCATCCGAGGAATCTGAGTTAGCTCTCTCCTCCACGCAAGCCTGTAGTTTTCATTTCATCCAATCCCTAAGGTCATTCCATAAATTTGGTTTTTACTTTTAACAAGGTTCCAATGGACATTTGGATTTGGAAAGAAAGGAAGGCTGAGAGGCCGGCAAGGTCACGTTGATGAGGAGCTTCCTCATGTGCAGGGCCTTGTTCATAGGGTGAACCGGCAATGGTATATGGAAGTTCAATTTGGTCCTTATTTGACGGGGGTGGAGGTCGAGATTTGGGTGTCGTAAAAGGGTAAAAGACCTCAAAGAATCTTGTGTGGGCACCTCGTGAGTTTTGTGGGATTCTGTGTCACTGTTCGCATCGAGTTGTTCGATGTGAACGTGGGATTTGGGCTTGGCCACCTGTGAAATAGGCACTGGAGGATTAGGAGGCAAAGGTGGGGCAAGATCTTCGTTTGTCAATATCATGTTGGCAAACGGATCTTCCTAGGCCTTGAGCATAAGCTGGGACTCCTGCCTTACTGGGTGAGGAAGTTCAAGTTCTTGTCCCGGACATCGAGTAATTATGGGGGACTGTGTGCACTCGGGTATTGATTCAAGGGGTGTAAAAACGGGCGGTGGTTCAAGTTGAGCCAAGTAGTGCTCCACCAGTGCTTGGGACTCCTAAAGGCATTGCTTCTCGAGAATGGGATTAGGATATTTGGCCATATATGGACACTAGAGAAGGTCATAGCCGCGCTGTGTGAGTGGTTAGTTAGGAGTGTTGCCACCAGTAATGCATGCTGCCCGGGAGAAGAGGAGGGTAATGTTACAAATGGACTTTGGGTTGTCATTGGCGCGGTGGCCAATTGCGTGGAATGGCTTTCTCGCATGTTATCATCAAGAAAGATCGCCCATTTGCGAGCTTGATCAAAGGTGAAGGGATCCTTGACCAACATGTAGTCGTGAAGCCTTGGATTGTGCAACCCCATGAAGAAATGGTCCATTAAGTGCTTGTCACTCAATTTATCCCTTTCTTCGCAACCTGAATTGAGGTACTTAATGTGGGCAATGTAGTCGCGTAAGGTTTCCTCTCGTTTTTGTTGCAATTGGAGCAGTTGGATTACGAGGCTCCATTTGGGCCTGTATGTGGTGCAAATCCAAGAATGAAGACCTCTCTCACTACTTTGAAAGTCGCGTAAGGTTTCCTCTCGTTTTTGTTGCAATTGGAGCAGTTGGATTACGAGGCTCCATTTGGGCCTGTATGTGGTGCAAATCCAAGAATGAAGACCTCTCTCACTACTTTGAAAGTGCCTTTGTGCAGAGGGTCCAAGGATTGGAACCATTACACTACCTTGCCGTCAAGGCTGAGTCCGGAGAGATGGACCTTTGTTGCATTACCGAAAATTTCAAATGCCTGGCAGATTTGGTTAAAGACCTCTAGGTGGAATATGAGGTCTCCAATGCCGTGAAATTTCGACGTAAGTTTAAAAAATTTCACCCACATAACTTGTGTATATGATGTCTGTGGATGCAATTGTTGTGCCACTCCCCTTCCTAGATCTTGTGCTAAGCGCGGAATGTCTAGTTGTGGCTCAAGAGGAGGTGGTACGTGGGTGAGGGGTGGGAATAGATCCGTGGATATAGGAGGAGATACGTGGGTGTGCTCAGGGCGTTTATTCATGTCGAGGTGCATCAACAAAATGCAGTAACGGAGAGAAAGAATTGATTCTACTTGAGTGTGCGAGAAACATGTTGAACGCAAGTCCATTAAGTGATGGTTTTTGGGCCAAGGTTATCCAAACAGCTGTATACTTGCAAAATAGATCGCCAACAAAAGCCATGGAAGGTATCATTCCTCAAGAAGCTTTCTCTGTCATTAAACCTAAGATATTTCACTTGAAAGTTTTTGGTTGTGATGCATATGTTTATGTACCGGATGAGAGGAGGAGAAATATTGATGCAAAGTCAAAGAAATGCATCTTTATTGGATATGCTTCGTATGAGAAGGCATACTGGTAACTGGTTGTATGATCCAGTTGATAGGAAGGTTATTATCAGCCATGATGTCATTTTTGAAGAGAAGAAGGGTGCTGTTTTTCTCAGAAAATTCAGGATAGCAACACATCCTCTTGGTTTGAGGACGAGGATGATGAAGAAAAGGGAAATTTTCGGCATGCTAATGATATATATAGCCCAACCTATGACAAGGGTGTGTTATTGCATCACAACACACCTCCAAAAAGTCCACGGGAAGACATGAATGTTCCGCAAGTTGAATCAGCTCGAAAAGTGGTGAAGAAGCTTCGAAGGTACCTAAAGACCATTGAAGATAGCAAAAATATGGATCAGCCCGAGAGCAGTGAGCAAGGCTCGAAGAGAGTCTTGAGAGAAAGAAAGAAAAAAGAAACTTTTATTAACATCTTCAAAAGACCACTAGGGTCTATGAGACAAAAAAAGGTGTTACAAAGTATCCAAGTGTTACATTGATTCTGGTAAAACACAAAAGAACACAATTAAAAAAGACTACTGGCTACAAATACAAGTAGCATCCTCAGGAATACAATAGCATGATGACCCAAGGTCCAAGGAACATCAAGCTAGGGTGGCTAGTGGAGAGGTCTCATCATCATCCTCATGAACTGTGTAAAGACCCAAGGGCATCAATGTCCACATGTCTTGTGTGGGCATCACTGTATTGCCAGAGCATCTCCTGAGTGAAAATGGAAGAGGTATGTGAATTTTGCATTAATGGCATGTATTGCAAAATTCAGAACCTAAGTCTTTTCTTGAAGCTTCTCAACACAATGAATGGAAGAGAGCAATGAATAAGGAGTACAACTTCATCATGAAGAACAAAATGGGTGTACAAACTCGAGTATAAAGCCGATGGACGTATTGACAAACATAAAGCGAGGCTCATGGCAAAAGGTTATGTTCAAAAAGAAGGTATTGATTATGATGCAACATTTGCTCCTTTGGTTAAAATGAACACCATCAGGACTGTTTTGGCATTAGCTAAATATTATAATTGGGATGGCATTCAAATGGATGCCAAAAGTGCTTTCCTGAACAGTTGTTTGGAAGAGGAAGTATATATCAAACAGCCTATTGTCAAAGGCAAGCATCATGTATGCAAATTATCAAAAGCTTTATATGGTCTCAAGCAAGCTCCAAGAGGTTGGTACTCTCATACCGATGAGTTTATATTGCAAAGTGGCCTTAGCCGAAGTAATAAGTGTGATTCAAATTTATATATACTTCATCAAGAAGGGCATATTACTTTGCTTCTTGTATATGTGGATGATCTTATTATCAGTGGAAGCAACAAATCCTTCATAAGTCAAGTGAAGGTGAATCTTTCTAATGAGTTTGACATGAAGGATTTGGGATCACTACATTACTTTCTCGGTATTAAAATATAGAGACAACCCACCAGTTTATTTCTTACTCAATCCAAATATGTGAAAGAACTATTGGAAAAGTTTGATATGGATAATTGCAAGCCTATTGCAACACCTATGGAGCCAAATCTGAAAATTTCAGCATTCAACCATGAAGTAGATTCTGATGAAACATTATACAGACAGCTTATTGCGACTCTCATTTATGTGACTATCACTAGGCCAAATATTGCTTATGCAGTGGGGGAAAGCTTAGTCAACACATGCTTGATCCGACAGATTCTCTTTCACGAGCAGCCAAACGTGTGTTGAGGTACTTACATATAATTTTGGGCTTAAATATGTTTCCACATTCGATCTTGTTTTGTCAGAATATTGTAACGCTGATTGGGCAGTAGATGTGGATGATAGAAAGCTAATTTCAGCTTATATCTTTTCTCTTGGTTCGAGTGCTATTTCATGGAAATAGTAAGAAGAAATCAATTGTGGCATTATTAGCTATTTCATAGAAAAGTACAAATGCTGGTACAGTAGGTACAATGGCTGGTACAACCGGTACAGTGACTGGTACAGCAAGTACAGTGACTAGAAATCATAATAAAGTGATTAAAGACCTTGCCTTCAGTATTTATTCACGATGGAAGCCTGCAAAACAGCCCCCAACAGCCGGTATACTTCATGGGCAGCCTGAGAGAGAGAGAGAGAGAGAGAGTAGCCATCATTAGGGCAGCCTGTAACGGTGGTAGAGCCTAGTGTGCAGTAAGTGAGCCTCTATTAATGAAGAGAGAGGGCTCCAATTTATAAATTTGGGGCTCCCTTGAGTGTAAATGGAAAGAGAAGGCTCTGATGACAAGTGGAGAGCCACACAAAAGCTGAAGTGACAAGTGTGAGGCCACTTGTCTCACTTTGATCCACTTTCTAATAAGTGTCAGGCCACGTCTCACTTTGGTCCACTTTCTTGCCACATGTCCCAATCTAAGAGATGGGTCTTTCCATAAACTCTCTCTCTAAAAACATCCCAATTGGTAGATATTCTGTCTCATAGGCACTTTGCCAACTCTTGGTATCTACTCAATTCCAGATATAATGACGCGAACAGAATTTCCATCGTAGTCGGGCCAAAAATAGCAACTCTCTTGAATTTCAGGAGTGTGGTCCTTTGTATCCGAGGATAATCCCCCATTTTCAAAGCTTGTACTTTCCAAATATTTAGACATCCTGGAGTCCACCAGACCCTTTCATACTGGGAAATGTCCAAGCTGGTGACAAAGAGGTACGTCCTTCAACCTCTCACAATATACATGCAATTGTAATCGATAGAATATCATAGATCAATCTAATTAAAGTATTCATGTTTCAAAGGCGTTCAATGCTTAAAGATCAATCTAGTTTTATGGTTGAGAAAGACAAAGGCATGCACATAAAATGCCTAAGATCAAATGGTGGGAGAGAATATTTCTCAAATAAGTTCAGTGATTATCTAAGAGAGCACGGGATAAAGAGACAGTTCACATGTAGGTAACACCCCGCAACAAAATGGGGTTGTAGAAAGGAAGAGCAAGCACATTCTAGAAGTTGCACGTGTGTTCATGAATGAGAAAGGAATGCCTCATTACTTTTAGACAGAAGCTACATTATAAGAAGAGGTTGAACTTGGTCCCAGTAATGTAGAATGTGCCTATCCCGGACAAATGAGGTTTCTCGAAAGAAGAGGTTGGAGAAACCTTCAAATGGGTTGAGGTTGTGAAAAAGCAGAAAACAGTCCACACCCCGAATGCCGCATCCATCATGATGGCCACGCTTAAGGAAGAGAAGCGTCACCAGTCTAGGGCTCTACATGTGCGAGTAACAGGCTTGCAAGCGGGCAACTCACCAAGAGAGGATGGTGAGACTTTATGTAGACAGATAGGCATCACTGACATACCTTTTGTAGATGCTTAGCGAGCCAGGAAGAACTTGACGAGGGAGAGGCCTCTGCTCCTCAAGTTCAAAGATACGAAGTCCCGTTTGGCTTTCTTGAAGAAGAGGGCCACCCTTCGAACCACCAAAATATACCTTGGAGATGACCTCACCCCCCTAAAGGTGGAACACAGGAAAGCCAGGCTGGTTCAGGTTATGGAAGTCCGCAAGGCAAGAAAATGGGCCGTTTATCGTGATGACCAAGTCATCATCACGGATAAACGCCCCACATGACTGTGCGGGGACTAAGAGACCATAGATGCATTGAGGATGGGAGTATGGAATTGCAATGGAACTCTATGGTCAGACACATGAGACTTCACAGAGACTTACACATAGGGATATTATCTTCTACACAAGAACGCATCAAAGTCCTGAGAGAGGCCTACCCAAAGTGGAGAGTTATACATGGGAATCAGCTTTCAGAGGACAAACACGCACCACTGGGGGGGGGGGGGGGGGGGGGGGGCGTGGCTCGGGAGGAGTGGTATGCTTGTTTCGTTCTCATTTGAGAGGCATGCTCACAATGGTTAAACACGATGAGGAGGCTGGTTTTATGTGAATGCAATTAGCCAGGCCTGGCTAGAGAGTGATGCATATTGCAGTATGCTGCTTCCCACCAGAGAAATCAGAATATGCATGCAGGTTAACAGAGAACGGGGAGACTCCCTATGCACCATTATTTGCAGACATTGCAGAGTTCACTTCTCAGCTCACAGCACTTCTCCATTCATCCGCTATTGCCAGCTTCCCCCATACCTCTCATTCCACTGCCAAACCTCAGACTGGGACAATGCCCCAAAATAGTTAGTATGATGATGAGTGCTGCACTACACGTGCCTGTCTTTTACGAGAAGTAGCTACGGGCCAAACCTCCGCCCAACAGGCTCAGAGATTAAACCAATCCCTTACTCGTCATAATAAACGTGCACATGAAATAGAGCAATATTGGGAGCTATACCAACTATTCTTGAGCGGTAACTCTGAGGAGGCTTGGTGCCGGATACGCCGACCACTCACACCCATCACTGACCCACATATTTGACACATACACCCACTCATTGTATCACATTCTTGATCAGCCCCCCCTTCCACACCCACCAAAGCCTCGCCCCACCACATTTAGCTTTTCACCACAGACCTGGTGGAGAAAGCTATGCCGAGACTCTAGCATGGTTTCTCCTTAGGATTAGAGGAGAGCACCTCTCCTATGCCTCCAAAACCCTCGTCCCACTTATAGCTCACATGTTTAACAGAGCACTTTCGGAGGGCTTTCCACACACCTGGTCTCTTCATACTATTGCCCCTATCCACAAGGGTGGGGATACCATGGATCCCAACAACTACAAGACCATTATGATCTGCCATATCATGGCCAAGATTATGAATCAGTTCTTGAGGCAGAGTTCAGTGCCTTGTCAGAGAGGGAAGGCCGCCAGGCTGGCTTCCAACGGAACTTCTCTACATTAGATCATATCTTCACTCTAAGGAGCCTCATCGAGCAGGCTAAGGTGGAAGGCAAAAACCGTTATTGCTGATTTGTGGAATTCCACAAAGCCTTTGACACAGTGCCACGTGACTACTTGCTCCAGAGGTTGCAGTTACTACGGGTTTCATCGTATATGATCTGGGGGATCATTTCATTATATGAGCAGGTAGTGGGGAGAGTTAAGATGCCCAGGGGGCCTTTCAGAGATCGCTAGCACCACTGGGGTGAAACAGGGATGCCCCCTATCCCCCACACTCTTTGGTATCTATATTGACGAGATCTCAGTTTATTGACCAGGCAGGCTGGAGAGGTGCATCTTTGTCAAGCACTCTCATTGCTATACTCCTCTATGCTGATGACATAGTGCTTATCTCAGATTCTCAGGCCAGACTACAGTGCCATATCAGGATTTTTGTACACAATGGGAGCTCTGAGTTAACCTTGGGAAAACCAAGGTGATGGTCTTTCACACTTCCCGCAAAGAATTATATCGGCTCTTTCTAGGGCCCAACTGCAAGGACGCTTGGAGAGAACTCTGTGAGCACTGCCTCCCCACACCCATCACATGCCTAGACACTTGGTACTCATATGCACTCTCTCTACCACATCCCCGACCAGCCACCTCTACTCCCCCCACCCCAAGAGGATCTATTATTGCTTTGTGGACTTCCGCAAAGCTTTTGATACTATTCCCCTGGCCTGACTACTCCAGCACATATAGGATATCGGGGCTCCATCCGACAAGATTTGGAGCATCATCGCTCTTTATGAGTCAGTCACACGGGACCAATGAGAGCCCCAAGAGGGATGTCACATGAGATCACTAGTACTATTGGGGTGAAACAGGACTGCCCTTTATCACCCACTCTCTTCGGCCTCTACATTGATGAGATCTCGAGCTTCATTGACAGATTAGACAGGCTTGGTGCTACATTTGCAGGAATACTGATTCCCCTCCTACTCTACGCAGATGACATTGTGCTTATATCAGATTCAGCCGAGGGGCTTCAGTGCTCTGCAGTTTTCTGTACATAGCGAGATCTCACTTTTAACCTTGGTAAAACTAGGGTCATGGTCTTCCACACCTTTGGCCCCCGCTTTACCATGACCACAGCAGCATGCACTAAGTGACACGGGGATATGCAGCTTTGGCGCTCCTTGAGCGATGCTGCTACCAAGCCCATTTCCAGGAGCCCAAGATGAAGGGTTGGCTCTTCAAAACCTTTGTCACACCAGCCTTGATGTATGGAGTGTTGGGTTTTATGCTGTGTATGCACCCAGGGGAGTGCTAGTGATCATCAGTAGGTTACTGGGGCACTTTTTACTTCAGTTAGTGGAGGTTTTTTCCCCAAGTTTAGCTTAGTTTTTCTGTACATAGCGAGATCTGACTTTTAACCTTGGTAAAACTAGGGTCATGGTCTTCCACACCTCTGGCCCTCGCTTTACCATGACCACAGCAGCATGCACTAAGTGACACGAGGATATGCAGCTTTGGCCCTCCTTGAGCGATGCTGCGTCCAAGCCCATTTCCAGGAGCCCAAGATGAAGGGTTGGCTCTTCAAAACCTTTGTCACACCAGCCTTGATGTATGGAGTGTTGGGTTTTATGCTGTGTTTGCACCCTGGGGAGTGCTAGTGATCATCAGTAGGTTACTGGGGCACTTTTTACTTCAGTAAGTGGAGGTTTTTTCCCCCAGTTTAGCTTAGTTTCACTTATAAAGGTTTATAAGTGATTTGGTTGGGTCTCTCATTATTGGGCAAAGTGTGCTCAAAGAGTGATTGGGCTAATCATGCATTGATGCCCGCTCGTTTGGAAGGGGCTTCTTACGACTGACGACCTCGCCTGCGAGCTCCGCTTCCCCCCCCCCCCCCCCCCCCCCCCCCCCCCCCCCCGGGCTGCTTCTCGCCATCGCGCCCCCCTCTCCCCCCGCCAGTCCGCCGCTTTCTCCTCCGTCCTCTCCCCCGCCTCCTTCATTGCGCCCCTCTTCGCCATCTCTCCCCCGCCTTCTGCCTCGCGTCCTCCCCCGCCTTCGCTCCCCGCCTCCCTCCTCGTTTCCGCCTTCTTTCCCCCCGCCTTCTCTTCCTTCGCCACCTTCCACGCTACCTTCCCCGCCATTCCCCCCGCCGCTTGCTTCCTTCCCCCGTCATCTTTTCCTCCGCCTCTCTAACCCCTTCGCCTCCTTCTCCCCCGCCTCTCTTCTCTCCCCCGCCACCTCTCCCCCCTCGGCCTTCTCCTGCGCGGCGCATCTCTTCCCCTCCGCCTTCTCCCTCTCCCCCCTTCCGTCTCGCCCCCGCCGCCCACCGCTAACTCTTCCCTGCCTCAGCTTCCCCCCCCCCCGCCGCCCCGCCCCCACTATCCTGTAGCCCTCCGCCTCTCTTTTTCCTCGCAGGGCTGTGTCCCTCCCGTTGGTGACCCCGGTTTCTGGCCTTTTCCCTCTGGAGGACTCCATGGAAGCCGCTCCGACTAACCCTGCCGATTCCGGTCTCCGTCTGGAGTTCACAGCTGAAGATCTTCAGTTGTTTGTTTCCACAGTTTCCGCTCTTGAGGCCTCCTCCTTGGTCTGCAAGATAGTGGGTAGCCGTCCGATGCGGAGAGAGCTTCGCGACCTTCTGCAAGGCAGCCTTGTTGGCGTGCGGCTGGCTCGGAGCCCCATTCCCCTCCGCTCATCCCGGGCGTTCCTCGCGCGATGGACTCATGGTTTCGATCCCGCTTCTGACCCGCTAGCAGGCGCGACAGGTTTCCCCGTCACTATCTGCTTTCCTGGACTCCGTAGGGAGTACTTGCCCCTCTTGTCATCCATTGGCAAGGCGTTCGGGCAGGTGGTGGAGACGCCTCAGACAGCGGCTTCAGTGATTGCTCGGGCAGCAGGACTCCCGGCCATTCGGGTTGTGGTTCCGTCACCGGAGTCCCTCCCGAAGACGATCCTTCTCCCTTGTCTTTCTGGAGGACATATGATACAGCGTGTGGAGTATTCGGGCCTCCCCGGCCAGTGTTACACATGTCGGGAGATGGGCCATCTCGCACGCGCCTGTCCCCGCAAGGGGGGTTCATCCTTCACGCTATGCCGCCTCTGGACCCCCTGCAGGAGTCCCGAGGGGTGGCCATCCACCTCAGAGACCGGACATCCCTGGCTCGCCACAGCAGGCGCCATCATCTGACGAGCAGGCCCCGGCGGAGGATGCCGCGCAGTCCCAGGAGCCTGGCGGATGGCAGGAGGTTCGCCGGCGGAAACGCCCGGCCCGCAGGGACCGTCGCAGACGCCAGCAGGCAGCACAGGCTGGCGGACAGGCGACTCCGGTTGGCGTACAGGCACCTACCCGCACTTATGCTCCTGTCAGGGATAGGCGACCAGCAGGTCCCACCCCGATGGACGAGGATTCAGACTCAGTGCCCGTTGAGGCCGCTGGTGAAGCCTCCCACGTGGAGACCCCGCTCCCGCCTCCCCCCGCGGGGGGCCCCGCCCCCTCCTTGGAGCAGATTCCTGAGGATCCCGGGCCGCACTCTTCGACCCCCGGCTCCCCTTCCCCTCACCCGGAGAGCACTCCCCCCTCCCCCCCCCTCCCCCCCCCTCCCGCCTCCCCCGACGGCCCCCCCTGACACCTATCCTCTGGCAGATGCCTCTCCATCCTCTCTTCGCTCTCCCCCCTCCTCGCCGCGAGCCCCCATCCCTCCCTCGGCCTCTCCAGGATACTTCGCCAGACCACCCACTGCCCCGGGGCAGCGCAGCTGGGTAGGCCAGAGCTCAGTCCAGCGGCTGTTCCACCGCCACTCCGGGCTGGTGGAGATGGCGATCCTTGCTTCGCCCGCCACAGAGTTCTCTCCAGCCTCCCCTGGGGGGCCCCCGCGAGTGATGGGGCTACCAGTGGATTACGGTTTTTTCAGGTGCCTCCAGCTGGATGCTGGCCCGTTCGAGACACTGGTCGCGCCCTTGCGAGTTTGCGTGGTGTGCCATCCTTCTCGTTCTCCCTCAGTGGTGAGCAGCATGGTGGCTTTCTCCTTTTCTCTCAGTGTTGCCCCAGACACAGCATGGGATTGCAACTCTGTAGAGGAAGTTTTGCGTGATCAGATACTGGAGTTTTCTCACCACTTCAGTGACTTGGGGCTCACGGACCTATTGCAAACCCGATTACACTCAGCCCGCATGAGCTTGTTTGGTATAGGAGACTGGCGGGCGGATCCGGTCCACACTTCAGTTGAGGCGGTGCTTCTGATTCTCCTCCATGCCGTCCCGAGGGTGCAGCCTACCTTTAGATACATATGTGCAGAGGATTGGTCTCACGCCTATGCCCTGGACAGGGCGAAGGCGGAGTGGGGCTGGACACAGAGACAGGTCACCCTCTTTTTGGAGAGACTCCGCACCCGGACAGACAGTGATTATTCTCCCTCCAAGCCGGCGCCCAAGACTCACGAGTGGAGGGCAGATCATCCGGGCCGGCTGAGAGGTGTGAGCCAGTGGAGGCTGCTTCACTTGCCACAGCTCATCCATGAGGATCCTCTCATGGAACATCCAGGGTCTCGGTGGACATCGCTGCTACATTGGTCGGGGCAGACTTCGCCAGGAGATCCAAAGGGCTCTCGTTGGAGGACCCATAGATATCCTTTTCATCCAGGAGCACCACCTTTCTGCCGGGCGTACCCGCACCTGCGGGAAGATCTTGCCAGGCAGGAGTCACACTTTTTGGTCACCGGCATATGGCTCCCAGGGGAACCAGGGTGGAGTATGCATCTCAGTCAGCGAGCAGCTTCTATCCGAGGTTGTGGACTCTGGCATTCTGGTCCACGGTCGTGCGCAGTGGATCATCCTTCGGGTTGGGGAAGACCGCATTGGCTTCCTCAACTTCTACGCCCCTAATGGGGCGACCGGGAGAGCCGAGTTCTGGAGCACCATTAGGCAGTCCCTCCCCTTGGCAGACCACTGGTGCCTCGGAGGGGATTGCAACATGCTGGAGGATGCAGAGGACAGGATGGGGGGCAGCCAGGAGACCATTCATGGGCCGGAGCTCGCTGCCTGGGAGGAACTAGTGCTACAGGTGAGAGGCCAGGATCCGTGGACTCTCCCGGAGTTTGGCAGGTTGCAGGGGACTCTATCTTTCTCGCGCTCGGATAGACGGGCCACAGGAGTTAACCTTTCCCGCATCGAGACAGGTTCTACATTGATGAGTGGGCCTGTGATAGAGGTGGCACAGTGGGCATACTCGCAGGCTCCTCGTTTTCAGACCACTTTCCAGTGCTTCTCCAGATCGAGGACCACACGAGAGGAGAGCAGGGCCAGAGCGTCCGGATTCCAGATTATCTCATAGAGGAGCCCAAGATTGAGATCAGAGTTGAGCAGGTCTGGCAGGAGCTGCAGTTCAGGAGAGGATCGGCAGCCAGCGATCTTGCCAGTGGCTTGCAGGAGATCAGCCAGATGCTCAGACAGGCTGCCTTGGACCGGCTGGAGGCCTTCAGAGAGCAGGAGAGGAGCCTACGGAGGAGTCTAGCGTCCCTCCAGAGACTCCAGGAGAGGGATCCTACGAGCCCTTGGATCTCAGAGCAGATGGAGTCAGCTCGCACTGAGATCAGATCCATCGAGGAGAGGAGGGTGGAGTTCCGATTCCATGCTCGGGCTTCTTTTTGGACACAGGCTGGTGACAGAGTGACTCGAGATTTCTTTGAGGCGACAGGGCCTCGCTTCAGACGAGAGGGTCTCAGGCGTCTTCGGCAGGCTGATGGCCAGGTTGTGGTGGATCCCCCCAGGGTTCGTGCTATAGCCACAGATTTTTACAGGGATCTTCTCTACTGAGCCAGCTGATGACAGGGTGAGAGAGGCTCGGGAGGCAGTCTGGAGCTTCACGAGACCGGTTGTGCCGGCCCATTTGCAGCACTCCCTTCTCTCCCCCTTCTCGGATACGGAACTGGAGGAGGCTCTTCAAGCATTACCTCGGGGCAAATGCCCAGGAGAGGACGGTCCTTCGGTGGCCTTCTTCCAGAGGTACTGGGGCCTCTTACATAGGGGCTTTAGATTGGCATTCCAGGAGATTATGGAGTCAGGAGTCATGCCGGACAGCATGGCAGAGGGGTTGATCCACTTGATCCCCAAAGAGGGAGGAGACAGACTGGAGATTAGACAGTGGAGACCGATCACCTTGCTAGGCACGGCCTACAAGGTCCTAGCTAAGGCGATCAGCAGGCGGCTTCAGCCTCACCTTCCGGACATCATCCACTCCACGCAGACAGGCTTCATCCAGGATAGGAGCATTCTGGATAACATTTTCTCTTTCTGGGAGGCTACGGCTCTAGCTGGATTTCGACAAGAGGATCTGGCAGTGCTCCTTCTCGACTTCGAGAAGGCATATGATCGGGTGGACTGGGCCTTCTTGGAAGGCACTATGGAGAGGATGGGCTTCCCCCCTCAGTGGATCCGTGGGGTCTCTGCACTCTACACATCGGCTCATAGCCAGGTGCTGATACAAGGCGTGCGCGGAGAGAGGTTCCAGCTCTCGCGCTCGGTGCGGCAGGGGTGCCCCTTGGCGCCCTTTCTTTTTCTTTTTGTGGCGGAGGCCATGAGCACTTTTTTGACAGCACAGGATACAGGTCTGCGGGGCCTCCAGCTTCCCATCCGCACCTCGGAGGAGCTCCTAGACTCGGAGTTTGCGGATGACACAGCTGTCTATCTTCAGGGAGGTGAGGAGAACCTCCGCCGCTTCGCCTTAGCCATGGACAGGTTTTGCAGAGCTTCGGGCGCTTTGATCAACTGGCACAAGTCGTGTGGGTTGTGGGTCAGCTCTATGCCCCCCCCGACTTGGAGGCCAGTTGACGGTTTTCAGTGGCTATTTGGGATGCTATGTGGGCATTGACATATCTCCGGAGCAGCAGATAGCCCCCCTTCTTCTGAGCATTCGGAAGAAGCTTCTGTATTGGAGTACCGCTCGTTTATCTCTTGCTGGCCGAGTAGTTGTGGCCAACCAGGTTCTGCTTGCTACTATGTGGTACATCACTTCTTGCTGGGCCTTCTCACGGGCGTGCATTGGCCAGGTGCAGAGGCTCATCAGGAACTTTCTTTTGTCCGGTGGCGACGGGCGGCCCGCCAGGGCCAAGGTGGCATGGGCGGTGATCACTCAGCCAAGGGAGAGAGGCGGCCTGGGCATTGTTGATCCTATTTGCCAAAGCCGAGCATTGCTTGGCAAGTTGGTAGTTCGTGGCCTCCTGCCAGGCGCTGAGCCGTGGAAGGAGTTTCTTGTTTCCAGGATGCTCAGCCGCACCCCTTCTCTTAGCGGCCCTTGGACCCCCAGCATCAGGTGGATCTTTACAGAGCAGCGATCCAGAGGAGTGGGCCTTGGCTTCGAGGAGCGTTTTGCAGCTAGCCTTCTGAGGGCCTGGGCGCATCTGAGGCCGTCACTCTTCCAGACTCCCCCGGGCACCGATGAGGATCGCCTGAGGCAGCCTTTGATCTGGAACCCCTTGATTCGTCTCCCCAGTGGCCATATGGTTGGATCGCGGTCTCATGTGTCGTGGGGCCCGCTGAGCTCTGGCCCAGCCCAATCCCTAGACGACTGGATAGGTTTTCAGCAACTGCCTCTCGAGGCTCAGGAGAGGAGACTCAGTGGGATGAGGGGCAGAGAGTTGATGAGACAGGACATTGAGGCGGCCATCCCCCGGGAGTGGCGGACCCCAGTACAGGACCCTCCACCTCCACAGTGGATGGGTGTCTTTACTCGGCATGAGATCCTTCTAGCGGTCTGCGGCACAGCGGAGAGAGTCGCCCCACTCACTTTCGAGGTGGGAGAGGGTGGCCAGCTTCAGAGGACACGACTAGATTTGGATGGGCTCCAGGGATGTATTCTTCAGAGGGTGCGGGTGGTCGGCTTTCATCAGAGACAGTGGTATGTAGACCCCTCACCGGCCTCGATAGGGGAGGACTGTTCTTGGAGATTATGGGCTTGGGACAGCAGGCCTCTTTTTGGCCTTCAGTGGGATCCAGGTGAGTGGTTTTGGCGAGATCCCTACTTGGCCCCTACCAGCCCAGGCATCCCCTTTTTTCAGTACACAGCGAGGCTGGGGCGGCGGATTCAGAGACACAGGATAGCGAGCACCCCGGCGGCGGCCGAGCATTGGCGGCGACAGGGGCTCTCCCTGCCTTTCTTAGGGACTTCTGGCAGCGCCTTTGGGCCAGCTTCCGGCCCCGGAAGGTGACGCTGTTTCTCTGGCTCACAGCGCATAGAGGACTGGCTGTGGGGGCTTGGCTAGCTTTCGGCAGTCACCAAGCGTCCTGCCCTCGGTGCAGGCCATGCACAGGAGTCGCAGCGGCACTGCTTATGGGATTGCCCACAGGCACAGCAGGTCTGGCAGCGCGCTGTCAGGATGGTTTTTGCAGGCTCACCAGGTGAGATGCTGGTGACGTGGGGTGCGGTGGCTTGGGCCACGGACAGCGGCCCGGCCCTTGGATATGAGGACGTCCCTGGCAGTGTGGCCATCCAGGTCTCTGACAGGGCGATGGCGGTGGTTCCGACGCCAGACTTCTCTTCGGCAGCACCTCAGGAGGGGGTCGGGCACAGATGGGAGATGATCAGCAGCATGACGGCTTGGCACATTTGGAGAGCCCGATGCATGGAGGCCATTGACCGCCAGGCGACTCCACCGGCGGAGGTCATACAGGCCCTCTGGGTGGACATCATTCACACCTTGAGAGGACACTGGGGGAAACTCCAGGGCGACTCGGATCGCATGAGAGGGCGCCGCAAGGCTTTCCTCCGCACTTGGCAGCCCGGCCCTTTCCTCACCGCGAGGGGCGAGGATGTCACTTGGCACTACAGGCCTCCAGTTTGGCTTTTCTCACCTCCCACATGTACTATTAGGTAGCCCCCCCCAGAGAGCGGCCAGCCACGGGGGTGGAGCTCAGGAGTTCACTGTGTTTTTATCCCTCCTTGCGAGGTGAGCTTTGTAGCCTTATGGCGTTTTCTCATTAACTAATAGAAGGATCTTTTTTCCGGAAAAAAAAAAAAAGTGATTTGGTTGGGTTTTATGCTGTGTATGCACCCAGGGGAGTGCTAGAAATCATCAGTAGGTTACTGGGGCACTTTTTACTTCAGTTAGTGGAGGTTTTTTCCCCCAGTTTAGCTTAGTTTCACTTATAAAGGTTTATAAGTGATTTGGTCCACCTGGCACTATTTATGACCGGACCATGTGAACACACTATTAGGTCACATCTTTTATGTGGCTATTGTACTTCATTTTATAATAATCAATACATGAGCAATCGTGTTCCTCTCTCTCACTCTCACGTTTCTTGTTAGTGTGCCTTCCAGACCCTAACCCTAACAGCTCAACCCTACATTTTGGTATCAGAGCAGGTTCGCCTGCCCTGCCCGTACAGTTCCACGCCATCAGCTGCCTTCACCTGTCCTGCCTGTACAAGTTCGCCTGCCACTTGTACGGGCAGTTCGCCTGCAACTGCCCGTACAAGTTCGCCTGCCACTACCCGTACAAGTTCGCCTGCCACTACCCGTACTGGTTCGCCATCAACTGCCCTGTACGTACAAGCCCTTCGCATGTTCTGTTCCGTACCCTGCAGCTGTCCGTACAGCTCGCCGTCAGCTGCACGTACAGTCCCTCGCCATCAGACTGCTCTGCTCCGTACAGGTGCCTTCTCTGCTCCGTACAGCAGACAGCAGGCGACCAGCACCTGCTGCGTATACTTGCAGCTCTGTACAGTCGCCGCTTCTCCTCCGTACAGTCGACCAGTACCTGGTGCTGTTCCGTACAGCCTACAGCCGAGAGTACCTGCAATATCTTTTGGGTAAAAATTTACAGCTTTACATGTTTTGAAATTTGGGCATTTTCTCTTTGAAAGTTTTTCTAGCAGATACAGGGAGGTTTTCTTGCAAAAAAACCTCTCGAGGCTTTTGCAAGGCTTTGGGTGCAGAAATTTTGGGCATTTCTTTGGCATTTTGGCACAGTGTGAGCCACTTTTGTTGCTCTACTCAATCAGTGGTGCATTGTTTTGCACATTCAGAGGATTGAGAGTGCAAGCATATTTGGGTCAGTTGTATTCAGTGGACTTTCAGGGTTGTTGTTTTTGGGTTTTTTGATACACAGGTACAACATCGTGCACTGGCATAATGGCAAATCAACAGCAGAGTGATGTGTTCACGTACTTGTCTAAGGAAGACAAGCTGGATGGCATGAATTACTCCTTGTGGAGTTTCATGCTGGAAATGTGCTCGTGGCAAAAGGTCTTTGGGATTTTGTTAGTGGTGATGAACCACGTCCAGGTCCATTGGCTCCAGAGGCTCCTCCCCAAGGGGGTGCTCGTGGAAGAGGACAACAGGCACAGGCACCAAGTCAGCCATTGCCTGTTCAAAGAACAAATGCTCAGAAGACATGGGATGCCAAAGATGCACAAGCCTTATCACTTATTGCATTGTCAGTACAGAGGTCTATTATACCTCATATTCGTTCAGCTGGCTCTTCACGGAATGCATGGGTGACTTTGGAGCAGATGTATGCTGCTCGTAATGAGGCACAGATCTCATTTTTGAAAAGAGAGCTGGAAAATCAAAAGATGCATGAAGGAGATGATATGTCTAGCCACTTGAACAAGCTGCAGGATTTGAGAGAGCAACTCATCAATGTGGATGAGATTATTCCTGAGACACAGCTTGTATCCACCATCTTAAACTCTTTGCCAAGATCCTACTGGCTTTTCATACCTCTTTGAACCTTAGCATGAGGAATGCTATTGAACCCCTAAAGTATCAGGAACTTGTTGCTCTCTTGTTACAGGAAGAGCAAATCAGAAAGAACATGAACATGAACACAAGTGCTGAACAAGCATTTGTGATGACAGGTCAAAAAGGGAAAGGCAAGTCTCAGCCAAAGAGTTCAAATCAGAATTCAGGTGATGGTGGTTCATCTCAGGATACCAAGAAAGGTGATGGACAGCCCAAGAAGAAGGGCAAATGCCATTACTGTAAGAAGCCAGGTCACTACATCACAGAGTGTAGGAAGAGGATTGCCAAAGAGAAGGCAAAGGAATCTGGGATGTCTGTAAATGAGGCCTCTAAAGCTCCTCCGGAGACTGCTTCCTTTGTTGAAGACAGGGATTACTGTTTCTACACATGCAGTTATGATGCCTCTTGGTCTTCACAAGCACTCAGTGTGACAGAGCATGCATGTACTTGGTATTTTGATATAGTGGTGCTTCAAAGCATATTACATCTCGCACGGATTTGTTTTGTAATGTATGGCCTGCCCCTGTTGGCAAGACCATTCAGTGTGCCAATAATGCTTCATATCCAGTTCGTGGCATTGGGGAGATTCAGCTCACAGCCATTGATGGCTCTATTCTTCGCCTTACAGATGCCCTATATGTACCAGGGATCAAGAAGAATCTGTTGTCCATTTCTTCTTTAGCACAGTGTGGTATGCAAGTCAACTTTGATGATGACAAATGCATGGTCAGAGACAAAGCTAATGCCTTGACCTTGATGCTTACTGGTACATTATGTCATGGACTCTATCAGTTGGATGCATTTCAGCCAGTGGATCAGTCTGCTTATAATGCATTCACTCTTACTCCAGCTATGGTTGATGCGGAGTTATGGCATGCTCGCATGGGGCATGTAAATTTTGGTAGTCTTATGCTTATGCAGCGACATAACATGTTGACAGACCTACCTCTTATGGAGAAGCCTCCAGATCACATATGTGAAGGATGTATCTTGGGAAAAATGCATCGGTTTTTTCCTTTCCACGTGATCAGGCTCTACGAGCAACTGCAAAGTTGCAGCTTATACACAATGATCTTTGTGGTCCCATGCAGACGAAGTCATTAGGAGGTTGCTTCTATTTTGCTACATTTACTCATGACGTCTCTCGTATATGCTGGGTCTATCCGTTGACACGCAAATCACAGGTATATGATGCATTTTTGGCCTTTGTAGCACTTGCTGAAACAGAGTCACGATGCAAGGTTAAGACTCTCCGTTCTGACCGAGGGGGGGAATATGTGTCACACATTGAATTCCTTTCTTGAGAGTAGAGGTATCAAGCATCAGTTTACTACTCCTTATACTCCACAGCAAAATGGGGTTGCAGAAAAGAAGAAACGGTCACTCATGGAGATGGCCAGATGTATGTTAAAGGCAAAGAAGCTACCACATATCTTTTGGGTGGAAGCTGTTATGTGTGCTTGTCATATTTTGAATCGATGCCCCACAAAGGCATTGGTTTCCATTACTCCTTTTGAGGCTTGGCATGGCCGCAAGCCTTCGGTATCACACTTTCGTACTTTTGGGTGTCTTGCATATGCACACATACCCAAAGAGTTGAGGAGGAAGTTGGATGATAAAGCCACAAAATGTATTTTTGTTGGGTATAGCCGTGAGAGCAAGGGCTACCAGTTATATGATATTCACTAGTCGGGATGTGATTTTTGATGAAAAATCAGAACTATCCATGGCTAGTTATGATGCTAATCAGGCTGAAAATGATGTGTTTGAAGGTCTACTACCTATGGAGTTTCATTCCACAGTTGGTGATCCAACCCATGAGGGTGCGGGGCAGCCAGCTAATCATGAAGGTGGTGCAGAAATTCAGCAGGAGATTGTGCCAGAAGTTGAGCCAAATATGGGGCAACAGGCTCCACAGGTCAGACAAATACCTAGATGGTATTTGAGGACATTACAGGACAGCCATCTAGAGACTCCTCTTGCTGGCCGTACTCGTAGGGAGACACAGACCAATGAGCATGCACACATCATGGATTTAAATATGGTTATGGCAGCTAGTTTACAGGATGATGGTGAGCCTGATTCATTTGTGGATGCACGAGACAATGTGCATTGGAACAAAGCCATGCAGGATGAACTTGATTCTATTAAAAAGAATCAAACATGGGATTTGGTTGATCTGCCCAAAGGCAAGAAAGCCATTGGTACTAAGTGGGTCTATAAGTTGAAAAGACATGCAGATGGATCCATTGACAGGTACAAAGCCCGTCTAGTTGCAAAGGGCTATGCACAGAAGAAGGGCATTGATTATGAGGAGACATTTGCTCCTACATCCCGTACGTCGACACTTAGGAGTGTCATTGCATTGGCTGCACATCGTGGTTGGGTTGTTCATCAGTTGGACATCAAGACTGCTTTCCTACATGGGGACCTCGAGGAGGTAGTTTATGTACATCAGCCCATAGGTTTTGCAGAACATGGTCATAAAGGGAAAGTATGCAGGCTGAAAAAGGCCTTGTATGGTTTGAAACAAGCTCCACGAGCTTGGTATGCAAAGATAGATGCTTTCCTGCTCACTCAAGGCTTTGTGAACAGTCCATCAGAAGCCACTTTGTATGTAAAGAAAGAAGAGAAAGATCTGCTGGTCATCAGTCTTTATGTAGATGATCTTTTGCTCATGGGATCAAATGATGACAAAATTGCAGCTTTTAAAGAGATACTACAACAGACATTTGTCATGTCTGATTTGGGGCTCGTACACTATTATTTGGGCATACAGTTTGTGCAGGATAACAGAGGCACTGGGTTGTTGCAATCTCGGTATGTTGCTAAACTTCTGGAGAAGTTCAAATTTCAAGATTGCAAGCCTATTAGCACTCCTATGGAGCCTGGGATGAAACTGTCACTACAGGATGACAGTATTTCTTTTGATGCCACTACATATGCTCAGGCTGTTGGGTGCCTTATTTACTTGTGTACTACACGGCCAGATATTCAGTATGCGGTATCTCAGTTGAGCAGATTCATGCACAGCCCGTGATTGTCACATTGGCAAGCTGTGAAGCGTATATTTCGGTATTTGCAGGGTACCTTGTCTCTTGGATTGCTTCATCCTAAGGGGGTGACATGCAGCTATATGCTTACAGCGATTCAGATTGGGCTGGTGATTTTGATACTAGACATTCCACTAGTGGAAATTGTTTCTTTCTTGGCTCTTCATGTATTTCTTGGCTAAGCAAGAAACAGACCACAGTGGCCACTTCGTCTTGTGAGGCAGAGTACAGAGCAGCCACCTCCCACCTCTTCAGTACAGCTTGGAATCCCCTTTTCTGTGGATCTCCCATGGGGACATCAACCGGATTATCCGGTTCGACCTCCTTAGACGCCACATACACGGCACATGGATTGCACCTTCAAAGCTTCCACCGTAAATGCACTTCTATAGAGATGATTTCCTCAGGCTCACAATGGATGGCTTCATGCAACAGCCAGGCTACGTGGGTAATCACACATCACATCTCATGCAGATCGCGATTGGCCAGCTATGGGTATCCTCCCAAAGCCTACGAGTGGAGACAGGGCAAGCAGAGCCCATATTCAGACATGGAGAGCTCATACAGAGACCTCCGGAGGCAAGGATCTGCAGATTATGCCACACAGGGGTCAAGGCAGAGGAGCACTATACCTATCACTGCCTAGTATACTATGAGATCCATGGGAGGTACCACTGTCTCTTCCGTGAGGGTTTTGGCCCATTATCCAGGATCATGGACTTCTCGAACCAGTGTTGCCTGGGACTCTTCCTACTGGAGCTTCGTAGACATAGAGAAACACTCCTAAGAGAGTGTCGGCCACAACCACCACCCCTCCTTCCTTGCCACCCGACCATCACCAGTTTCTTCTAGGCCCATCGAGAGGATACCGGCATAAAGGACCCCATGGGTCCTCCACATGATACCTCAGCTCTACCCCATCTCCAACGAGTCACTTCGGAACGGGCTTGCACACTCCAACGTACCCAGCATCCCCAACCCACGAGACACCAACCACAATCCTCCCATTAGCTCCAGATCCAGGACATGTTCCACCACCACCACACCACCTTCTCACGTGCCATGACAAGAGGGGACCTCTTGGGCCATGGTTGGTAACCCCATCCTCAACACACTTGAGAGAGGTGTACCCTCTACTGGAGGATGATGTCACATGTACCCCTAGTGCTTCATATTTTCAAGCACTCCATGATGAGATTCTCTTGTACTAGTGCTTGTATATTCCATGTACTCTCAACATGATGATCATTGTATCATCCTCTACTTTCAAAGAGCTATGTTAGCTGTACTTGTTTTGTTTTCCTTTTCCATGATGAGACATACCATGGATAGCATTCTATCACTTTGGTCTCATAGACCCATTGGATCTTTAGAAGTTTAATATAACTTTCTTTCTTTCTTTCTCAGATTAGATTTTTGGAAGAGGCTGTGGGACAATTTTAGGTCATGAAAGATCACTCTCTTTCTATGGCACGTCGCACATCGGAACCTGGCGGTTGGCACTTGGCTGGCCATAGGAGGTAGTCCAATGGTCTGTTTGAGGTGTGGCCATCTCCACGAGTCCCAACATCGTTGCCTTTGGAATTACCCAAAGGCTCAGCAAGTCCGCATCTTCAATATGGATCGGGCCCCCTCGCAGAAAGTTATGTGGAGCTCAGTTGCTTGGGCCATAGAGGCCAAGGCCGTCGTGGTGTATGAGGGTGGCGGACTTGCCCTTTAGGTCTCTCATGTTCCTATTTCTGTAATGCCATGCCCATCTCCATCCATTGATCATTGGACTCCAAGTTCTAGCCAAAGATGGGAGATTTGCAACAGTATTGCTGCGTGGCACATTTGGAGAGCTCGATGCAGCGAGGCAATTAAGGGCACACACACCCCGCCAATGGAGTCCATCTAGAGCATCTGTCTTGATATCATTCATACCCTCCATAGATAGTGGGGGAAGCTTCATCATGGCTCTGACCGCATGCGCATGCACCATGAGGCCTTCCTAAAGATTTGGCGCCACGGTCCCTTTCTCACTGACGGTGATGGTGAGCCCACATGTGTGGTTGATGCCCCCTCCCCCCATTGTATGAGATAGCCTTCTCGCCCTAGAGTGGCCAGCCGAGGAGAAGAGCATCCTTCCCCCTTCTTTCTGTTTCTTGATTCTCGTTTCCCTATGTGGAGCCAAGTTTATACTTAGCCATTTTAAAAAAAGGACATCCTGGCTCCACAGCAGTGAGGTAATCATTTGCCAGCTAAACCAAAAGTTGGAGACACAACAAAGCATGCAAAAAAAACATGTCTATGGACTGGTTATGCTGAAAATACTACCCTCCTCAAATGCATCAATTTCCCTTGAGAGAGAAAGAAAGGAAGAAAGATAGATTTTATTAACGTCTTCCAAAAGACCGAACTCGGCCTATGAGACAAATTAGTGTACCTGTGTGGGGTATCCTCTGTCATCCCAACAAAATGAAAAAGAACTGAACTAAAAAGCTCAATTTGGGTGTGCAATAACTACAATGAGTGGGGGAGGGGATGGAGCTCTACTACTAGGAGAATGCAAAGCTATATGCATGGAGTATACAATCATGATATGCAACCTAGCTAGCTCCATCCTGTACCATACTAGGGGTATAAAATGGTATACATCAATGAAGGGGGTGTCCACAGCTCCCTGAAGAACATGCCTGGGTCTGCTCTGAAGCGAGCCAGTCGCTCCGCACCCTCTCTATGACACTGAGCTCTGATCTTTGTCATCTCTCTCTGGTATAGGCGTGGTGTCCGAAAGCCAGGTCTCCTCTGCCTCTTGCGGGCTCTGAGTGTCTCTGCTCTCTGGACAGTAATTCCCTGCTGTGTAGGGGCTGGGAGTGGGATGGATCTCTGAAAAAATGGAGTAATTTGTGTCTGTCGTCCCCCCACTGGAGCTGTCTGAGCCTGTAATGATGTCTCTCTGTGATGCTGTATGTCTAGAATGAATCTCCCCAGTATGCGCTGGTCTGCTGCCTCAAAGATCTTGCGTAGGGAATGTGGCTCTCTGAATAAAATGGGATATCTCTCTCTGATGGCTGTATATGCTCTGCATCTGCATACATAATGCTCCTCACTCTCCACCTCCTCTCTGCACAATCTGCATACCCTCTCCTCTCAGGGGATCCGTGCTGCTCTGCCAGTCTAGATCTCGCTGACCAATAGCCACTCGGGAGCCGTGTGGTAAAAAGCCCTCCATGTATCTAGGCCTCTCTATAAATCCATCATCAGTGATACTCATGAAGTGATCTCTGTGGTATAGCATCTTCGGTGGAAGAGGTTGTGTAGGCGATATCCATGTCTCTCGTGTATAGAGCTGTCATAGGTCTTGTCTCAATACTCTGTTCCTCTCACTATGAGAGAGACGGATATGTGGTGCATCCCTGTCATACTGGAATGGTGGTAGATGATCCATGTCTAGGCCATGTTGTGAGAACCAATGTGTGACCTGTGCATTACCATGATCCTCTATCTCCTGCCTCAACCAGCTGTCTAGATGCCTCAAAAGCTCTGTATGACAATCTGTCTTGTGGCATCTCTCTGAATCTGTCGAGCACGCATATAGTCTAGAATATGGCCTCTACCATCATAGGAGGCGCAATTTCTACCCCACTAACTTACCTAACACCAAATCAAAGCTTATCTAGATAACACTCTAATTAATCTTTCTCTATGTAAACTCTGCTCGGATAATGTCATGAGATACTCACGGTTTGCTGCGTATCATGCGTGCCATCATGAGGGCCTGTGGTCTCTCTATCGTGTCCACCAATGGGTAGCAAGGCCTGGCGCCCATGCCGCTGCTCCATACATCAGTGCCGGTGTGACTAATGTGTCAAATAGCCACCCCTTCGTCCGGGGCTCCTGAAAATGCGCCTGGTGGCACTGTCTCTCTAGCATAGCCAATGCTGCATATCCCCGTGTCAATCTAGCTCTGGCTGCTGAACCCATGGTGAAGCGTGTGGCTGCTGTAGAGAAGCTAACCCCTAGGTACACGTATAATGTCACCACCTCCACCTAGCGTCCTGCAAGAGTGAATGTCAGCTGACTCCTACCCTGTCTCGATGTATGAAAGACCATAACCTTGGTTTTCCTAGGGTTCACAGTAAGACCCCTCTGTGTGCAGATATCATCGAGTGCATGTAGATGCTGCTGTAGACCTCTTGGAGACTCAGACACTAATACAATATCATCAGCATAAAGCATAATATGTACTGAGGTACCTGCTAAATCAACTCCATCTCTGCCTCCTAGTGTAATGAAGTCAGCCACCTCATCAATGTATAACCCAAATAGCGTGGGGGAAAGTGGGCATCCTTGCTTCACACCAATGGTGCTAGCAATAGCCTCTCTCGTGGTACTATGTCAAATGCCTTGCGGAAATCCACAAAGCAGCAATAGAGCTTTCTCTTCCTCACTCTGGCCTGATCAATCATACATCTCAAAGTGAATACATGGTCAGTGGTAGAGAAAGCTCTCCTAAAGCCTGCCTGCCCTGATGAGCGTAAACCTGCTCGCTCAACATATAAGCTAAGCTCTTGCTCCAACACTGCACCATAGAGTTTGGCGAACACGTGGCCAACCATAACCATCCTGTAGTTGCTCGGATCGAGCATATCCCTTGTTTTGTGGATCGGCACAATGGTGTGCATCGTCCACTCTGCAGGCAAACCCTCTGCTAGTGCCCTGTTAAACAGGGGTGCAAGACAAGGAGCCAAAGAATCTACTACATATATGAGATGCCCACCCTAGAGGCCCATATGGTCGGCGGCCTGTCCATGCTGTAGGCGGCGGATAGCTTCCTTTACCATCGAGTGGGTAAAGAAGCTAGTTGTGGTAGGTCGAGGCTCCTGTGGCTGAGGTATAGGTGGCTGCTGTGGGGCGTGGTATAGGCCCTCTGCATATGTGTGCCATGTCTGTGGGTCTGCAATGGGTGTCGGTGTCCGGTCTTTGAAGTGCCGCCATGAGATAGGGCTATCTCTACTCATGAAGAAATGGAAGATCTCTAGCTCCTGTATCTCTGCGAAGGCCCGCCTTTTGCGGCGAGTAAGTCTCCTCATCTCTCTCCTCGACTCCTGCTCTGTGATGGCTCCCAGGGCTCTCTGTATGCAGAGCCGTGAGTATGGGGCTTTGCAGTCGTCATCATACCATCTGTTCTGGGGCATAGTCCCAGATCTTGCAGGCTCTCCTAAGTGGACACGATGTGGGAAGCTCTGTAATGCAGCCGTGTGTAGGAGTGATGCAAGCTGGGCTGTAATGGTATCCATAGGTGCCAGGGGATCCATGAGTAGGAGCCCATCCTCTACTAAAGACCCAATGGGCCTATCAGAACAAAGTGATACAATAATGTCAGAGCATGTCCTCGACCTGCAGCTGATGGATCATGGAGCTGTCATCCGCGGTGAAGAGGGGGGGGAGAGGGGGGGGGGCACTGGGCATGCTGGAGTACGCATGTGTGGTCCAAGGTAACTCCTCTCGGGTGAGGTGGGTCAGCAACAGCCCGAGGTGGGTTGACAGGATCCACTGTGCAACACATTGATGGTCTTGAAAAGTGTGTCGAGGCCCTAGTCCCCCAAGCAAGCCCCCATGTTTTGGTTACAATGGTATCAAAGCTCAAGCTTCCTTTCTTCTATAAGGAAGAAGATCACAAGTGGGGACAACACTCACCATCAGTGATCTTAAACATGGCTAGCTAGTTCACGGTTTATGCTACACTAGATCCTGCTACACTTTTATCAGCCCAAGAGACCAAGGCATCATTTGGTACCATATGCCCTTAGTGTGGCTCTTCCCCCACTTCCTTCCAAAACACCCTTCCCCAAAACCAGTCTCAGCAGAGAATCCCCAAGAGAGCATCCAGCCATGGAGCAGGCATCTCCTTCTTGTCATGCATTACCTCTCCTGTATAGAGGGTTGATATCAGCTTTTAAGTGGATGTACATATTTTTCTGCTTATAGAAGGATCTCTTTCTAGTGTGTGTGGCCAAACCAAGCCCACCGGGGGAAGGGGGGGGGGGGGGGGGGGGGGGGTGGTTGTTGTGGTTTGGAAACATGACATAGCCTCCACCTTCAAGAATATTATTATATTACCCCTGCGAGTAGATGAAAGTGGACCTCTACTAACCTTAATAACACCACGGCAGAACAGCATTTCGACAACTTCCTTTACTATGGGTAGGAGGCCTGCGTGATGCACTCCAATTCCTCTGCGTAGTAAGTCCTCTACTCTCACAACCTTCAGTAACCAAGAGAACGGGGAACAGATTGAGCCTTAGATTGCATAATACTTATCAACACGCTACAGGCCCACAACCAGTCAGACAAAACAGAAAGAAATTAAATAACAAAACATTATTGCAGCAGTGTCTGCCAACAACTATAACCTGAGGCAATCGACGATCGGACCCTTTAAGCCTTGAAAACCCCTTGTTACAGAACACACGGATCTCACTTTTCTCTGATGAACTTGTTAGATCTGCAGCAGTCAAACTGTCTGCTGACTTGTCGCACCGATTTTTCGAAAAGCAAAATACCACCACCTGAAAATTAAAGGCAGTGCATAAAGTTTATTAGAAAAATACTAGAAGCCAAAACACACGTGCTAATAAGCACTCAAGGAGTCCAACCTCCAGTTAACAACTACATATACTAGAAGCCAAAACACACGTGCTAATAAGCACTCAAGGAGTCCAACCTCCAGTTAACAACCACATATACTGATATCGTAAACAAGACTTAAAACTTATATGGTGACAAACTCCCCTACAAACCCCAAGTCTAAAGTTGAGAGCTACCAACACTACCACCGCCCCCAACCTCCACCCCCCCCCGCCCCGCGCGCGCGCGCGCAAAAGCACAGCTCTGTGTTCCGCTTCCCTCCTGTGCCATCGCATCCCCCTGCCCCCCCTCCTTCGCACCCTCGTCTGCCACCACACCTTCTGCCCCACCTCCCCCACCTTCTGCCGCGTTCGCGCAGAAGTGGCCCCCCACTTCCATCTTTTCTGCCCAGCTCGCAGCCTGCACATTCACGCTCAAGTAGCCCCCTCGCCCCCTTCAACCTTTCTGCCTCTCCAGTGCCTGTCGCCCTTCCATGTTCCACCTTGCCCATCCCTTCATTCGAGCTCCCCCCTGCCTCGTGTTCCAGCCCGCCTGCCTGGTGTCTCTGGAACCAAGGACGGATCACCAACATCCATTTCTTGGGCAATGGTTACATCAGGATAGTGTTTGACTCACAGCCCTGGCAGACAGCATCCTGTCGTGGAGCCTGATATCAATTCGGGGGGATATGCTTTCTTTGCCAAATGGGACCATTACTTTTCTCCAGATGCAAAACCTTTAGCCAGCGTCAACGGCTTCCCAGTCACCGTGTGCTTCCCCCGGCTACCTTAGGAGTACTTGGCACTTCTTCCATGGGAACACCCTCAGCCAGGTTCTTTAACACACCCCCCCTTTCCAAATCAATGGCTGCTCAGGCAAGCGGACTCCCCTTGCTCCGGATCCGTCTCACTTCTCCAGAGAACCTACCCCATCAGTTGGCGATCCCCTGCCTCAAAGGCTCGTATTTTCTTTTCTGCAAGTGGAGTTCTCTAGGCCATTGTTTCATCTCTCATCAGATGGGACACCTTACCTGTCCCCGTCATCGCACTGCAACAAACAGGGCATCGGGTGCCTCGGCAGAGGCCACAGCTTCAGGTCCGGAGCCCTCACCCCGAGTCCGGACCTTGCCATCGACCCGATCCCCTGACGGTAACTCCACCCAAGGGGGCGCAACAGAACTGGCAGACTATTGGTGGTCACAACTGCGAGCTCACCCAGGCCCAACGCCAACCACCCCACCACAGCAAAGGCTTCCCCTTGGAATGCCCACTCCCTCAGGCAACGATCACTTTAGAGAAATATTTCGAGCCGTTAGCGTCGGATATCTGCCCCGACCCACCCCAAGATTACCCGATGCCACCATAAGTTCCCCGCATCGGATGACGAGCTTGTCCCCCCCCCCCCCCCCCTTCTGAGGAGCTGAACCAACTGTTGTGTCAAAGATATAAGGCAATGCTATTGTGTTGGAGTCGACAATAAGATACAAATGATATATTAACGATGCAGCACCTATGGAGGGTCAAAGATATAAGGCAATGCTATTGTGTTGGAGTCGACAATAAGATACAAATGATATATTAACGGGCTGGGTTGCTAGTGCTGGTGCCGAAGAAATCTGTCAGGGTCCTCTGTCTAGGTACATCATGCCTCGGCCTCCTGTCTGCCAAGAGGGTCTCTCTGTGTCTCCTGAGCTCAAGTAGAAACAATCCCAGGCATCTCTGATCCTCAAACTCCATGACCCTGCGTAACGGCCCAAAACCCTCTCGGAAGAGGCAGTGATATCTCCCTCGGATCTCATAATAGACTGTACATCGCCAAATGTAGTGTTCCTCTGTCTCTACCTCTTGGTAGCATAGCTGACAAATGCGGTTATCCAAGATCTGATGCACATATCACCCTGTCTCAATCCGCAGCTGGTGTGATGAGGTCCGGATCTGTCCGATGGCACAACGTATCCCATGTGATAGGTGTACATCCATGTACGCTGGGCGGCAGGTGATAAAATCATCCCGTGAGAGATGTAGAAAATGGCTCTTGTAATGAGCCATTTTCGTGCCCAAGGGCTCACGGGGGCTAGTCTGCGTCCTCTCTTTGTCCACTCTGATGATATCCATCCTAATCACGCGGGTGAGATCCAAAACTGGACAATCCAGACTGTACTCAAAGGGTGGTAGTGCCTCTATCCGCAAACCATGTAGGTCAAACCATGATCTCATCTGAGCGTACCAGCAAAGAATATCTCCATCCTCCGCCAACTGTATGGATGAGGTCAATGCCAATCGGGGGTACCTCTGCATGCCCTCCAGCTAATCTAGCTGCTGGTGCCTCCTTCAGGGAAAAACGCAGACCTGTAAAATTAACTCCGAAGTAGACATATGACCTGACGTACTCTACCAGCTCCCCTCGAAAAGTGAATTGAGGCTCTGATCTCGTCACCCATGCCTGTGTGGTGTTAAACACCATAACCTTGGTTTTCCAAAGGTTCACTGTCATATCTCTATCCGCACAGAAACCCTGTAATGCATCCAGGTGTCTTTGTAATCCCTCCGGAGAGTCTGAGACTAGAACAATATCATCAGCATATAACAAGATGGGTATCAACACCCCTGCCAGGCATGCCCCTGGTCCTCCCAATCTGTCTACATAATCAGAGACCGCAGCAATGTACAGTCCAAAGAGGGTAAGCGATAGCGGCATCCATGCTTCACCCCTATCGTGCTGGTCACCGTATTAGATAGTCCGCCTGGAGCTCGAACTCTGCCTGTCACACAAACTCATACAAAGCATATATCCCCCACTGCATATCCTCGGGTACCTCAATTTCATGCAATCAGTGCATAAGCCTGGCACGTGGTATGGTATCGAAGGCTTTGCGGAAGTCCACAAAGCAGCAGTATATCCTTCTCTTTTGTGCCTTGCCCTCTTCAATAAGTGCCCGAAGTGTCAGTATGTGATCCAAGGTAGTAAATCCTCTCCTGAAACCAGCCTGTCCATGTGCTCGATGACCATGCCTCTCTGCCCATCAGCTCAGGTCCCACTCCAATATAGAGCCATATAGTTTGGCCAAGTAATGACCAATCATGATCGTCCTGTAGTTGCCTGGTACCATGGGGTCCCCACTCTTAAAGAGTGGGACAATGATATGCTCTGTCCAGCTTGTCGGGAAACCCTCACAAATGGCATGATTAAACACATGCAGGATGAGCGGAGCCAAAGTGTCTCGTGCATATGAGAAGTGCTCTCCAACAAGCCCATCATGATCCTGTGCCTTTCCATTCTGTAACCTGTCTATCGCATCTAGCACCATCCGCATAGTAAAAAAGGTGCTGCTAGCCGGTCTAGCTCCCAGTGGAGGGGGACTGGGGAGCTGTCCTGGTGCATCATATAGCTCTCTAGCATAAGTATGCCATGCCTCAGGTGCAGTAATCGGAGTACCAGGCTGTCTCTCTTGAAACATCTTCCATGCCCTCTTGCTGTCCTTCCCCAGGAAGAGTTGGTAGATCTCCTCCTCTAGCTTAGCCAGATAGGCTCGTTTCTTCCTCCGCACAAGGCGCCGAAAGATCATCCTGGCCTGTCTATGCGTGTGAGACCCAATGGCAATCTCACGCTGTAGCTGTGCTCGTGTCTCACAACACTCATCATCATACCAACTGTTCTCTGGGGCAGTGCTGGGGGGGTGGGTGGAAGGGATCATAGTGCAGGGAAACGCATATGAGGCGGATGCATGTAGTACACCTGCCAATCCTCTCGTGATCTCGTCCAAAGGGCTATGCGGGTCCAAAGTGAACAAGCCATTAGATACTGCATCTCGGTAAACCCCAACTGTCTCACATGTAAACTCATACCTCGGGTACCTAGGTAGATGAGTGGCTGGCCCATCTCTCGGGGATCTATCTACTAGTGTGAAACTCAAGTATGCATGATCGGCTGCTATGCCAATGGGCCTGCTGGAAATATTGAAACCCCGCACATCAGGTATCAATGAAGGAGATCCCATCAAGTAGTCCACTATGCTCGCTCCCCCTTTAGCGTTCCAGTGTCTAAAAGCATCTGATCCTTGCCATCTCGATAAGCCATTGTATATGACCAACCCATGTGCACTCCCGAGTGTGAGAAAATGCCTGCTATAATCTGTAATCTCCCCCTCATCTTGTGCTGATCTCTGCAACCCTACTTCCTCTTCCATGATCTCCCGGTACATAGCCTCGAGTATCATACAACTCTGTCTGCTCTGTGCCTGTACGTGCATTAAAGTCTCCCAATAGTAACATGTCTCCCATGCTAGCAAACCTCATGATATCATCATATAGTGGTATATAGGGCAACTCTCCTGATGGTGCAAACCTGGAGTGGGCTAGGGGAAAGTAGCATACCACCACATATAGCTCGCGGAGCCCCTCTCTGTATATTCGGACCCACATGTACCTCGCATCTGCATCTCTATGTACCACACGTATTTTGTCACGAAGCAGCTCCCTGTAAAGTATTGCCACTCCTCCAAATCCTCTGGTACCTCCCACTGTGCGTGGTTGAGGGCGGAAAACCGATTCCCATCTATAACCCCGTACGTTAGGAAGCCTCTTGTTTGTGCACTGATGGGTTTTCGTATACATAGCAATATCATTGTGTCTAAAAGTATCCTCAAAGTATCCTGCATCTGTTCTAAGGCTCCATTGCAATTCCACACCGTAAATCGCAAGGTCTCATCGGCCGCGCACCGTCAAGTGGGCCTCCTCTCCGTAATGATGACTCGGCCATCTCCGTATACCGCCCATTTTTCCCTCTTTCCTTGCCTCAAGCACACGCGGCATGTGTTCCTTCCGGTGTGCTATTTGTGCCGGTGTAAGGTCCTCATCCAAATAAATCTTTTCCCCCTTAAGGGCCATCCTTTTGGAGAGGAAGGCCTTCTTCTTCTCCAAGTCACCAAACCTGATGATCAATATCTTCGCCCTGGTTTCATCTCTGCCTACTCGCCATGCTATGGTAATGGGTAAATCAATGGCTCCAATTTTTGTTGCGAGAGCTTTTGCATCCTCTTGGGGATTTCCCTTATCTTCCCACCCAACTACACGTACATGTAAGGCACGTGCCCGTCTCTTGGCTTCCTCTTCCAATGTAGCATTCATCACCTCTACTTTATTGACTGGTGTATCCTTCTGTTTTTTTACTACTTCAATCCATGGGTTGACTTCCTCAATTTGTTTCTTTGTGGCACTGGCAATTTAAGCCCATGAATGCATTTCCTTCTCACCTGCAGCCACTTTTGCCTTACATGATTCCAAAGTGTTTTGCATTTCTGTGATGTCTTTTTCGCGGCCAGCCATACATGTCTTCAAACTGCCTTCGTACAAAGCAACTGTTGTGCCAAACTCTCGGAGCATGTCATCCTTCCAATTCTGCATCTCTCTTTTCATTTCCGTGTGCATCAAGGCTTGGGCTAATTCCATCTCAACCCATACTTGGGCTTGCATTTCTCCCTTCAATTGGACATATATCTCTTCCTTCAGCGTTTTGTATATCACTTTCCTTCGGGTATGCCTCTGCTCGGTCCATTCCTTTTCAAGCTTCTATCGCATGGTGTTCATCTATGTCCTTATGTGAAGCTCTATCTCCTCATAAAGGGCCTCATCTCATCGGGCCATTTTCGTAATCCTTCGTGAGCCAGGGGACATGATTCCTTTCCTCAGTCTTCTGCGGTAGGCATTTGGTGCCTTCGTGGGGGTGTGAAATGTTGTCTCACCATCCTCTTCCCCCTCCAGGCATTGAGACATCTTTTCTCCTAGTAGTTGTTGTGCCTTGGGGGCGTGAGCAAGGGTGGAGGGGAAAAGGGAGGGCGACTTGCGCACAGGGCAGCGAGCAAGCCTACAACGGCGGGGCAGAGCAGACCAACGAGGTGGCCTGCGCACATGGCACCAAGGCAGCCTACAGAGGCGCGAACTGAGGCGGGCAGAGAGAGAGAGCCCATGTGCTATTCAGCCTTGCGCATCCCTGCAGCCCAGGAGTCACCAGAGAAATGAAATGAAATGATATATTAACGTCTCTAAGAGGCCATAGTGGCCTATGAGACCAAAAGTGGGGAAAGAAACTAGTTGTGGTAGGTCGAGGCTCCTGTGGGCTGAGGTATAGGTGGCTGCTGTGGGGCGTGGTATAGGCCCCCTGCATATGTGTGCCATGTCTGTGGGTCTGCAATGGGTGTCGGTGTCCGGGGCTCTCTGAAGTGCCGCCATGAGATAGGGCTATCTCTACTCATGAAGAAATGAAAGATTGGTCATGTCCACTCCCGGCTAGTTCAGGTGTGAACGCACCTTACTCACAGGCACTTTTTCCCTGTGTGACTGGACACAGGTTTTTTCCCCGTGTGAACACACTTATGTGTGTTGGGCACTTAGCCCTAGGCTTTTGAGTACTCACTTGTACTTTCATTTCATATCATTATTGAGTACATCTTTTCAACCACTCTCACGTTTCTCTCTGCTTGAGGTTGGTGGTGTGTGTGTGTGTGCAGGCTAGCTTCCCTCCTACCCAACATTAGTATCAGAGCCTGGTTAGGGTTAGGGTTTACCCACCTGCTGCACTTCAGCCTTGTGCTTCAGCCTATTGCACACTTTACACGCCACTCTCTTATTTTTTTACTTTTTTTAAACAGCTGTGTTTTTCTCGTCCCTGCTATTGGCGACCTGTACTACCCGTACTTGCTGCAACAGTCCGTCCGTACGCTGCTGTGCGCTATCCGTACGCTATACTGTACCGCCGCCACCTGTCAGATCTGCACATCATGCGATCGTACAAGCACCGGCGTCGACTGTACCAGCGTCGCCCGCCACCCTCTACGCTACCCAATTTGCACGGCCGCCACCGCTGTCGCCTGCAATAACGGCGCCCTGCGCCACCTACGCTAGATCTGCGCCTACCTTTCGTCGACGCCATCGCCGCCTTCGCTTGTGCCGCCATACGACGCTACGCTACCCTGCCTCAGATCTGCGCCACCCCTGCATCGCCGCTGTCGCCTGTAACAAATCTACGCCGCCGTACGTCTGTACCTACACCCTACACCGCCTCAGATCTGTGTGCCGCCTCATAGCTCGATAGTACCTGCATCCCAGATCTGCCCAAACAACTCCAAATCTCATATCTGCAAGAATTGAGGGATTTACAAATTTCTGATCTGAAATTGCACATATGGCCTGTTGAAATTTGGGGCTTTTTACCATTGAGCCTGCAATTGCAACATTGGCACACATTGGCATTGATTTTAGCAGATTTGGTGCATAATTGCACTAGAACTTTGGGGATTTTGCAAAAATTGACACTATTTTGCAAAAATTGGAACTATTTGCAGGCAATTTTAAGTATTACAGGCACATTTGGTTGGCATTGGGGCATTTCCCCCAATTTTTTGGGTATTACAAGGACATTTGGTTGGCGTCGGGACATTTCCGCCAATTTTTTGGAGCATTACAGCATTTGGTACAGGTGAGAATCGCATTAGCACATTTACAGGTGCAAACCCAGTTCAGATTTGGTCTAATTGGCTGCCTAAAAATTATGGCTTTTCTACATTGAGCCCATTTTTGGAGCATTCGACCAATTTACCTTTGATTTGCCAACATTTGAGCACTTGCAGCTTTTACAGGTGTCAACTGATCGTGTTTTTCACGGCACATGTATACATTTGTGGTTTGCTGTAGTATATGTATGCCATTGTGGACACTTTGACATATTTGCATCATCGTGCAGTACACTTGCAGATTTGGAACATGCATATGTATTTCTCGTGGTGAGAGGTTCCCTTTCAGTCCATTGATTATCTTGCTATTTATCTCCCGCATTCTTACGGTTTCGCTGGGCATTGCCTACTGGTGGTGACTTGCGACAGATTTGTTGTGTTATCATGGCCAACAATAATAATGACCTCTTTGGAATGCTATCTCAAGAGAATAAGCTCAATGGGGATAACTACCCTATGTCGGCTTATATGATGCGTCATGTTTTGGTTGCCAAGAATGTATGGTTGTATGTGGATGGGACTGAGGAGCGTCCTCTTGCACCTCTGCTCCAGCGAAAGGTGAAGTGATTCCCGCTCACCCTCCTACAAGTCCACCTCCTCGTCTTCCTTCTACTCAGCAGCAACGTACTTGGGATACTAGGGATGCTCAAGCCCATGCATTGATTGCTCTCTCGTGCCGCAAGCATATCATTCTGCACATTCGTCTTCCTGCACCACTGCAAAGGGTGCTTGCGATACCTTGGCGGCGTTGTATTCAGGTCGCAATGAGGCTCGTGTAGCTTACCTTCGGGGCAAACTTAAGACTGACCACATGCTTGAAGGTGACTCTATCGATCAGTACCTTACGCATGTGAAAGACCTACGAGAGCACCTCATTAACATTGATGAGGTCTTGACAGATGGCTATCTTGTTCAGACAGTTTTGCGTAATTTGCATGACTCTTATCAGACATTTGGGACCAATTTGCGGTTGTTGGCTGGCAATGCATCTAATGCGGTCACTTTTGACCACCTTGTGACTCTCTTGCTCAGTGAATGAGAAGAGCAATCTCGTTCCAACGGGAACAACATGATGTCTGCTGAGTCAGCAATGGCTGCTCCCTTTCGTGGGAATAGATCTGGGCCTAAACCTAGCCCATCGGATCCTCCCAAGACAGAGGACAAGCCTGAAAAGAAAAAGCATTGTACCTATTGCAAGAAAACAGGGCACACCATAGAGGAATGCAGGAAGCGTATTGAGAGTGAAAAAAAGAAGAAGCTGGCATCTTCTTCCAAAGGTGTAGATCATGCCAATTTGGCTACACGTGTCAGCCTTGACCCTTACATCTTCATCTCCTGCTGAGATGTCTTCTGATGCCGTTGCTTTTGATGACTATGCTCTATAGTCTGTACTCTATGGTATGCATTGTCTAGCAGATGCATTTCAGGGGGGGATTTTACTTAGCCACATGCAGTTGGTGATGCCTCATGGTCATTTATGCTTGTTGACCCTTATGCTGGTCTATGCTAGACGCTTTCTCTTATGTGATGTCTGCTAGAGATGCCTTTTATGTTGTTTTCCCTTGCAGCGGGATTGTTTCTACAGTGTTGACATTGTCACTTTCTCACACGTGATGTTTACTGGGAGTGCCTTCTACACACTTGGCCAGTGTTGGCTTGCTCTCATGGTTTTGACATGTCACATGTATATTATTCATTGTGGGATCATGCATCTTTACACTTGCCATACATGCCACTGATCATGGCATCGCTGAGAGTTTACCTATCCTCTCATAGCATTGGCTGATGCCCGCCTCGAGCCCCCATTTTCAGCTTTTCCCATTGCTGAATTTTTACTTTTATCAGCCCTACCATTGCTGATTTTTCCTCATCAGATCCTCCATTGATGAGTTTCACTCTTAAAGCTTACATTGCATGTCTCACAGGCATGACGTCTGGATCCTGTTGCCTTTACACATGCGTATATCTGCTACCTCTTCTTATGCTTATCACTGGTGCAATTACAGAGCATTGATGTGGATTACATGCAGTTCAACTTGGCATTTGGTACTTGCCTTCAGGGGGGTATCATGTGATGCCTCTTGATTTGATGCAATTGATGTCCACATGATCTTTGCCATGCATTTCTGGTGATGCATTTATATACTATTGTGCTCTAGCATTAGCACTATGGCATTGGGGATTCTCCTTTTCCCTGTCATATAGTGCTTGCTTTTTCCATTGGCACTGCAGTTCACTCTTACTGTGGAGCATAGTGCAGGGCAGCATTCACAGCTTTATCACCCTGCTACTACCCGTTCACACGATTCACTTGAGGGGGATTTGTTGGTCATGTCCACTCCCGGCTAGTTCAGGTGTGAACCTAGCTTACTCACAGGCACTTTTTCCCTATGACTGGACACAGGTTTTTCCCCCGTGTGAACACACTTATGTGTGTTGGGCACTTAGCCCTAGGATTTTTAGTACTCACTTGTACTTTCATTTCATATAATTATTGAGTACATCTTTTCCAACACTCACGTTTCTCTGTGCTTGAGGTTGTGTGTGTGTGTGTGTGTGTGTGTGTGTGTGTGTGTGGTTATCAGCTTCTTTGTCACAGTATTCTCTTTTCTTCCATTGGATCAGATACTGGGCCTTATGGACCCTCTGGCTACAGCAAAATCATGCATATCTGAATTCACCCCTTCAGCACCCTTATGAGTTCTTCCGAGCCTCGTTGCGGCAGTCCTTATATGATGCCGTGCATGAGGAAGTTTTGGATGTTTCTTGTGTTCAGCTTTTCTTTTACTGTTTCTGATGGATAGGGCATAGGCTCTTTTCTTGAGCACTGCGCTGATCTTGCATAGAACTTTTTTACTGCTGTTTTTAAGTTCTAGGGTTCAGACATCCTCTTGATGTCAAACCCTTTTGTACATTTATGATATAATGCAATTTTAACTGGTTTTACAAACAAACAAAAAAAGTGTGTGTGTGTGTGGGCTAGCTTCCCTCCTACCCAACAAAGATGCGGAGAATCCGTTGCCAAACCTGACGTGCCTTCGGACAATCCCAAAGGCAACGTCATTGAGGGATGGCCACATCTCGAACATGCTCTTGGTCTGCCTCCAATGGCCAACCATGTGCCAACAACAAAACTCCTATGTGCCAGCAGCCACAAAAAGAGAGTGATCTTATGAGGTCGAAAGATGTCCAAGAGCCTCTTCTAGAAATCTCAGAGAGCGCGATGAGAGGCCCTGAGTCTATCAAGTTCCAATTGCTGCCGGAGTGCCCTCGACCTTAGGCATCTGGATCCTAGAGCCAGGCCGTGCAGTGTATGCAAAAAATGGGGTACTCGGAGTCTCCTTCCTGTCTACAAGATTACACCAAGTCCACTTCCCCAAGTCCCACTGGAGGCATATGATCGGCCAGTTCTCCCAAATCCATAAATGCCAAAGTCTCTCCCTGGCCACCTTGGCCGGTGGTGGGTCAATGCATGGAATCCGATCACCCTCACCCTCTATTATGTGCATCCCATGAAGTCCTCTAAGGGGGGCTATGATCTCACTAATCTACCATGAGATCCAATCGAAAAAGTGAGCAAAGTGGAGCTCTCATCTGCGCCATGAACTACCAAGAGAATATCATGCTTAGTAAACACTCCCAACCCCACTGCGGGGGAATAGGGTCAAGAATCGGGGTCAACCACTCTGGAGGAATGGTCAAGTCGATGTCGAGGTTGAGCCGGATCCCAGTCAGGCCTCTCTCATGAGCCACTGGGGGAAGTTGTCTGAATGCAAGCCAATGACCTGGCAGGGTCTCAAAGCTCCCCAAGATACATGAGGCCTCTCTCATGAGCCACTGGGGGAAGTTGTCTGAATGCAAGCCAATGACCTGGCAGGGTCTCAAAGCTCCCCAAGATACATGAGGCCGAGCCCTTGGCATGTGACCACTAGGTAAATGGATCAAGGGATTCCAAAAATCAAGGGCTGTCCAAGACGCTCCTCGGAGGCTTCCAGAACAGACTGCTAAAGGGCCGGCCTGAGGTGGTCCCAAGCTCCTACTAAAGCGGCTGTAAATCTGTCCTTAGAAGCTGGGCTAAAGCCACAAACCTGCATCTCCATGAAGATCCATCTAGTGCTCTGCGGACAAGGGCCCCCCAGACTTCGGTGTACGGGCGGATATCCTGGCCAGGAGGAAATCCTTCCATGGCTCGCCGCCTGCAAGGAGTCCTCTAACAATCAGCTTGCCCAGAGGGGCACAGCTCTAAATGGCAGGGTCAATGATGCCCAAGCCCCCTCTGCGGTGTGACTACATGATCACTCAAGGGGCCACCTTGGCCGGAGCAGACCTCCCGTCACTGCCAGCCCACAGAAAGTTGTGGATCAACCACTGAACCTGACCAATCCAGGCCCGTGAGAAAGCCCAAGAAGAAGTAATATACCACATGGTGGCAAGAAGAACCTAGTTCGCCACCACCACTCAGCCAGCTAATGAAAGCCTCGTTGAACTCCAATATAGAAGCTTCTTCCAAATGAAGTGCCCCTCGGGATCTACTCCAAAGGCTCAACTAGACACCAAGTCAAGGCGGGCAAAGAGCCAACCCAAAATCAACACGACTTGTGCCAGTTGATCTATGTTCCTGATGCGACAGAAGTTCTCTATCGCCATTGCAAATCTCTGAAGATTTCCCACGTCTCCTGATAAGTATGCTGCTTGGTCATCTGCGAACGCTGAGTCTAGAAGCTCCTCCAGTCGGATGGGGAGACGCAATCCCTGCAGCCTAGTCTCCTGAGCTGAGAGAAAACTGCTCATGGCCTCGGCAACAAATAGAAAGAGATAGGGTGCTACAGGGCAGCCTTGCCGGACCGACCGAGAAAAGGGAAAATTGTCACCTCTCGCTCCCTGAATGAGAACCTGACTGTGAGAGGTGGAGTAAAGTCCAGAAACACCAAGGATCCACTCCTCCGAAAATCCCGTCCAGCACATCGTCCCCTCCAGAAAGCCCCAATCAACTCTTTCATAGGCTTTCTCGAGATCCAGAAGGAACACAATAAGATCTATCACATCCTGACCGAAGTTGTCGCCTCCCAGAAAGTGAAGATGTTGTCCAGAATGCTACAATGATCCTGTCTGAGTATCATGAATCAAGTCGGGAAGAAAGGGCTGAAGTCTCCGACGGATGGCCTTGTAGGCGGTCCCGAGGAGGTTGATGGGTCTCCAGCACCAAATCTCCAAAAGTCATTCACACACTTGCACTATGCCTACCACAATTTTTTTTATGAGAGCTAAGGATAGAGCCATATAGCAGAAAAATACATGGGCTGAGGTGAAGGAGAAACCCAATTTGAATCAGTGAAGAGACAGATAGTCCCAGAAGTGAGTGGAGAAAAAAAGGGGGGAAGAAAACAAGACTACACCCTGCTACCACACATTCAATAATGAGTTGAGTTTGTGCATGAACAATAACTTACAGGTAGAAGTCCTCTCTTTGATAAATTCTTGACTAGTGAGTACCACTGAGATGTTTCTGATTTCCATCCTCCACTGCCACCCCTCTGCACAAAAGGAGCCGTCCCCAATTGACCTGAACCTTTTTGCCCTGGAGTCCCTTTTCCACTAGTCCATCCACGGCCTCCAGGACCTCCACGGCCTGCTATCATTGAAGCTCCAACTTGTCCTGGACTGGCTCCCACTTTTGGAGTGTTCTTTGAATTAAAAGCATCCCTTGCGTCCTTGACTCCCTGGGGCAAGAAATTATCATTGTCACATATCCTGTACAGTTCACCAGAGTAATATAGACAATGCTCCAGAGGTACTGGTCTTCGACTTGTTCTGAAATCAACAAAAAACATCAATCTGCATGTGAAACTTACCACGTTGCTTGGATGTCAAAATTTAGAAAAGCAAACCACAAACAATGACGCTAGGATCGTGGAAGAAGACAGGAGATGAAAAACAAGTCGAGTATAACATGCAATCTAGACAAAGTTAAAATATTGACAAGTTACATACGCTAAAAACTGCATACCCTTTTTTTTTTGTGTGTGTGTGTGTGCGTGCGGGGGGGGGGGGGGGGGGGGGGGGGGGGCCCGGGGGGGATCTCCCTGGGCATCAAAAACATAAAAGAGATTCTAGAGCCTGTAGTGTGCATGCCCTTGTTGGGGATGTATATCGTTGAATGCTCCTGTATTTGACAGCATTTACAACTGACTTTTCGCCTCCGGAGCAGTAGGTTTTAGCCCTACAATGTTCCCCTCTTCCTCGACTGATAGCTCATAATGGCCTTGCAGGTTTACTAACATGGGTATATCTGCTACTTCTCAACAAGGTGGAGTACCATGGAAGTCCCAGAGTCATTATTTTTGGGACTACTACCACATATGAGGGAGATTGCATGGTTGTTAACATAGGGCCGCCCCCACATTAGCTTCGTCACCTTTGGGGTGATAGTCAAGGTAATGGGCATGGCACCATCCTATGCTATGAAAAGGACAGCATTGGCCTCATACTGCAGCCATGAACTTCATCAGATTATCAGAGTAGCAGCCAGCCAGGCCCTACACTGTGGAAATCGGTAGCATATGATCACAGCGACCTCACTGTTTGGCATATCTGGGGCACCACTTGCACAGGAAGGCTATTGAGAGGAACCCCTAGTGGAAACTCTTAGCTTCAGATGGACAGATCATATTCACATGCTCCATGGCAGATGAGAGGGTTCTTGCACTGCACATGAGTGCAGGGAAACTTTCATGCACATGTGAAGATTGGGCTTTTTCTTGACTACCTCACCAGTTGAGCATGGATGATGCTGCATGCCCCGATTGTTGCTTTAGTCCCCCCCATAAGTGGTCAGCCATGGAGGGAGCCCTAGTGCATAATCAATTTTATCTGCTGTACTTGTCTTCTGCCAAATAGAAGAATATTTTGAAAAGCATATAAGGTTGGCAAAAAGATATGCATATATTCTACAGGAGAAAGAGCCAAGTCTAAGCCTAGAGAGAGAAAGAACAATGCTTAGTGTGTTACCCAGTCACAAATATCTTTTTCTGTTTAGTGCGTCCAATCCAATCTGCAAACTCGAACGTGTTTGGTACCTGTAGTACCAACCGTACAAGACTTAGATAGCGGCTCAACCCCTGAAAATCTAACAACGGTTAAATGTTTCCAAAAATCATTTGACAAAAAATAGCAATTATAATACATCACATCCGCTGAAACATTTGTTAAACCTTAGTACAAGGACTAACTAGCCAACTAAAAGCATAGTGGTTGCGTATTTTAGGTACGGTACGGTATGCGTACGAATACATAAAGTACACATCGGGATAAGCACTTTAAGTACTTTCACTTTTTTAAAATTATATATATATATATAATAAAAAATATGTACTATAAACCATTCATGATTTCGCAATACCGATAAAAAAATTGCGTAAAAACAATTGAAATTCAAACATCTATGCTCTATAAATGTCAAATGAGCTGCGAGCATACAACATGAAGTCCTGATAAATATGAAACCTAGTACAAACACCAATAGCCATATGGCTATCACAAAATGATATGACATCATACATGTTTGATCATAAACCATGAAAGTACAAGGCTAGCTGCAAGCAGCTAACAGCTAACAGCTACAAGCTGAATATGTGACTAATCGGTGGTCACTATTGAAGTAAATCTGATATGCTAACCACTAACTAGTAAGAGCAACCAATCACCACAAGACCATTGGATAATAAATCAAGTCTCAAGAGTCACCACCCAGTCATCATCATCCAAGCCTGAAGATGAGGATGATGAGTAGTCTCCATCTGTGAGGAGATTCCCATCAAAATCATATAGCGGCTCCCGCTCCACCTCATCACTTGGTACATCAGGATTCAGTACTCGATATCTCCTCAACAATGGTAGAGGGTGGTGTCTCCTCTAGAGGAGTCTGCATCTAGTGCTCTGGATCACCTCTATGGACCGCTCTCACAACTCCCCCTCTCAAATGTGCACCACAAGTATACACCCTGGTGCCTTTAGAGGTGAAAGGACGACTCTACTAAGCTGAAGAAGTGAGGGAAGTGGTCGTGAGAGCTCGAGACTAAGCTCGAGTGACTCGTCTATCAATGCCCTCAAGCTCTCTATGAAGCTGTCTGTATATCTTCTCATCCTCATCATGTCCTATGTCGCTCTCCTTGCCATGCTACTATTGGCAATGCTTGAGCTCCTAAACATCAACCTACGTACCATGTATTCACAAGTAGTTATTAGTGACTAGTCACTTCAAACTTTTTTAAAAGTACGGGTACGGAAAGCACGGTACCGGTGCGGTATGTATTGAAAGTACCGAACGGATGAGTACAAGTACAGAATGCAACTATGGCTAAAAGCAAACCCTTTTTTTTAACTTTGTCATGGCTGGCCCAGAGATGACACAGGCAACAAAAATAGACGTGCCAATGTAATAAGTCAGAAATACAATCATAACTTGCTGGACACAGTTGAAGGACACCAACTGCAAGCCACCACCTCAAGCAAGAGAGCAAATCACAACTTAACACATTTCACATGGCCCTGTGCTCTTTCACAACAGAGTACATCCTAAACAATGTAAACACTTTTTAATGAAAGTACTGCAGTTCATAACGTGAACCCTATTTGTGCTTTTGATAAAGTCAACCTTACACAAACTTTTTTGGGTAAAATGGCATAAATAATACGGCATGACCATTAACAAACATGCCAAAAAAAACTTTCTACCTTCTATATTTTGAGCTGAATGCCATTTGACCTTAAATTTATAAGCTGAAAGTGATACTTACTGTCGCTGACAAAAGGACCATGTTCACATGATCTGGCAACATGATGATGACCTCCTCCCAGACCACCCCTCTTTCAGCATCATTTACATAGTGTACCTCATCAAATATAACCTGCCAAACGTCATCACAACAACGCTCTTGATACTGATTAAACATTGATGAAGTGTGAAATCCAAGCAAGCCTACTTACTGCCACAAGCTAGGATAACTTCGCAAATTCATAGCAGTATTTCCAGGGAGAGAAGAAACTTAAGGAAGCGTTAGCTAGATTCTTTACTTAAGAATCAGCTACATGTTCTACTATCAAAAGATATACAGAAACCTATTAAAACCTAGGTAAGGTTCTTTACTTAAGAATTAGGAATGTTTTCTATTGGCAAAAAGTAAGCATCTCGGACACCACCACCAGAAAGTGGTGGAAGAAAGGTGTCTATTTTCAGCATCAATTTCAACCCATTGCATCATATAATCAACTACAAAAACCTCACACATGTACATGCATAGAGGTTCCATTGACTAAGTACGTTTACTGTTTTCCCCATTGTGCATCTGACACTTGAAATGTAAACGCGACATTAAGGGCACTTGGAGCACACAATATAGCAAGACTATAGAACGCTCCACAAAGAATATCCGTCTCATTCACAACTCTATGGCCATTGAGAGCACTTCAAAGGCAACTCTCAGGTCATTACGGGGTGCCGAGCAGCTCTCCTCCTCTTTTTTTTGGAGAGGAAATTTATTTTGTGCAGAGCAGCTTTTCTCTACACTTGAGCCTCAGACCCTTCCTCACCCGTGGCAACGGAACCATCTCTTGGCATTGCAGGCCCAGTGTGGCTCTTTCCCCTCCTGTCTTGATGTAGTCTCCTTGCTAGAGGGTCCAGCCTTGAAGAAAGCACTCATCTCCCCTATCACTTTTACACAATAGAGCCTGTAATTTGCTACCATGCATTTGCACATCTTTTATCTATAAGAAACATATATTCTCCCCGAAAAAGATTTGCACGACAATTGTTGATTTACATGGTACTAGGAAAGCCTGCAGCTCGAGAAGGAAAGAAAGAAAGATATATTACGTGTCTACTAAAGACCCAATGGGCCTATGACACCAGAGTGATACAATAATGTCCATGGCATATCTCATCATGGAACAGAAAATAAAATAGAAACAAAACAAAGCTATCTCATTGGGGTGCTACAAAACTGTCCATGGAATACCAGGAACATGGAACATGAGAGGAGCATCAGCCCCCAATAGATCATCTACCACTCTCAAACATATCAAGCATGGGGCTAATGAGTATGGCCGAGAAGTCTCCCTCCGCTACATCACGTGGAAAGGTAGCTCGATGGCAATGGAGCAAGTCCTCGATATGGAACTCATAGAGGGATCATGGCCGACATCCGAGGGAGTAGGGGCATCCGGTGCGCTGGAATAAGAAGGCCCGGTCCAAGGTAACTACTCTCGGGCGAGGTGCGTCCGGAGCAGCCCAATACGGGTCCACACGATCCACTATATGGGTATCCTCCACCTCCTAGGTCCGGAAGAAGCTGGTGATGATTGGTTGGCGAGGGAGGGGTCGTGGTGGTGACTAAGTCCGAAGCTATCTCAAGAAAGTGTCCTCCACCTCCTAGGCCCGGAAAAGCTAGTGATGGTTGGCTAGCGAGGGAGGGGTCGAGTGGGTGGCTGGGACCAAAGCTCTGTCAAGAAAGTGTCCTTATGTCTATGGAGCTCAAGTAAGAAAAGCCCTAGGCAATGCTGGTCCGTGAAGTCAATGATCCTGGAGAGTGGACCAAATCCTCACGAAACAGAAAGTGAAACCTCCCACCGATCTTCATAATATACTGGGCAGCGACATATGTAATGCTCCTTTGTCTCAACCTCTATGTGGCATAATCAGCAGATCCTCTCCTCCCTCGGTCTCCACATGAGCTACTGGCTCTAAAGATGTGCTCTGCTCTACCAGTCTCCACTCTAAGGCAATGCGATGAAACCCGTATGTGACCAATCACTATTTGCATGGCATAGGACATGTGAACACTCAGGTAGCCCCGCTGCTGGATGAGTCCATCCTCACTCAACGTGAGGAAGTCCTCTCTATAGAAGTGCATCTTTGTTGGGAGCTTCAAAGGTGCGATCCATGTGCACTGGGTGCAGAGGCTGAGAAGATCTAATCGGATAACCCGGTTGGTGTCCTCATGAAAGAGCTAGAGCAAAGGGGAGTCCAAATGGTACTGAAGGGTTGGAACGGGGTCCATGCGGAGCCCATATACTGAGAACCGAGTGGATACTAAGACATACCATACACCAGGGTGGCCCTCGAGTGCTAGCTGTCTCAAGGACTCCAGTTCCATGTGACCAATGCAATAGAGGTATGTGACTGTCTGGAAGAGTGCATCCACTACAATTGCGGCTGCAACAAACTTGCCTAGATAATCTGGTGCGGGACTCATGGTTTGTTGCGGATTATACGGGAGAACATGACCTAAGGGCTCTCAACTCGTTGCCAATCCTCATCAGATAAATCTGGCCCCCAGAAGGCTACTGCATAGATCACCGCTAGTGTAACGAGGGTGTCAAAAAGCCAACCCTTCGTCCTAGGCTCCTGGAAATGTGCCTGGAAGCACTATCAATCAAGTAAGCTCTGGGGAAGCATGGTGAAGGAAAAAGATCCTTCAATTAGTTAAAGAGAAAATAGCCACAAAGGGCTAAGTACAATCACGAAGGGCTAAATACAAACTCACCTCATATAAGGGCGGGAAACAAGTGATCATAAGGGGGAGAGATACTTCTCCTCCGGGTGGCCGCTCTATGAAGAAAAGGCTATCTCATAAAGGGGGGAGGGGGGAGAAACAACCACACAGGTGGTCTGTAGTGTCAAATGGGGTCACCGCCTATCTGTGAGAGGAAAGGACCAGGCCTCCAAAGTCTCAAGAAGGCTTCCCACCGCTTCTGCATGCGGTCAGAACCTCCCTGCAGCTTCCCCCACTGACCACGGAGGTGTGAATGATGTCGATCGATATGCTCCTGATGGTCGTCTCAACCGGCAGGGTGTGGGTACCCTCGATGGCAGGTGGGGCTGGTACTACTGCAATACGATGGTGGGAGACCTCAAGGGCATGGCCTCCTACAGTACCCCAAGTGATACTCCGGGTCGATGCCCTGTCCATAGCAAAGATGCAGAGAATCCACTGCCAAATCAATTCAGCCTTCGGGCAATCCCAAAGGCAATGTCGCTGAGACTCCTGGGGGTGGCCGCACCTCGGGCAAGCTGCTGGCCGCCATCCGACTGCCAGCCAAGTACCCACTGCCAGACTCCTGTGTGCCGTCAACCAGAGGAAGAGTGATCTTCCTCGGCCGAAAGATGTCCCAAAGCCTCTTCCAGAAATCTAAAAGCAAGCGCTGTGATAGGCCCTAAGACTGCCAGTGTGCTGATGTTACCGGTGTGCCATCTATCTCTGACATCTAGATCCTGCGACCGAGCCTCGCAGTATATGCAAAGAAAGGGGCATCCAGAGTCTCTACCCGATCTGTGGGATCATGCCACGTCCACTCTCCAAGGTCCCACTGCAACCGCGTGAGAGGTCGGCACTCCCAAATCCATAACCGCCAAAATCTCTCCCTGGCCACCTTGGCTGGTGCTGGATTTATGTGCCATGCACATGCTCGAAAACCAATCACCCTCACCCTCTAAAGGTGCAGCCTCTGAATCCTCCAAGGGGTGCTCTAATCTCTCTAATCTACCATGTAATCCAATGGAAAAAGTGAGCAGACAACTGTCCTCATCTGCTCCATTAGACCGCCACGAGAATATCGTGTCTGGTGAACACGCCTAGCCATATCGGTGGGGTCGGGTCTGGAATAGGAGTCAGCCACTCCGGAGGAGTAGCTCAGTCAATGTCGATGCTGAGCATGTCTCTACCCCGGATCCTTGTCAGGCCTCTCTCCTGCTCCTCCTAAGGTAACTGCCTGTGTGCAACCCAATCTCCAAGAGACCTAGCTAGTCCCATGCTCAAGGCATCCCAGGATATGAGCGGTCGGGCCCCTAGCATGTGGCCACTGGGTAAACAGATCAAGAGGTTCCAGATCAAAGGCTGCCGAAGCTGCTCCTCTGAGGCCACTGGAACAACTTTCTGAGGGCTGGCCTGAGATGATCCCAAGCACGAAGTAGACTGGCTGCAAATCTGTCCTCAAAGGCACTAGTAAAACAACGGGCTCACATCTCTGTGAAGATCCATCTAGTGCTCTGCGGTCACGGGCCTCCAAGGCTCGGAGTGCAGGCTGAAATCTGGGCCAAGAGGAAATCCTTCCAAGGCTCACCACCGGGTTGAAGTCCTCCGACAATCAACTTGCCCAACAGGGCACGACTCTGTATAGCTGGATCAATGAGACCTAGCCCCCCTCTGCTACGTGGCTAAATGATCACTCTCCATGCCACCTTGGCCCTGGCTAGCCTCCCATCACTTCCGGCCCACAAGAAGTTCCAGATCAAATGCTGTACCTGGCCAATACAAGCCCGAGAAAAGGCCCAGCACGAGGTGATGTACCACATGGTGGCAAGCAGTACTTGGTTCGCCACCACCACTCTACCTGCAAGGGATAGCCTCGTTGAGCTCCAATATAGAAGCTTCTTCCGAATACTTAGAAGAAGTGGAGCGAGGTGCTGCTCGGGAGAGATATCAATGCCAACCTGGCAGCCAAAGTATCGGATTGGAGTGCCCCTCGAGATCTACTGGAAAGCCTCAAACGGTCGCCAAGTCGAGGTGGGTGCTGAGCCTACCCAAAAACCACACGACTTGTGCCAGTTGATCTGTGCTCCTGATGCACAAATCAAAATCTCTATCGCCTCCGCGAATCTCTGAAGATTCCCAACATCTCCAGCAAGGTAGGCTACTATGTCGTCTACAAACTCTGAGTCCAGCAGCTCCTCCTGCGTGCAGAGGGGAAGGACAATCCCCAAAGTCCGGTCTCCTAGGCGGAGAGAAAACTACTCATGGCCTCGGCGACAAATAGAAAGAGGTACGGTGCCAGAGGACAGCCTTGTCGAACCGAGCGGGAAAGGGGGAATCTATCGCCTCAGGCTCCCTGAATGAGAACCTGGCTGTGAGATGCTGAATAAAGTCCTAAGACTGCGCGAATCCACTCCATGGGGAATCCCATCCGGCTCATAGTGCCCTCAAGAAAGCTCCAATCCACCCTATCATAAGCTTTCTCAAAGTCAAGGAGTAGCACAATGAGGTCCTGCTGTCGCATCCTGACTGAAGCTGTCGCCTCCCAAAAGGTAAAGATGTTGTCCAGAATACTTCAATCCTGAACAAAACCAGTCTGAGTGTCATGGATCAAGTCTGGGAGGGACGGCTGAAGTCGCTTGCTGCTGATGGCCTTGGCCAAAATCTTGTAGGCCGTCCCTAGAAGGGTGATGGGTCTCCACTGCCGGATCTCCAATCTATCACCACCCTCCTTGGGAATCAAATGTATCAAGCCCTCTGTGAGCCTCTCTGGCATGGCACCTGTGAGCATAATCTCATTGAAGGCAGCGCGAAGGCCACCTTCCATGTGGTCCCAATGGCAAAGAAAGAAAGAAGCAAGAAGCCCGTCCGCCCCACGGCATTTGCCCCTAGGTAATGCCTTCACCGCCTCCACCAGCTCCTCTGTAGTGAAAGGGGTCAATAAGAAAGACCGAAGGGAGGGGGGAACCACCTCTCTCGTGTGTCTCCAAACTCTCTTGTGCACATCCATCACATGGGGGGATAATGGGGCACCAGTGAGAAGAGACCGGAAGAAATCCGTGGCGATGGCTCTCACCTGTGGGGGATCGGAAACAGTAACTCCATCCTCACCACGTAGCCTGCGAATACCGTCTCTCCTCCTGTGAGGGCCGGCTATCTCAAAGAAATCTCTAGTAACTCTGTCACCAGCCTGAGTCCAGAATGAGGCCCTGGCATGGTATCTATACTCCACCCTCCTCTCCTCAATGGACCGAATCTCCATGAGGGCAGCTGTGATCTGCCTCTCAATCCACGGGCTGTCCGGGGAACTCTCCTGAAGACGTTGTAAAGAGGCTAGGCCCCTCCTCAGACCCCTCTCCAGTTCCCGAAATCCCTCCAATCTCCTCTGGGTTGCCTCCTGTAAGAAAATATTGACCTCCCCAAGGCCCTCATCCAAAGTGCACGCTGCAAATCCTGAGGAAAAGTCTAGACCCGCCCATATCTGCTCAATCCGGCTACAAATCTCGGGGTCTTGAATGAGGCTGTCTAGAATCCTGGACCTCACATGTCTATCATGCCTCCATGGGTCCTCTAGGGACAGAATAACTAGGGCATGATCTGAAAATGTAGTGCCTGCCAGAATAGCAACCATGCCTCCACGGCTGCAAGCCCACTCGTCAACATAAAACAAGGCAGCCCTGTTTCACCCCAATAGTGCTGGAAATCTCCTGCGATGTATCTCTTGGGGCTCTCACTCGTTTGGTGACGGACTCATAGAAGGCGATGCTGCTCCAAACCATGTCATATGGGAGTCCTATCTTCTATAGACGGTGTAGGAGGTGGGCTCGGGGTACAGTATCAAAAGCTTTGTGGAAATCCACAAAGCAGCAATAAATCCTCTAATGTCATGCTCTACCCTCCTCGATGATGGCACAGAGGTTGAAGATGTGGTCTAGGGTAGAGTAGCTCCTCCGAAAGCCTGGCCGTCCTCAGGCTCTACATCCCTCTCTCAATCTCTCTACAAATGAACTAGGTTCCCCCTCCAGTACCAATCCATAGAGTTTGGCCAATGTGTGGGTAATCATGATCATCCTTTTATTATTAGGATCTAGTGGATCTCCGGCTTTGAAGAAGGGGGTGATGGTGTTCTTTTTTCAGGGAAAAGATCCTTCTATTCGCTACTGAAAAAACCAACCACGAAGGGCTAGATACAAACTCGCCTCATGCATAGGGCGGGAACCAAGAAATCGAAAGAGGGGAAAAAGGCGCTTCTCCTTCGGCTGGCCACTCTATGAGGAGAAGGCTATCTCATATAAAGGGGGGGGGGGGGGGGGGGGGGGGGGGGGGGGGGAACAACCACACAGGTGGTTTGTAGTGCCAAGTGGGGTCACCACCTCTATCTGTGGAAAAAGGGCTAGGCCTCCATGGCGTCAAGACAGCTTCCACCGCTTCCGCATGTGGTCAAATCCACCCTGCAGCTTCCCCCACTGATCGCGGAGAATCTCACTCAAACGTCCTAGATTAAACAACAGGGTGCCATTGCAGTTCCATACTGCTAACCTTAGGTGTTTGGTCTCATAGACCCCGCATTCCTATTTGGGACAGCACTCAGTGATAATCACCTACCATCTCCATAGATAGCCCACTTGCCCGCTCAACGGGCCTGATGAACTGTCACCATCGCCTCACGCTAGTGTGCCACCTGTGTTGGGGTGACATCATTCCCCGTGTACACCTGTGTGCCCTTGAGGGAAGCCTGTCTGTTGATGGCATCAAGGAATCTGATGACGAGGGACCGCTCTCGTGTCAATCCTTGCCTGCCCTCCATGTATCTGCAAAGGAGGGGGGGGGGGGGGGGGGGGGGGGTGGAGAACGTGATCCTATTCACTCCTAGCATCTAGCAAAGCATCATGGCATCTACCTTGGGGGAAGCCCCCACCTCTAACCCCCGCACTCGCACATGGAGGGCCCTATCCTTCCTGCATTTCTCCTCCTCAAGAGTCTCATGTTGCTCTGTGGGAGTTTGCGCTTCTTCACGACCTCCACCCAATCTTTCTTGGTGGTCTGCAGTTCTTCCCACAACTTATCACTCATAGCCTTCAGCTGCTGCAAGTCTGTGCTTAGACCCTCCTCATAATTCAGTTCCCCTTCCTCCACTGTATGGTCCTTGACAATAGCCTCTAGGGCTTCCATTTCAACCCGGAGTTCCCCTATCACTGGGGCAGCCTCTCGCAATGCTTCTTGTTGCACCTGGGTCTCTTTCAACGTACGAATCTCCTCCTCTTGGTGGTTCAACTTTGCTGCCAAATCTTCAATTTTGTTATTCTTGCCCTGTATCTCCTTGCAGAGCCTTCCAACTATTTTTCATGTTGGTTCAAGACCTTGTCCATCACCTTCTTCTGCTTGACCAACGCCTTCTTGGTGTTGTCCTCCATAGTGTATGCCTCCAGCTCGTGTAGGTTCATCCTGGCTATTTCCCCCTAGTTGCTCCCTTCGGGGCCTGAGCAAGGTAGGTGGGATAAGGGAGGCGGAGGGGCGATAGCACTGCGCATCTCTGTGTGCGGGCGAACAGCAAGGTACGGAGGGGCAACAGCAGCGCGCAGCTTTATGCACATGAGAACAGCAGGGCAATGCGGGCATAGCAAGGGGCACGCGGACAGCAGGGGGGGCAGGTGGCAAGGGGCGTGCAACACGGATAGCAGGGAGGCCTAGGGGGTGCGCAGCATGAACAGCCACCAACACGCAGCGCGAACAGAAGGAGGGGCACAAAGGTGCTCACGCCATCGAGAGAGAGAAAAGCAAGAAAGAAAGCATGCAACACGAACAGAAGGGAGGGGCACAAAGGTGCTTATGCCATTAAGAGAGAGGGAAAAAGAAAGAAAGAAAGATATATGAAGTGTCTACTAAAGACCCAATGGGCCAATCAGACCAAAGTGATACAATAATGTCTATAGCATATCTCATCATGGAACGGAAAATAAAATAGCAACAAAACAAAGCTATCTCACTAGGGTGATACAAACATGTCTATGGAATCTCATCATGGAATACCAAGAACATGGAACAAGAGAGGAGCATCGGCCCCCAATAGATGGTATACCACTCTCCAAAATATCAAGCATGGTACTAATGAGGATGGCCAAGAGGTCTCCCTCAGCTATGTCACATGGAAAGGTAGCTCGATGGCGGTGGAGCATGTCCTGGATCTGCAGCTGATGAGGAGATCCTGACCAACATCCGAGGTGCCAAGGGCATCAGGCACGCTCGAATGCGGAGGCCCGGTCCAAGGTAACTCCTCTCAGGCGAGGTGGGTGCGGAGCAACCTGATGTGGGTCCACATGATTCACTATATGGGTGTTTCCATCTCCTAGGTCCAGAAGAAGCTAGTGATGGTTGGCTGGCGAGGGAGGGGTTGGGGTGGCTGGGGCTGAAGCTCTCTCAAGAAAGTGTCCTTGTATCTGTGGAGTTCAAGCAAGAAAAGCCCTAGGAAATGCTGGTCCAGGAAGTCAATGATCCTGGAGAGTGGACCAAATCCCTCAAGAAACAGAAAGTGAAACCTCCCGTGGATCTTCATAGTATACTGGGCAGCGATGTATGTAATGCTCCTCTGTCTCAACCTCTATGTGGCATAATTGGAAGATCCTCTCCTCCTTGGGTCTCCATATGAGCTCCCGTCTCTGAAGACGCGCTCAGCTCTACTTGTCTCCACTCTAAGGCAATGCAATGAAACCCGTACCTGGCCAATCGCAATCCGCATGGCATGGGACACGTGAACACTCAGGTAGCCCAACTCTACTGGATGAGTGCATCCTCAGTGAGCGTGACGAAGTGATCTCTATAGAAGTGCATCTTTGCTGGGAGCTTCGAAGGTGTGATCCATGTGCAGTGGGTGTAGAGATTTAGAAGATCTAACCGGATAACCCGGTTGGTGTCGTCATGAGAGAGCTGGAGACAGAACTAAAGGGGTGGGAGGCGGTCCATGCGGAGCCCATATATTGAGAACCAAGTGGAAACTAAGGCATCCCATACTCCAAGGTGGCCTTCGAGTGCTAGCTGTCTCAAGGACTCCAGAGCAATCCTCGGGTACTTGCGGGGATCCATGTGACTAATGCGATGCAGGTATGTGACTGTCTGGAAGAGTGCATCCACTACAATCAGGGCTGTAGCAAACAATGCCTGGATAATCTAGTGCAGGGCTGATGGTTTGATGTGGATCATACGGGAGAACATCATGACCTAGGGCCTCTCAACTCGGTGCAAACCAAACAAGTGACTATTATGGCTAGCCACCAACAAGCCATCTCTCACCTTGATGAGTACATCATGGATGCCCATGTAGTGATAGTGGGTTTACAAGCAGAGATGGGAGTGCTTCAAAAGGAAAAAGATGGCCCTATTAGAAAATAGATGAGGTTGCAATACTAATGATGTTAATTACTCAGATTGAGTAATAGCTTAAGCATAAAAAACCCCATACTTGAGCATACACAATGCTAATGACCTAGAGTGAAATAGATGCACTAAGCATGTAAATGCTTAAGCAATAAACATCATAAATGAGAATGATAAACGATAAACAACATGATTACCTCAATGCAATAGCGAGAAGCCTTTTGCCCACAAAGGAACCACCAAGTATATTACCAACAAATGGTGTGTAGCACACAGCTATATCATAGTCTTCTCTCTTACTTACAAATGAGTGTAGAGAACACACTTATATAGATCTCCAAGAGAGAGGCACCTAGAATCCCTAAATCACTTTGTTGCAAACCTTACCACTCAAGTTTCCATAATGCATATAATATTGATATTAGAGCTAAGGTTTACTTGAGACAGTCCACGGTTCTGTTAAAAAAAAACATCTCCAGTGGATGGTTTCACTGGTAAAACAGTTGACCTTCCCACTAGGAATCATTAGTAAGTAAAAGCTCCCAGTTCACTGAAGGTATCTTCACCGAACACAAGTTCCATGAAAACCACCAACACCAGTTCCAGTGTAGGAGTTGTCAGCATCTCCATGCTGATGCACGTGATGCAGATGTTCATGTAGATGAACAAGCCTCTGGTACTGACAAGACCCACAGAAGAGCAACTCGAACACAAGCATCAATGTGCACTTGAGCTTGCACTTGAGCTAGAGCACATGAGAGGAATTCGAGGCTGACCCGGATTGGTGGCGACTCGAAGCCAGGGAGGCTCAGCATGCCAAGGAGGACCACCACAGAGCTGATGCAGCCCAGTGTAGACAAGACCATTAGGACCTCCTAGTTATTCTTCAGCAATAGTTGAAAGCCCTCCACACCCAAGCATGCTCATCGTGGTCTTCAGCCATCAACCATCTTCCCGAGAAGATCACTTTTCAGTAGGTGAATTACATAAATTAACAAGACAAAAGCTCATTATGGTTACCCACTCAATGTCTCGTATGATGTCCGCCCCTTTGTATAGCATAGAGCGCAAAATCTCCGTTGTCATGATAAGGCAAGATGCTTCTGGTTTCAAGCTGACATCGCCAGTAATAATTCCAACATCAAACCTGTCTGAAAAGTCTCGGTACTTCTGATTGCTGATGGTTTTGATGGGAGACGTATACACGGCCCTAGTGCAGTGCTGCAAAAATTAGAAACATATGGCTTGCATTTTTAGTACACATATCAATCGCAAACCATCAGACATTGAAATTTATCTTTTTCGAAAAACCCAAAAGGCAGCACTAGTTTTGCACGTTCACTGCACAAATGTACTCTTAAGGACTCTCTCAGTAAGGAAAATAAAGATGATGCCAAGCTTGACAGTGCACCTACTTTAGTTGACAAAGCAAATGCATACTCCGCAACCACTGTCTTTCCTGCTGACGTGTGTGCAGCAACGAACACAGACTCACTATTTTCAAGATGATATATAGCCTGGAACAATAAGAGCACATATATCAATGTATATACCAGCACAAAATCCAAAAGGTTACAAAGGAGTGTTATCTTGTCTTTGAAAATCGAAAAATCTTCAAGCCAAAACTTCCACTCCACAAGCCAAGATTACATATTATGACTTTCCTCATGTTGTAACTTGTCACTGCCCAATAAAATGAAATCATACCTCCTTTTGGAACCCATCTAGTTCAAATGGAAAAGCTAAAGCCATATCTGGAACAAATTCAGAAAAGCACTCTAAAAGGCCTTCACGACCACCCTTTATGGCCCACACCTGCAATGCAAACAAGCACTTTGATCAAGAACATGCAAACAAATGTGGCCTTCACTGTATTAGCGCCAGATAGCTTATCCTTCAGTTAATAATTTAAGTGAATGAAAATATTTGATGAGGTAGAGCCTCTAGTTCACAATAGGCTTAGATTAACCTCTACAAAAGAACAGGCTCGAGCAATAGCACAACACACCTTTTGACCAAGATCTAATGGGGAACCTTAGAGGACTTTTGTATGAATTTGCAAATGGTAAGCATGCCAAATAGGTCATTGTTGGTTACATCAAAAAACCTAATGTTGAACTGTCTTAATCAAAGATCAGGGTTATAGACTATATATCAAACCAGCTTATGTAAGCAATGCTTACAAAGGTCCACATGATTAAAAAAATTCCAAGTCCATTAGCCTACAGCGAGGCCCCATGTTGCTCATATTAGTCCTTGAGTTCTCTTTCAACAGAGCAGTTAAAGAATTGGCTCACTTCACCAAGGCTTGCATGTGTACTTCAACTGGTTAGAGATGTCAAACCAGCCTACCTCGCTGTTTTTCTTCTTTTCCTCAATTGCTTTGACCAGAATCTTTTCTTCCTTTACATCTGCAAGAATATCCTCAAGGATAACCATCTCTGCCTCAAATTCCTCTTTCCTGCTTTCTGCAGCTATTTTACTTTCTTCATTCAAGTCCTTATCTGTAAACAATGACCTGACACCTGCAAAACATCACATGGGTTAGAGAGTGAATGAAAAACTTGAAGTAACCTTTGTGAGAAATCAGCTGCTTAAAAAATGCTGGCATGCAAAGTTTGTTTTTATGAATGCAATACCCATGTTTAAAAAAGAGGACACTATTCTGGACCGAAGGCAATAGACACTAGACCAAAAGGCCATTCGCCTGGAATTGCCTTGAATCCTGCTCCACCTAGAGGATAGCGCATGAGTGCACAGTGTTTAAGTGCTCTCAATGCCCTCTACACATCCAACTCTCCAAATCTGCCATATTGCCAATGATATTCCAAGCTGAATCCACTGCTAAATTATGGGATATAAAGGGAACATTTGATATCTGTGTAATATGAAAAACCACATCAATAGCACAATAAAGTGTTGTATCTTTCAAGCAATCCCCAAAACCGCGTGACTTGTGTGAATTTTTCATTGTACTTGCCTGGGTGCAGTCATTCTGGATATTCACAATCTCTCCTAATCAGTTTCCATAAAGGTCGCAGACTATGTGGGATATCAATGCTCCACCCTCATATTATATTGTCCAAGCACCGTCTAGCTCATGTTTGTACAGTCCCCATTATGAGGAGCAACCATGGTTGAGCATCTTGGACACCCAACATCCCCGTATTCACACGGGAAGGTGGCCTACGAGGCCAGATGGTTTAAAGATAGGTTCGATTAGATTTGGCACACAACCAAATAGGCTACATGCTACACTAGACCATTAAGTTTTAACTCATAACGGTCCACACATGGAGTGGGTAGACCTTACTCTTAGACATCCTGTCCTCACATTGCGGGGTCCGAACGGGGCCCAAGATGAGCCCGGATAGTCGTGGGAGGTGGGGAACCTACTACGCAATCTCTAATACATCTTTATGGGCCGAGTCGAATGGTGACACTGACTATGACCATGGACCTACACGGTCATGTCATGGCCGCCCCACATATACAGGCCTATAACGATACACGGCAAGCCTCTTCTCAACACAATTCATAAGTCATCACTACGAGTGTGCTCCCAAGCTTCTACTAGCATACAACCTCTGTCTTAGTAGTTTCAGATCAACCATCGAAGCTCCCTTCACAAGAGCACACAGGTGTCGGGATTTGCCATCTACTGTATCACTTCAGTAATACAATATTTTTCTCTATCTATGTTATTGTCCAATTTGAGTTTTAAAGTTTTGTGCTATGAAAGATCCTACTTCTTGAGAGTGTTCTCTTATATACACCGCACGTTGTATCCTCTTACATGGTATCAGAGCTCCGGCTCGGTACAAAACTTCTTTGCTAATTGTTCTCTAGTAGTCCCTTACAGAAATGGCATCTTCCACAAGACCTCGCCCACCACCATTCAGTGCTGATGGAAAGCTTAGCGGCACCAATTATCCTCTCTGGAAGTTCAACATTAAGGCTGTTCTTTTCTTCTATAAGCTCTAGTACACCGTCATTGGTGTTGATGTTCATCCGCCACCTACAAGGGATTCAGACAGCAACCCTGAACCACATGCCATCGTTACAAGGGTGGAAAATAGTGTGTTGACCATGGTTCACCATGTCTCCATAGGTGCAGAAGCATGGACCTTGTTGCAGAGCCAATACAAGACCACAAATCCCTCTATGAATCAAAATGATAAAAATCAGCTTCAACAAGACACGCTAAATGAAAGTGAAACGGTGGAGGTTTTTCTAACCAAAATCAAATATATCCATGACTAAATGGTTGTAATCAACATGAGTCTGCTCTCCCTCGATCTTGCTCATCGGTATCTAAGGGTATTTCCGCCTTAGTATAATAGTTTTGTTACTTCTTTGAATGTTGGTGTCAAGCTTAAGTATGATTGTTTTATTACATCTTTGAATGTTGGTGTCGGGCTTAAGTATGATATCTTTGAATGTTGATGTCGGGCTTAAGTATGATATCTTTGAATGTTGGTGTCAGGCCTCTACTCTTCTCACATTCAAGGAGTTAAGCTCATTGCTTCGGGTGCCGGGATGAGAAAATGAGGCTACAAAGTGCCAACGGTGGTGACCAACTTTCTCTGCTAACACAAAGAAGAAGGGTAAGGATTCTAACTCTTCAAATCAAAAGAAAAAGGTTAAATGCTTTTACTGTAGCAAGAAAAGACACATAGCCAAAGAATGCAAGAAAAATAGCCAAAGAAGGCAAGAAAAAACCAGCACATGCCAAGAATGGCACTATAAAGACCAAGTATTGGACATCAGGTTGGGAAGCAAGTCCCAGGAGGTCACCCATCCCAGTTGTGTTCACGCCAATGCACGCTTAACTTGGAGGTTTCCACAAATTGGTCTAACCATCTAGATCCCAAAACCTTAAGGTGATAGAGAACCTCCGATCTATTCATTTTGTGGAAATCTCCTAGTGCTACACTTGGCACCACTTTTCTCAACACCCCCCCCCTACCCCCTTCGGTGCCAACTTGTCCACTTTTTCTTAGCTCAGAGTTGAACTTGTCCATGTTTTCTTGGCTCACAGGCTCAACTTGGCTTCCCTCGTGGCTCAGAGATTACACTTCAACCCATGGCACTGATACCATGTGCGCCCAAGTGTGGACGCTCCGTGACCGGCCAAGAGCATATAAAAGAGTGGCCAAGGTTAGTCAGTTTTTCATAGAGTCTCACGAGTCTTTGCGAGAGCCCTAGATCCATTGCAGACGTGCACCTGCTTCATGCAGCCGAGGCCGGAAACAATCTCGAGACCCACGAGGGTACCTCCGTGGCGGTATGGGACGTCACGGGGTAGAGACAGCTCGATGCGTCTTGCTAGTTAGCTCAGCTCGTGGCTCGGTGGGGATAGCCAAGACTTGTGGGTTTTGCCCATGGCTATCATGGTTGGGTGGTTGAGTCAGGCCTACACCGCTTTCACGTCATTGCCCACTCCCACCATGATTTACCACCATGATGTCATCTCCCACAGGCTTTAGGGAGGAACACCAATCCTTGCGACTGGTCACACGCCTAGAAGCCCCACAATTGATGATCCAAGAATCATCATGTATTGCAATATTAAATGTCTCACTGCACACTTCTTCAATGGCAACAAATAGCTATATGTGAAGCTTACATGATGGATAAGCAGCACCGACAACCCTTTCCACAAGAAGCCAATTTTAGGGCCAAGGGTCCTTTTTAGCTCGTGCACGCTGATCTCTGTGGAAAAGTAAGTATCTTTCTCGTTGATAGATGATTATAGTAGGAAGATTTGGGTATATTTTCTTAAGGAGAAGTCTCGGGCTTTTGGAAAATTTAAGAAATGGCTTGCATTGGTTGCAACTGAGACAGGAACAAAACTGAAGCAATTCAGAACAGGCCGAGGACGAGAATTCATGACTAATGAATTCTTGGGTTTCTATAAGGAACAAGAAATAAAAAGTGATAGCTCACTACCGCTCACAATCCGCAGCAAAATGGTGTTGCAGAGAGCGTAAGAATCATCCTATTGTTGAGATGGCTGTTGGAATCAGGGTTAGGGTTGCAACAATGCACACATATAAGATAGAGAAGCTTGAGAGCACATAAACTCTCACTATATGAGAATGAACAAATGTGTGCCAGAAACAAAAGATAAGTACACACCCCAAAATGAGTAGATAAGAGGGTGTACATACGCACAGGGGAAAAAACCTCCTAGTGAGGGAAAAAGTGCCTCCGCGGTCCTAAGTGTGTTCACACACATCACTACCATATAATGCTAAAAATCCCCCCCGGAGTGATGATGTGAACATTTACAGGATATGACCGGTCAATCCTGAAGAGACAATAAGCTTAAAGCTTTACGAAAAGCTTCAAACTTTTCACGAGGAAGAGCCTTCGTGAATAAATCTGCCATGTTGTCATGTGTAGGCACATAGACCAAGCTAATCTCTGCTGCAGAGAGTCTTTCCTTGACATAGTGGTAATGCACCTCAATGTGCTCAATGCGAGCATGAAACACTGGGTTCCTCGCAACTACTAATACGCTCTTGTTGTCAATAAAAAAATAAAAAATAAAAATCGTAGTGCTAGACGATTGTCCAACACCCAAATCAGCCATAAGACGTCTGAGCCACACACACTCAACTGTAGCTGTAAAAGCTGCCCTGTACTCAGCTTCACAGCTGGAAGTGGCCACTGTAAGCTGCTTCTTGCTGAGCCATGATATACATGAATCACTAATGCAAAAGCAAAACCAACTAATGGACACTCGTGTGTCATAATATCCAACCCAACCTGAATCACTGAAAGCATGCAGCTGTGACTCACCCCCCTTTGGATAAAATAATCCAAAATACTGAGTGCCTTGTAAATAGCAGAAAACCCGCTTAACACCCTGCCAATGCTTCGTACCTGGGCTATGCATAAATCTGTTGAAATGTGAGACCGCATACTGTATATCTGACCTCGTGTTGCACACATAAAGAAGGGATCCAACACCCTACTGATACAAACTAGCATCAAAAGAGTATCTTGCATCTTGAAGACTAAAGCGAGTACCTGTCTCCATAGGTGTAGCCACAAGTTTACAGTCTTCAAGATTAAACCTCTTTAATAGCTTCTGTACATATTTAGACTGCAACATAACAATGCCATCATTGTGCTGCATAAATTAAATCCCCAAATGGTAATGCAAGGGCCCCAAATCTGACATCTCAAACGATGACTGCAAATCAGCCTTAAAGGCTGAAATCTGATCTATATCGGGTCCCGTGAGCAGCATGTTATCAACGTATAGAATGATGACTAAAAATGTGTCCTTACTCCTCTTCACATGGAGAATACTCTCTGTTGGACTGTTGCAAAAATCATTTACAACCAAGTATGCATGTACCATACTCTAGGAGCATGCTTAAGGCCATAAAGAGCCTATTTCAACCTGTATACTTAAGACTTTTCTCCTTTCACAGCAAAACCAAGAGGCTGCGATACATACACCTCCTCATGTAAATCACCAATTAAGAACGCAGTGTTAATATCCAACTGATGTACATTCCACCATGATGTGCTGCCAAAGCAATGAGACACCTAATGGTAGTCATACGAGATGTGGGTGCAAAGGTCTCATCATAATCAATGCCTATTTACTGGGCGTACCCCTTTGCAACAAGTCTGGCCTTGTAGCAATCAATGCTACCATCTGCTTTGCGTTTTAACTTATAAACCCACTTAGTACCAATGGCCTTCTTGCCATGAGGTAGATCTGTCAAATACCAGGTGTCATTCTTGAGTATAGAGTTATACTCATCCTGCATAGCATGCATCCAATGATCATCATCATGTGCTTCCTCAAAGGAAACCGCTTCCTTCTCATTAAATAAAGTAGAAATGAGAACATGATCCACATGAGAATAATCTGCATGATGAGAACCTGCACGAGTTCTGCTAGGTAAAGGAGCTACCAACTTGCTATTCCTCAATGTCTGCACAAGCCATTTTGGCATACGTTTAGATTCTTCTATGGTTGCTCTCTCCTCATCCACTACATCCTCAATAATTGCCTCATCAAAAGGCTGATTTGCAGGCTGCTTTTGCACATGCAAAGGCTGAATTTCAGCACTTGGTTGAGCATTCAATTGCTCTACATATGGCTGCCCTCCATTAAACAAAGGTAGGAGCGAATCAAACATGTCCTATGAGCATACAATCTGCTGTTTTTTGCATGAAAGCATGGGCTGAACTGAGTTTTCGACAAAAACAACATCTGTACTTACCAAAATCCGCTTTGAGGCCCGATGGTAGAGTCTATATCCCTTGCTTTTTCTGAACTATATCCCACAAATATGCATTTAACTACCTTATCATCAAACTTACTGCGTTGTTGCTCAGGCACAAGAGCATAAGCAAGACAACCAAAAACACGCAAATGAGCCACAGAAGGCTTCTTGCCATGCCAAGCTTCATAAGGAGTTTTAGACTGCAAGGCCTTGGTAGGGCATTTGTTCAACACATAGGAGTGTATGACAAAGTACATTGATGCATTATGCCTTTTTCAGCCATATATGCATGAAATTCCTTGGACATATACTCCCCCCCTCAATCTGAACGAAGTGTGCCAACTTTATATTCACATGCATTTTCAGCCATGGATACAAAGTGTCTAAAGCACATTAAGACCTCTGACTTCTGCTTTAATGGATACACCCAGCTATATCTGGAGTAATTATCCATAAAAGTGACAAAGTAGAGATATCCCCCAATAGATAGTGTCCTCATAGGACCACATACATCACTATGTATAAACTCTAATTTCTTAACAGCTGTCACAGATCCATCCTTTGCAAATGATGCCCGATGCATTTTACCAAGAATACACCCTCACATGCATGTGTAGCACGGGTCTCAAGAGTTGGAAACTCAGACACCATATCATGCCTTTGAAGGCGTAACAAACTGCCACAATTCAGATGGCCAAATCGTGCATACCATAATTCTGCATCACTCATAGCACAAGTCGTAGAGACTGAGCAAGCATCATGCTGCAACTTCTCAAATACATCCATCTTGTATAGGCCATGAAACAAGGTACCTGAGGTAATGATAGAATAACCATCATTTCTATCCTGAACTGTCTATCTATCATCCACAAATTTCACCATCAAGCCTGACAAGGCTAAGGCTAAAACTGACAGCAAGTTCTTCTTAATGCCTGGCACATATAAAACTTTAGAAAGAGTAAATGCGCCCCCATTTGCAAGAGTGAGCACAACTCTACCAACTCCTTTGACAAGATATGAGGAACCATTAGCACATGTGACGGTTCTTGCACTTGGGACAGATTCTAGAGATGAGAACAAACTTTTTTGTGAAGTAATGTGCTTACTAGCACCACTGTCAAAGTACCAAGCATCCGATTCTCCCATTGACATGCATACATCATGAACATAAGGATCATAACTGCAATGTACACTTCATGCCCAATCATCTTGAGCAAAACTTACAGATTCCTTCTCTGCACTTGGTGCACATGCATCAGCCACAGCCATGCCCGATTCTTTTTTTTCTCCTTCTCTAGCCTTTTCTTGCACTCATTTATGTAGTGCCCTTGTTTCCTGCAATAGTGACACTTGCCCTTCTTTTTAGGCTTATCACCTTCTTTCTCTATATCCTTACCAAAGGATTCTGATTTTGGCTTATAGCCACCATGCGAAGGAGCTTCACCTTTGCCTTTCTGACCAGAGTCAAGAACCATAAGAAGAAAAGCGACCTACATGGGCCACGCTGGAAGTTTTCAGGGGCAGGCAGAGCTTCCTTGCCTCATAGATCTTATTCTATAAAGTCATCTAAGTCCGGTTTGTTTCTGTTTCCAAGTTCTCGAGCTTCTTGACTCTCAATTTATCAGTCTCAATCTTTTATTTGCTTTCCATCACCACTTCTTCTTGGGTATTGGCACTTCCAAGTGGCTTTGCTTCTAACTGCAATTTGAATATACAATTAGACATTCACTTAGACTTAATCAATAATGAACACTCTCGGATTTGAATATGTTGAGGGATCATATTGCTTCATTAATTACAAAGAAAGTATTATAATGAGATCTTGTTCATGTGTTCCTTAAAACATGGATTGAATTCAATGTAATAACTTAAGCATGATTTAAATAAAGTTTTTAAGTGATTGATGGGCTACGCCCTATTTATAGATTTTTCCATGGCCACATACGCATAACAGATATGTTTTGCCTAGACTGCTCTTCTTGCAAGAGTACTGAAACCAGCTCATCAAATGTAAGGACATTTGGATTTCCCTTCATCATGAGTCTAAGGGTAGAGGCAAAACTCTGATAAGAATCTGGCAATGCATTGAGAACTGTGGACACCAATGTACTATCAAGATATATCTCATCCACACTAGCGAGCTGCTTCTTAAAATCTTTGATCTTGGTCAAGAAGCTGTCCTTGAGTCTCCGTCATTTATGTGCTCAGACTCCAACTGTTTGCGCAGATATGCAACACGTGCTTCATTGCACAGCTGGTATAATGCAGTAAGTGCATCCCATGCCTGTTTTGAAGTCTTACATGACCGAATATGAGGAATAATACTTCGCTTCACAAAAAGTGCAAGCAATGCATGTGCCTGTGCATCTCTTCCATCCCATCTCGTTTAAGCAGCAGTGGGAGATACTGGTGGTGCATGTGAAGAAGCCACATCTGTATCAGATTCTACTTCAAATGTACCTGCAGCACCTGGTTACACTGGTAGTTGTGAAACAAGACGAGTTTCACTACCACTGACTACATTCCAAAGGCCTTTAGCAACCAGTACATGCCTCATCATATAGGACCACAATGGATAGTTAGTCCCATCAAGTTTGTCCTCATCAGACAACATGTTGAATACATCACTACTGTCAGCCATGACTATCTACCAAATGCAAAATCTTTCAACACACTGCAAGTACTCAGTATTCACTGAATGTAACTCCGGATTGCTGCCAAAACTAATTGAATCACCTGCAAAGTGTATGAAAAATAACACACAGTAGAGAATAGAGTATTACTACCGAAAGTATGATGGTCGATGTTGTTAAAGACATTGTAGATGCTGCTGCACAGCCCAAACACCCAAAATCGAGCAACACCAATCCAAAATGACGCCTTTCCAGAACGTTTGCAGAAACCTTGTAGTGCCCAAAACTTCGTATACAGAACACTACAGTATATACCTTCTTCTCCTAAGAGAGTATCTCAAGCGGAGACAAAAAAACAGGGTCATGAGGAGGGAGACAAACTACTAGATCAAGTGTCAAGGAAGCTAGCTCTGATACCAATTGTTGGAATTGGGATTAGGGTTGCAACAATGCACACACACAAGATAGCGAAGCTTCATTGTTGAAATTAGGGTTAGGGTTACAACAATCCACACACACAAGATAGAGAAGCTTGAGAGCACACAAACTCTCACTAGATTAGAATGAACAAATGTGTGCCAGATACAACAGATAAGTACACACCCCAAAATGAGTAGATAAAAAGGTGTACATCCGCACAGGAAAAAAACCTCCTAGTGAGGAAAAAAGTGCTCCAGCGGTCCTAAGTGTGTTCACATACATCACTACCATATAATACTACAATGACGAGGAATATGCTTAATAGCATGAATCTACCTAAATTCTGTTGTGCTGAGGCATTTAAGTTGGTTGTGTACATTCTTAACAAGAGTACAACAAAGGTTGTCAAAGGGATGACTCCCTTACATATCTACTCAGGTAAGAAACCTTTAGCTGCACACTTGAAAGCATTTGGGTGTGAATGTTATGTACATGTTCCGCATACTCAAAGGACCAAATTGGATGCCAAAAGCCAAAAATGCATCTTCTTGGGTTACAGCATGGAGTATCTGTAACGGGAGGCGGACGCGTGTATTGGAATCGTATAAATGTGAACAAGATTCTGAGCACTTAACACTTGAGCATTACAACCACAAAACTGAAAATGACAGTACACCACATAAAGGGGCCGATGATAGGCTGACCCCCCCCCTTTAGGTTATATTACCAAAAGAGTCTGCAAAGTACAAGATTACGGGTGCCTGGGGATTCACCACCAGCCTGCACCTGATTCTTCCAAATACATCATGAATGAATACATTTCAAACAAGAGAATCTGTAGGTACATCCGCCCTACACACAGGTACATCCGCCCTGCACAAGCCTCTTCACAGGTACATCCGCCCTGCACAAGAGTATCACAATCCTCACATGTACTCCGCCCTGCACAAGATGTAAATGGATCTTTAGGCCCTGTTTCCACGCGAGAAACTGATCCAGAAACCTGTGTTCTCCGCGAGCAAGTGTCCCCAATGCTTGCCCTAAGCACCTGTTACACCAGGAATCCTTGAGACACATCCATGCTCACATATTCCATTGCTGTCCGGCCTGTTTTGTGCAATAACCAGTCCAAAACAGCAACTTTCTATCGCGAGAAATCCACCTGTAAAGGGTCCTACAGCCCTGTGGAGGTCCCTAGAGCTGTCCTGTACTGTCCAAGTTGACTTTGGACACCTGTAACCAGCCCAAAACTCGCAATAACCAGAAAATACAGGTCTGAAATTTACCAACCAGCCCTTTAGAAGAGTGTGGGGATCATTATCCAAGCTTGTGTGAGTCCGGGAAGCAAGCAACCAGCCCTGTAGCAACTCCCAAAGCTTCAACCAGCTCTCCAATGTGTTTTTTTTTTGAATAAAACAGCCCAAATGGCCTCTTGAAGGAGGCGCCTTTCTCCAGTGCCACCTATGGGGCTTGGTGGATTCACATACAGGCTGACAAGTGTCCCCATAAGGTGTCCAGGTAGGTGTCCAGCCCATAGTGCTCCATTTGTCCTGTTTGTATAAGTTTAGGTCCAACCAAATGGGAAATGGCCATAAGTTGTCCGGACTTCATTAATTTTGGTCCAACCAAATGCGAACGCATTATAAGTTGTCCGGCCACTTATTAATGAGTGTGGACCTGCAAACCAATAAACTTTAGTAGTAAATGAAATAAGCTGTACATTGAGTGTGGACGCACTTACCACCTGCAAAACCCATAAGCCCACAGTTTTAGGCCCAAGCAAGAGTGCACACACGTGTCCACAAGGTGCCCGGGCGTCCCCGGTCCCTCGGGCTTCACAAGCCAAAATAACAAGCATTGTCCAGGCAGCAAGACAATGTCACACAAAGTAAAATAAAGTTATGGCATGCATCATTTATGCATTGTGCACATGTAAACTTGGAGAACCACCTATCATCATTCTTGTACTTGAAAATATTCCGCCTGCCATCATAACACACCATGTGTGCATGGCCGGAATCCACACGGGCACCGCCCGAAAGTCCACAAATGTCCTGCCATGTCCTTGGACTCATATGCATCCACTCATATGATCCATACACGTGCCCAGGTATAATACATACATGCATCCGCATGTTTCTAGGCCTGACACGCATCCGCATGTCCCTAGAATATATAGGGATTTGTGACATCCCCCCGGCTTCTAATCAGTTGACCGCAACTGAAAAACCTCCAGATAGGCCTTCAAAAGATCTGGGTAATCCTCGAAGTAGGCCTCATCCATCCATTTCGCATCCAAAGCTGAATAATTCTTGAACTTCACAAGGTACCTACGAACAAGTTTGCCTCCCGCAAGCTTTCGTTCCTTGTGAAAAACAATCTGTTCAGGTTGAAGAATCTCTTCCAGCTCATCCACCTCGGGTGGGTCTTCCAAAACCGGCTCAAACGGTGTCGGTCCCACATAAGGCCTCAATAGGCTCACATGAAAAGCATTATGCATGTTCCAATGATCTGGGAGTACAAGCCGAAATGCAACATCATTGATCTTCTCCAAGATCTGAAAAGGTCCATAGTACCTGTTGGAAAGTTTAGGATACTTTCCCTCTTTTCCTGGCCTCTTCCGAAGGCGTGCCTTTTCAAATTTCAGCAAGACCCAATCACCTTGTTTGAATTGTACATCCCTTCTATGCTTATCAGCTGCCTTTTTATTCTTGGTTTGAGACCTCTCTATGGCTGTCCGTACCTGTGCAAATGCAGTATCCAAGTCTCTGACATACTCATCTGCTGCAAAAATCTCATCCTTTGTACGAAGGATGGGTGGTAGTACCACCTTGCCATAGATAATCTCAAAGGGTGCCTTGCCCGTAGAAGTATGTACCGTATTGTTGTAGGCAAACTCCACAAGTGGCAAATACTTCTCCCAATCCGATTTACGGTCGAATACATAAGATTTCAGCAAGTCGAGGACGGCTGAATTTGCTATTTCACTTTGCCCATCTGTCTGTGGATGGTAAGCTGATGAGAAGTTCAGCTTTGTACCCATATTGTCAAACAATGCGCGCCAAAATAAACTTGTGGTTCTAGGATCTCTATCCCCCACAATAGATTTAGGCATGCCATGGTGTTTGAATATCTGTGCCAAAAACATCCTAGCCATATGATCTGGCTTTATTGTCTTGCGCACGGGAATGAAATGTGCCTGCTTGCTAAACCTGTCAATAATGGTCCAAATAGCATCATTTCCCTGTGGCGTCCTTGGCAAATCCATAATGAAATCCATAGCAATGCTTTCCCATGGTTCATTTGGTATAGGCAAAGGCTGAAGCAATCCAGGTGCTTTATGTCGATCAAACTTGACCTTTTGACATACCATACATTCACGTACATATGCTTCAATATCCTTGCGAATATGTGGCCAAAAGAAATATCTCTCCAAAGCTTGTGCTGTGGCCAAAATGCCTCTATGACCTGCATATGGAGGAGCATGGCACTCATCCATAACCTTATGGCGAAGGTTCTTTACCACACACATACGATTTTGCATCATGAGATATCCATCTCTTATGACATAAGATGGGACAGCAATACCCTCTTGCAAATCAGCCCATACATGTGCAAAATCCTCATCCAAATGATAAGTATTACGCATATCCGATAAGTCCTCATGGTATGCAATTGTAATAGCATGAACCTGTGGTCGTCTAGATAAGGCATCTGCCACCACATTCTTTTTCCCTGGAGTGTGTAAAATCTGAAAATGAAACATTGAGAGGAAATTTGCCCATCTCATATGCTTCTCTGAGAGCTTACTTTGAGTCAAAAAGTATCTCAAACTTTGATGATCAGTTTTGACCATAAAATCAGCCCCTAAAAGATAGTGTTTCCAAATAGTAAGGGCATGAATTACAGCCAACAACTCCTTCTCATAAACCTGTAAGTGAAGCTCTGCATGTTGCAAGCGTCTGCTCTCATAGGCAATGGCATGTCCTTCTTGGTTCAAAACAGCCCCTATGCAGTCCCCACTTGCATCACATTCCACGACAAAAGGTTTGTGCAAATCCGGAATAATGAGTACCGGTCCCGAGATGATTGCACTCTTCAACTTTTGAAAGGCATCTCTCTCTTCTTGTGTCCATTTAAAGATTGCTTTCTTCTTCGTTAAGTCATGTAACGGAGCGGCAATGAAAGCAAAATGCTTGACGAACCTCCTGTAGTAAGCACATAAACCAAGGAAGCTCCTCACTTCATGGACTGATTTCAGCTCTGGCCATTCTTGCATGGCTTGTATCTTTGCGGGATCCATGCGCACACCATCTTTTGATACAATATGACCAAGATAGTGAATCTCTGGGAGGAAGAATTCACTATTTTTTGCATTTATGTAGAGCTGATTTTCCTTAAGCTCTTTAAACACAATAGCCAGGTGCTCACGATGTTGGGCTTCATTCTTTGAGAATACAATAATGTCATCAAAGAATATACCTGTGAACTTTCTATGCTTTCTAAACACCCTGTCCATCATCCTGTTGAAGGTAGCGGGTGCATTTGTAAGGCCAAAAGGCACCACCAAAAACTCATAAAGACCAAAGGCTGTCCTGAATGCAGTCTTGTGTACATCTTGAGGTGCCACTCTCACTTGATGATACCCACTCTTGAGGTCTATTCGGCTGAAACATGCCGAACCTTCAAGCTTGTCCAAGATGTCATCAATGCGCGGAATGGGAAACCGATTCTTGATGGTTATCTTATTGAGGGCACGGTAATCAACACACATCCTGTAAGTACCATCCTTCTTTTGAACAAGAAGTACCGGCGAGCAATATGGCGAGGAACTAGGCCGAATCAAACCCTTTTCCAAAAGTTCATTCACCTGAGCCATAATCTCTTCTTGTTGACTAGCACTCACCCTGTATGGTGGCCTATTAGGTGGAGAGCTACCGGGAATTAGATCTATGCAATGATCTTCCGGCCTCTCTGGTGGCAACCTTGCTGGCAAAGCATTTGCAAAACAATCTTTGAACTCATTCAAAAAGTTAAGCTTGTCTTGATCTAATGCACTAATATCAACATTAGAATGTTCAATGGTATCACGTACAAAAACCAAGTAAGAACAAGCTGATTTCTTTATTGCCTTATTAATTTGTACATGGCTTACAAGAGGTATGGTACTTCCAGTAGTACCAGCATCTATAGAGTGCTCACGGCCTCTATGTACAAAGCTGATTTTCTTCTCTTTGTAAGCCTTAACAGGCTCTAAACGGTGATGCCAGGGCATCCCCAACAAAACATCACAACCTGTAAGAGGAGCCACTAAAAAGCTCTCATAGTCGAGGTAGTCCTGTATATGTACACGGAGCTTACCAATGACCGGAGTTACATCAACCTGTTTGCCCTCAAAGGCGGCATCTGCATTCATTTGCATTCCCATGTCTTCCACATTAAGACCTATGGCGGCAGCCATCTGTACGGATATAAAGTTATCTGTGGAAGCATCATCAAAAAGAAACAAAGCGGGCTGATCCTTCAATCTGCCCCAAGCCTTGCATATGACTCTACTCTTGGGCTCATGCCCTGTATTACCCTGCACATCGGGTACAACATTCACAAGAGGCTTTTGCACATTAGGCTCAGCATTCTTAGGATTCTGTGGGCATTTAGGATATATATGATCTTTACTGCCACACTTAAAGCATTTTCCAGCCTTCCTGTACTCTTCCAATTGCTGTTTTGAGAGCCCAAAATTGTGGCGTTTACCCCCCGGCTTCTTTTCGGAGTCATCCTTTGCATCTCGGCCATCTTTGGGAGCATTCTTAGGTGGCTGTCCACCCTTTTTCTGGTCATAACCAGCCCTGAATTTGCTCTTGTTTTGACCTGCAAATGGCTTATTTGTGGGTGCTTTCATGTGCAAGTTCTCCGCAATCATGGCTGAGTGTATAAGCTCTTGTATGGTCTTATTTGGGTACACTCCCAAGCTTTGTTGGATGATGTGATGGAGCCCCGATTCAAACTTTCTCTTCTTCTCGTCCTCTCCAATCTTCATGAAGGGAGTAACCTTGAGAAGGACTTTCCAAAACTTTGCTATGTATGAAGCAACGGACTCTCCCTCATCTTGGGACAGCCAATCCCACTCCTTGCGTACATCCTTTGCAAAGTTTGGTGGTAAGAATTGATCATAAAACTGAATTTTGAAAGAAGACCAAGTTGGGGCAGCACTTCCATCAAGTATTTTTGCAAGCCACCAATCACTTGCCGTATCCTTGAGATGCATTCCCACATGCCTGAGCATAGACTTTTCCGAAAAGTCTTCATTGCAAAAAGCTATCTCAAACTGTCTAATGAAAGCAAGTGCTTTGGTAGAGTCCATCCGTCCCTGAAAGTTTTCAAACTTTACATCCTTGTCACCGGACTTGAACTCTCGAGGCTTCTTCCTTCTATAAGCATCCCTATGTACATCCTGTTCATCTGCATGATGATGATGCCGCGATGAAGATTCACGATCCCTCTTCGTTCTCTCTTGAGCCACACTCTCCAAATGAGTGGAAAGCTCAACACGAGAACGGACATGTCTTCTTGGAGCAAAGCGGGAATGAGTAGAGGATCCCTCATCCTTACTCTTCTCTTGACCTGCATCAAGCCTAGCACCAGGGACTCTTGTCCTTTCAGCATTTGGCACTTGCTGTGCTCTTTCTGCTTGTTGAGCATCATGTGCATCACCATGGGCAGCCATGAGGGATGGCTTCTTGAAAGCCAAACTACCATCTGCTTCAGTGTATACATCACCCTTAACCATTAGGTATGCAAGTGCAAGCTCTCGGGGTTTCTCAACATCCATTTCCTTTGCAATTGCTTCAAAAGTGACTTCATGGACCGAAGCCTTTGCCTTTGCAGCCAACACCCTTTGTACATCCGGGTCATTTTTCAATGACCTAAGCTCTTCGGTTTCAGCCCTATAGCGTCGCACTTGACGTCTCAAAGATTCCACATCAGAATGCATAGTGTCATGAGTACCTGCATCTCCATAGACATCATTGCCTGCAGCATCTCTTGCATCCTTTGTACCATGAAATTCACGGTCCTGTGTGTTCTCCACACTGTCAGAAATGTGGCTGTCCATGACACTCAAATCAGGTCACCACTAATGATTCCAAGCCTCAGACCGTTTTCCAATGAGGGGAAAAACTGAGCTCTGATACCAATGTAACGGGAGGCGGACGCGTGTATTGGAATCGTATAAATGTGAACAAGATTCTGAGCACTTAACACTTGAGCATTACAACCACAAAACTGAAAATGACAGTACACCACATAAAGGGGCCGATGATAGGCTGACCCCCCCCCTTTAGGTTATATTACCAAAAGAGTCTGCAAAGTACAAGATTACGGGTGCCTGGGGATTCACCACCAGCCTGCACCTGATTCTTCCAAATACATCATGAATGAATACATTTCAAACAAGAGAATCTGTAGGTACATCCGCCCTACACACAGGTACATCCGCCCTGCACAAGCCTCTTCACAGGTACATCCGCCCTGCACAAGAGTATCACAATCCTCACAGGTACTCCGCCCTGCACAAGATGTAAATGGATCTTTAGGCCCTGTTTCCACGCGAGAAACTGATCCAGAAACCTGTGTTCTCCGCGAGCAAGTGTCCCCAATGCTTGCCCTAAGCACCTGTTACACCAGGAATCCTTGAGACACATCCATGCTCACATATTCCATTGCTGTCCGGCCTGTTTTGTGCAATAACCAGTCCAAAACAGCAACTTTCTATCGCGAGAAATCCACCTGTAAAGGGTCCTACAGCCCTGTGGAGGTCCCTAGAGCTGTCCTGTACTGTCCAAGTTGACTTTGGACACCTGTAACCAGCCCAAAACTCGCAATAACCAGAAAATACAGGTCTGAAATTTACCAACCAGCCCTTTAGAAGAGTGTGGGGATCATTATCCAAGCTTGTGTGAGTCCGGGAAGCAAGCAACCAGCCCTGTAGCAACTCCCAAAGCTTCAACCAGCTCTCCAATGTGTTTTTTTTTTGAATAAAACAGCCCAAATGGCCTCTTGAAGGAGGCGCCTTTCTCCAGTGCCACCTATGGGGCTTGGTGGATTCACATACAGGCTGACAAGTGTCCCCATAAGGTGTCCAGGTAGGTGTCCAGCCCATAGTGCTCCATTTGTCCTGTTTGTATAAGTTTAGGTCCAACCAAATGGGAAATGGCCATAAGTTGTCCGGACTTCATTAATTTTGGTCCAACCAAATGCGAACGCATTATAAGTTGTCCGGCCACTTATTAATGAGTGTGGACCTGCAAACCAATAAACTTTAGTAGTAAATGAAATAAGCTGTACATTGAGTGTGGACGCACTTACCACCTGCAAAACCCATAAGCCCACAGTTTTAGGCCCAAGCAAGAGTGCACACACGTGTCCACAAGGTGCCCGGGCGTCCCCGGTCCCTCGGGCTTCACAAGCCAAAATAACAAGCATTGTCCAGGCAGCAAGACAATGTCACACAAAGTAAAATAAAGTTATGGCATGCATCATTTATGCATTGTGCACATGTAAACTTGGAGAACCACCTATCATCATTCTTGTACTTGAAAATATTCCGCCTGCCATCATAACACACCATGTGTGCATGGCCGGAATCCACACGGGCACCGCCCGAAAGTCCACAAATGTCCTGCCATGTCCTTGGACTCATATGCATCCACTCATATGATCCATACACGTGCCCAGGTATAATACATACATGCATCCGCATGTTTCTAGGCCTGACACGCATCCGCATGTCCCTAGAATATATAGGGATTTGTGACAGTATCGGCTCTATGTCCTTAGGCAAAGATGATCACAGTGAGTCATGATGTGGTATTCTAGGAACAACCACATCAGATAGAGAAGGAGCTTCCTTCTTCTTCATCATGCAACAACAAGCCACCTAAGCAACACAACCTACACATGCAACATGGGCTTCCTCACATTTTGATGGAGAGAAACCCGCCCCATTTCCTATGGACATGGATTTTGAAGATGAAGAACAAGAGCATGATGTGCCACAAAAAGGTAAGGCATTCCCTAAGTGGTATAGGCAACTTTTGGATGGAGTAAAACCTCTTTTGGCCATCAAAGATGCACCTCAAGATGTTCACAAATCTAAAAGGTTAGAGGAGCAAAATAGGGCTCAAGAGAATCTTGTGAATTTTGCTATTATGACAGAGGTACTCAAGATTCAAGAGCCTACCACCTTTGTTGAAGCACAGGGTGATCTGAAGTGGATGGTAGCCATGTAAGTAGAATATGAGTCCATCCTGAAAAACCCCTTGGGACCTTGTACATCGTCCTCCAAGACGTAAGGTAATTGGCACTGAGTGGGTTTACAAAGAAAAATGTTGATCTAATGGTACTTTGGAAAAGCACAAGGTACGGCTAGTCGCCAAAGGTTTTCCACCATAAGTTGAAGGTTTTAACTTTTAGGAAACTTTTACTCCTACAGCCACAATCTGCAGAGTTCTTGCATTGGCAGCACAAGGGAGGTGGCATGTTCTCCAAATGGATGTAAAATCTACTTTCCTCATCAAGGAGGAGGAATATGTGCAACAGCCACCTAGATTCGTAGTTCTCGATTCTAAAACCAAAGTTTGCAAGTTACGAAAGGAACTCTACAGGTTAAAACAGGCCCCACGAGCATGGTACCAGATGTTGGAGGGATCATCTCCACCCTTCTGCACCTTTGGAGGCCCCGCTGTTTCTGCACCTTTGAAGGACCTCCCCCACCTTGGAAAATTTTCCCATATTTTTCTCAATTTTTCCACATTTTTGGCACTTTTTTCTAACATGTTCAATTTTATGCAGTTGGCCTACTTTATGCTAGCCGACTGGGCTCTTTAGGTGCTATATAAGCATGGGCTTTGCCCTCACTTGTATCATCTCATTTTCTGCATATTCTGGGATCTTGGCTGCACCTACAGTGCGCCTCATGCTGCCTAGTCCAACTTTGTAACCACCTTTTGGTGTATATCATCTTTCTTCAGTTCCTGTGCATCCTGTATTTGTGAACTCCAGTTCTATTTCGTTGGTTGGCACTTTGTGTAACTATTTGGCCCTCCTAGCTCTATTTCACATGATGAAACCCATGCCCGGACACCAGAAATGTGGAAGAAGACATGGGGACAGGGTCCATAAGGTTTGATTAAGAAAAAGCACCATTCTTAGTCAAAAAGCAAGAAAAAGCAAAAAGTCAAACAGGGTTGACCGCGAGCCAAGGACACCATTGGAAAGACGAGACTTAGCCGGACCAAAAAGCTAAAAGGCACTTTCTCAAAAAGTAGCTCCAGGGCCAAAAGGCAAGGCCCTTAAGTTAGAAAAGCAAAGTCTAACAACTTTGACAAAAGTGAGTAATATTTTATTATAAAGTGGAAAGCAAAGGGAAAAGGCAACAGCAATAGCTTGGTTAAGATTTTGGCAAAAAGCAGAGCCCTCTTCAAGTATAAAAAGACTTGACCCTCTCTTGTAGCATCATGGAGGAGATCGTGGAGTGTATGTGTGGGCATCATTGTGATCATGGACAATTTCTTCTTCGCCATCAACACCTTCTCCAACTTGTTTTTGGAAACCAGGGGTGACAGCAATGTCGAGAGCAGAGGGAGACCAGGGACCTCATGAAGGGAACAACCATGAGGTTGATACAGAAATTCTTGATGGGAACCAATGTCATCAGAAGAGTACCATGACTTTCAACCGTTCGTATGATTTTTCAGATAATTCCTTGCATGGAGAACCAAGAGGGAACAAGACCAAAGAAGGGCTCGAATATTCGAAAACTTTATCAATGAACAAGCCACTGAGGCCGAAGGAGTGGAATCTGCCAAAGCTTATCTACGAGCCAAGGGAGTTACCATTGCAGAAGGATCTAGAGCTACCCAGTCTATTTCTCGTGGAGAAAACAAGGAGGCTATTCCCAGGTCAACTTTTTTTTCAGATGCACCTTCTTCGGGACAGGTAAGGGAAAGGAAGGCAAAGGAAATTACATCAACCGGCAAGATGGACTTCAAGCCGGGAGAGAAGAGCGTCAAGTTTGATGCTTTCCATGGAAAGCAGGATACTCAGAAAGCTTTATCCTTTGTCAAGCAATTTGATGCTACTTTTGGAGGTAATGACTACTCCGAAAAGCTAAAGCTTTGCATGTGCCATGGTTTGTATGCATTTGAAGGATGCTGCCCTGAATTGGTGGCTAAAAGTAATACAAGAAGGGACTGAGTCGAAGACGTGGAGCGACTTCAAGGCTTAGTTCAACAAGAAGCTTTTACCTACAAACTTTGAAGCTGATGTGCAAAAGGAATGGGATGCGGTAAAGCAGAAAGTTGGTGAGAATGTGGCATCATATCTTAACTTATACCCCCATTCCATCACTAATGGAAATGCATAAGCCTGTCAATGGATTGCAACCTACGATTATGCAAGCAATTTAAATGGCGGGACCAGAGACATTGGAAGAAGCTCAAGGCAAGGCTTTGCAAAGCCGAGGCCTCGTACGTGCCTTGGATGGACGGCAAGACAAAGAACGACAATCGGAATCCATTTCAAAAGAAAAAGTTTAAAGACCAGTCTCCATCAAGAAGCCGATTCTTTCAAGAAGGGTGGGAGTGGAGACAAACCCCCACTCTTTCGAAGAAGATTGTCCCTCGAGCAACATGAAGAATATGCCAAAAAAGGGGAAGTGTTTTCAATGTGGAAACAAGGGACATATCGTTGCAAATTGTCCTGTCAAGCCAAAGCAAGAAACCCGAGAGATCGGAAGATCATCAAATTGACATCATGCCAAGAAGCTCAACAAGAGGAGATTATGAAGTAAGTGACCGAGCTTTTGGAAAAGGGTTTGATTCGACCTAGCTCATCACCTTTTTTCTCCCCAGTCTTATTATTCAGAAGAAGGATGGCTCTTGGCATATGTGTATTGATTAGAGGGCTCTTAACCAGATTACTGTAAAGAACAGGTTTCCTATTCCTAGGCTTGATGATATCTTGGATAGATTGGATGGAGCCACTATCTTTAGCAGGATCAACTTGAAGAGTGGTTACCATCAAGTCAAGATTGTTCCGGAGGACATTCACAAGACCTCATTCAAGACTACTTTTGGACTCTTTGAGTATTTGGTGATGCCTTTTGGTCGTACCAATGCCCCCACTACCTTCAACCAAATGATTGGTCTTACCAATGCCCCCGCTACATAGAAAGTTTGTAGCTCCTTTCTTTGATGACATTATTGTACATTCAAAGTACGAAGAAGAGCATCGAAAGCACTTGGATATGGTATTTCAAGAATTGTGGAAGAACAAGTTGTATGTGAATGGCAAGAAGAGTGAGTTCTTTTTGTCAGAGATTCACTACTTGGGCCATATAGTGTCCAAGGAAGGGGTCAAGATGGACCCAGATAAGGTCAAGGCTATTGTGGAATGGCCAGAGTTGACTACTGTGTGTGCAGTTCAAAGTTTCCTTGGCTTATGCTCTTACTACAAGAAGTTCATCAAGTGGTTTGTCCTGGTAACAAGTCCACTATATGATTTGACAAAGAAAGCGGTGGGACTTCGGTGGGCCAAAGTTGAAAAAGAATCTTTTGAAGCATTGAGACTTTATGCTAGCAAAGGATCAGTGTTGGTTATTCCAGAACTTTTTGTGATTGAACGTGATAAGATTGCATTGGAGCAGTCTTGAACCAAGCAGGCCATGTTCTGGCCTATGAGTGTCAAAGACAACAAGGTAGCAGATGCACTATCTCAAAGACCCCTGAGCCACGTAGTTTCTATGGGTTACCATATGGATTTCACTTTGATGAAGGATCCTTATGCTACCAAAGAGGACTTCAAAGATGTTTTGGAACAGATTGCAGAATAGAAATTTGGTGACTTTTTATGTCATCAAGTAGGGTTTTCTTACCATGCAAACCCAGGTTATATGTGACACAAGGAATTGAGGCCAAGGTAATGGAAGAGTGCCATGCTCCTTTCTACATGGGACATAGAGACACCTTGACTACACTTCAAGCTTTGGAGAGCTACTTCTATTGGCCTACTATGAAAAAGGACATTGAACTTCATGATTCGAGAATGTTTGGTTAGTCAGAAGGTCAAGTTTGATCGACAAACATCAGCAGGATTACTGCACCCACTGAATGATCTATGGGAGAATATTGCTATGGATTTTATCTTTGGATTGCCAAAGTCAAGGAACGATGGTATATGGACCGTTCAGAATACCAAGAAGATCAACCATGTATGTCATCAGTTGGACCTTTTAGCTCATTTGAGGATATATAATGCCTTCCATGACAGTTTATGGAAACCATGCACAAGAGGAGCTTGTATTGAAGGATCCACTAGGGGTGGAAGAACCAAAACAGATTGATTTTCATTCTATGAGAAAAAGAGCAAAGACAATGGTCAGAAAGTTTCTCTTGGAATTCGAGAGTTATTCGCTATTGGACACGAAATGGATACCAAAGGAGTACTCCTAGGACTATCCAGATATACTTCGAGCTTATGAGCATTGAGGAAGTGGTTGGTCTAGATGTATTTGAAGTACAAATATAGACGTCTTGCGATCAAGACAGATTCAAGAGAGGGATTGTACCCTTCATTGTATTGGACTAGAATTGATCATTATTCTGCTTATAATGGTTACTTGGACATGCTCTAGTTGGGTGGCAACAATGCCGGATAGCCCAAGGAGCAAGATATGTATATGGAAGGCAACGATGCAAGACGACCCATCGGACGGCAACGATGCCAGAATGAGATTTGTATATGGGAGGCAACGATGCCAAATGACCCATTGGATGGCAACGATGCTAGATATCTTGGATTTCACAGGCGGTCATTGCGACCAGATGATTGTATTGGATTTCGCAGTCGGGTGGTCATTGTGACCAGATGGCCCAGATAACTATATTGGATTTCGCACTCGGGCGGTCATTGCACCCAGATGATTGTATTGGATTTCACAGTCGGGCGGTCATTGCGACCAGATGGCCCATATGACTGTATTGGATCTCATAGTTGAGCCGTCAATGCGACCAAATGGCCCAGATGACTATCGAAGAACCCTCGGGCGGGCCTAGTGACCAGATGGCCTTGAGGATAGTCTGAGCGGTCCTAGTGGCCAGATGGCTCAGCACGGTTGCGATGAAACCAAACAGGACAATCCATGAACAGGACGATCATTACTTATGCATTGCATACTGATGTCTGTTTGAATTTCTTTGACTTTGTGTGCTGTTTTTGATGTGTGGACAATGCTTGAATTTATGGAATGTGATCGTCCTCTCGGCTCTAGACTACCTAGCTAGTACCTGGATTACCCAATAGACGCGAATCATGCATACTTGTTTGTTGACTAGCTTGTGTCTAGTTTTTGCAGGAGGTAAGTATGCATTTAATTTTTTCTAGCACATGTGACGGGCCATGAAGAAGTACCATCAAGAAAAACGCTATTAGTCAAAGAAAAGGCATTGAGATGTTGCCAAATGAGCAGATTGTTGGGTTTTATGCTGTGTATGCACCCAGAGGAGTGCTAGTGATCATCAGTAGATTACTGGGACACTTTTTACTTCAGTTAGTGGAGGTTTTTCCCCCAGTTTAGCTTAGTTTCACTTATAATAGTTTATAAGTGATTTGGTCCACTTGGCACATTTTATGGCCGGACATGTGAACACATCTTTTAGGTCACTTCATTATGTAGCTATTGTACTTCACTTTATCATACTGAATACAAGAAGAGTCGTGTTCTCTCTCTCTGCCTCTCACGTTTCTGTTTGAAGTACCTCCAAACCCTAACCCTAACTGCTGAAAGCCTTCATTTGGTATCAGAGCCTCCAGGTTGGTCTGCCTTGCCCGTACTGTTCCACACCACCAGCTGCCCTCGCCGTCAACTGTTCGTACACTCCTGCGCAGCCAGACGACTGTTTCCGTACAGACAGCGCCGCCTTCAGTCGTACATTCAGTACGGGCACCTGTCTTGTTCTGTACTCTGCTCCGTACAGTACCAGTCCACTGCATACAGTCGACTGCATACAGTACCTGCTTCGGTACTGTGCCTGCTACGTGTAACTCGTCAGCTGCAGGTACAGTCGCTCTGCTCCGTACAGGCGACCTACTCTTGCTGTGTACCTGTTCGCCCTGCTCCGTACAGCACCACGACTGCAGCTCTGTACATCCGCCGTACAGTCGACCAAACCTGCAGTCTGCTCCGTACAGTCATTGTACCTCCACAGTATAGCAGTCCAGTCATCCGTACCTGCACAGTACAGCAGTCCAGTACCTGCTGTGCATATCTGAAGCCAACCAGTCGACTGTAGTTTCCGTACAATACCTGCAGTGTGTACTTGCACAGTACAGTCGACTTGTACCTGCAAAAATCACAGTTGTGGTAAGCTTTACAAGTTTTGAAATTTGGGCATTTTTCTCTGTGAAAATTTTCTGGCACATTCAGGGAGATTTTCTTGCAAAGAAATCTCTACAGGTTTTTTGCAAGGTTTTGGGTGCAGTAATTTTGGGCATTTTTGGGCATTTTGGCACTGTGTAAGCAGAGACTGCTTCTTTTGTTGAGGACAGGGATTACTGTTTCTATACATGCAGCTAGAGGACCTACAAAACCAACAAAAGGGTAAGGAAAGGATTAGTAATGCATACATACAAAAGCTTATGCAAGCTATGTCACTATGCAAGCCTTATGCAAACTATGCCGCTAGCTATATTTGTATAGCTTAATGTATAGATTAAGCTCTATGCATGCATTCATAATGCATAGAGATCTATGCATAGATTAAGCTCTATGCATAGACCTCTATGCATGCATTAAGCTCTATGCATGCATGCTTAATGCATAGTGCCGGGGTACGGTTTAGTTTAGGCATATATTTCCTCTCTTTCCTCTATTATTATTGCATCCTTGGGTACTGGGGATTTGTTTTGTAGGTTTGCGGATAAGCTTTATGCATAATCGTTATGCATAATGCCTGATGCATAGTTCATGAGTTGCTCTTCATCTAGAGGTGGTGAATATTTGAGTAGAAGAGCAAAGGCCTGGTGATATTCCTCGATGGTTTTGCTCCCCTGCTTTAGCTCTAAGAATTCGTTCATTTTGATTTCCAAAAATCCAGGGGGACAAAATCTCTTTCTCAAATAGGTTTTAAGGTTGTTCAAGGATTGAGTATTTTTGTCCAAACGGTTGGTGTCATGGTGGTTCCTCCATGCCACCCTAGCTGTTTCCACTATTTTTAGCCTAGCAAGAGCCATTTTGCTCCGCTCATTGTATTCACAAGCACTCAGTACGACAGAGCATGCATGTACTTGGTATTTTGATAGTGGTGCTTCAAAGCATATCACATCTCGCAGGGATTTGTTTTGTCATGTAGGCCCTGCCCCTATGGCAAAACTGTTCAGTGTGCCAATAATGCTTCATATCCAGTTCGTGGCATTGGAGAGATTCAGCTCACAGCCATTGTTGGCTCTATTCTTCGCCTTACAGATGCCTTATATGTACCAGGGATAAAGAAGAATTTGTTGTCCATTTCTTCTTTAGCACACTGTGGTATGCAAGTCCACTTTGATGATGACAAATGCATGGTCAGAGACAAAGCTAATGCTTTGACCTTGATGCTTACAGGTACATTATGTCATGGACTTTATCAGTTGGATGCATTTCAGCCAGTGGATCAGTCTGCTTATAATGCATTCACTCTTACTCCAGCTATGGTTGATGCGGAATTATGGCATGCTCGCATGGGGCATGTAAATTTTGGTAGTCTTATGCTTATGCAGCGACATAACATGTTCACAGACCTACCTCTTATGGAGAAGCCTCCATATCACATTTGTGAAGGATGTATTTTGGAAAAAATGCATCGGTTTTCCTTCCCACGTGATCAGGCTCTACGCGCAACTGCAAAGTTGCAGCTTATACACAGTGATCTTTGTGGCCCCATGCAGACGAAGTCATTAGGAGGTTGCTTCTATTTTGCTACATTTATTGATGACTTCTCTCGTATATGTTGGGTCTATCCGTTGACACAGAAATCAGAAATATCCATGGCTGGTCATGATGCAAATCAGGCTGAAAATGATGTGTTTGAAGGTCTACTACCTATGGAGTTTCATTCCACGGTTGGTGATCCAACTCATGAGGGTACAGGACAGCCAGCCAATCATGAAGGTGGTGCAGAAATTCAGCAACAAATTGAGCCAGAAGTTGAGCCAAATATGGGGCAGCACGCACCACAGGTCAGACACATACCTAGATGGTATTTGAGGACATTACACGATAGCCATCTAGAGGGTCCTCTTGCTGGTCGTACTCGTAGGGAGACAAGGACCAATGAGCATGCACACATCATGGATTTGAATATGGTTATGGCAGCCAGTTTACAGGATGATGATGAGCCTGATTCATTTGTGGATGCACGAGACAATGTGCATTGGAATAAAGCCATGCAGGATGAGCTTGATTCTATTAAAAGGAATCAAACATGGGATTTGGTTGATCTGCCCAAAGACAAGAAAGCAATTGGTACTAAGTGGGTCTATAAGTTGAAAAGACATGCAGATGGATCCATTGACAGGTACAAAGCCCGTCTAGTTGCAAAGGGCTATGCACAGAAGAAGGGCATTGATTATGAGGAGACATTTGCTCCTACATCCCGTATGTCGACACTTAGGTGTGTCATTGCATTGGCTGCACATCGTGGTTGGGTTGTTCACCAGTTGGACATCAAGACTGCTTTCCTACATGGGGACCTCGAGGAGGAAGTTTATGTACATCAGCCCATAGGTTTTGCAGAACATGGTCATGAAGGGAAAGTATGCAGGCTCAAAAAGGCCTTGTATGGTTTGAAACAAGCTCCACGAGCTTGGTATGCAAAGATAGATGCTTTCCTACTCACTCAAGGCTTTGTGAACAGTCCATCAGAAGCCACTTTGTATGTAAAGAAAGAAGAGAAAGATCTGCTGGTCATCAGTCTTTATGTAGATGATCTTTTGCTCATGGAATCAAATGATGACAAAATTGCAGCTTTTAAAGAGATACTGCAACAGACATTTGACATGTCTGATTTGGGGCTCGTACACTACTATTTGGGCATACAATTTATGCACGATAACAGAGGCATTGGGTTGTTGCAATCTCGGTATGTTGCTAAACTTCTGGAGAAGTTTAAAGTTCAGGATTGCAAGCCTATTAGCACTCCTATGGAGCCTGGGATGAAACTGTCACTACAAGATGACAGTATTTCTTTTGATGCCACTACATATGCTCAGGCTGTTGGGTGCCTTATTTACTTGTGTACTACACGGCCAGATATTCAGTATGCCGTATCTCAGTTGAGCAAATTCATGCACAGCCCTCGATTGTCACATTGGCAAGCTGTGAAGCGTGTATTCCGGTATTTGCAGGGTACCTTGTCTCTTGGATTGCTTTATCTTGAGGGGGGTGACATGCAGTTATATGCTTACAGTGATTCAGATTGGGCTGGTGATTTTGATACCATACATTCCACTAGTGGAAATTATTTCTTTCTTGGCTCTTCATGTATTTCTTGGCTAAGCAAGAAACAGACCACAGTGGCCACTTCGTCTTGTGAGGCAGAGTACAAAGCAGCCTACACTACTACTGTTGAGTGTGTCTGGCTGTGTCGTCTCATGACTGATATGGATATTTCAATGGAGGAGCCTACACCTATCTATACTGATAGTCAGAGTGCCATTGCTGTGGCCAGGAATCCTATGTTTCATGCTTGCACGAAACACATTGAGATTCACTATCATTTTGTTCGGGAGAGACTCCAGGCAGGTGATATCAGTCTGATCTACTATCCTACAGATCTGAATGTGGCAGACATCTTCACCAAGGCATTACCACGTCCGAAATTCGAAGCATTCCGCACTGCTTTGAATTTGTTTCCTTTTGGTGGATGATGTACAGTGATCACATATCACTCCAGGGGGGTTTGTTGGGTTTTATGCTGTGTATGCACCCAGAGGAGTGCTAGTGATCATCAATAGATTACTGGGACACTTTTTACTTCAGTTAGTGGAGGTTTTTTCCCCAGTTTAGCTTAGTTTCACTTATAATAGTTTATAAGTGATTTGGTCCACCTGGCACATTTTATGGCCGGGCATGTGAACACATCTTTTAGGTCACTTCATTATGTGGCTATTGTACTTCACTTTATCATACTGAATACAAGAAGAGTCGTGTTCTCTCTCTCTGCCTCTCACGTTTCTGTTTGAAGTACCTCCAAACCCTAACCCTAACTGTTGAAAGCCTTCATTATGACACCACATATATGGGGAAAGACCAGATGCACAAGTTCACCAGATGGGGCTAGTACCTTGAAACATACGGATCTACTTGATGTACCTTGAAACATATGGATGTACTTGATGTACCAAGGATATATGGATGTACTTGATGTACCAAGGATATATGGATGTACTTGGAAGATATGGACATGCTTGGAACACTTGCGGTCCGCAGTTGAGGACAACTGCGATGTAAGAGGGAGGGAATGGAACTATTTGGTTCTCCTAGCTCTATTTCACATCATGTTTCCCATGCCCAGACACCAGAAAGGTGGAAGAAGACATGGGGATAGGGTCCATAAGGTTTGATTAAGAAAAAGCACCATTCTTGGTCAAAAAGCAAGAAAAAAGTAAAAAGTCAAACAGGGTTGACCGCGAGCCAAGGGCACCATTGGAAAGAGGAGACTGAGCCGGACCAAAAATCTAAAAGGCGCTTTCTCAGAAAGCAACTCCAAGGCCAAAAAGCAAGGCCCTAAAGTTAGAAAAGCAAAGTTTAAGAACTTTGATAAAAGTGAGTAATATTTTATTTCTTATGAGAAAGAGCTTTTCCATGGTTTTCTTCATCGACAAGGCTGTAGGAGTTGTGGAGATTACTCATGGGATGAGCAAGTGATTTTTGGACTTCGATTAGGATCTGGATTTGGACTTGGACTTGGACTTGGATATGAACTTGAACATGGAACTTGGACATATAGCTTGGGCATGAAGCTTTTTTTTTTCTGAAAAGGAGACTTCTATTAAGTATGAAAAAATTTACAAAATGGAGATTTCACACCAAGCAAGGTGGAGATCTCAACCAATCAGGAGCCCTGTGCTGCCAATAGGATTCCGAATGAGAGGATGTGAAAAAGATACCAATGTCCCACTCTCTCATAAACTCGCCGCGCTTTCTCTCCGCAGCCCTCGAAGATCCCTGGATTCTGGCCCAAGTAGCCATAATGGTGTGAATAATATCACTCCAAATCCTGCAAAGACACTGAGAAACAAGAACGGGAGTACCCTCAATGGCCTCAGTGCATCCAGCCTTCCAGATATTCCAAGCTGAGATGCTAGCAATAATCTCCCAAGAGCTTTCTAACCTCTATGCCAGAGGGACAAAGTGTGAAAGTGGCAAATCCTGAAGACAACTCTGCCGAGCAACTCCTTGCCTAACCATAATGGCCAAGCTCCTGTCAGTCCTCTCGAACCTCAGCTGAGGCCTAGACTGTGTCAACCAAATGATAGAACCAAAAGAAATGATAGTATCCCTCTTAATCCTACCAAAGAGGTGTGCAATCGCAGACCAAACCCTACAATGGTAAACTGACTCCGAAACTACGAAGCCGTGGCTAGCAAAACTTGGTTAACCACCAAAGCTCTAGAGGCCAAGTCCAGCTTCCTCCTACTCCAATGATGAAGTTTGCTTTTAATGCTTAAGAGCACTGGAGCAAACTGTTGTGCAGGGGAGATGTCAACGCCCACTATACAACCAAGGTATCTGGTAGAGCATCCTCTCTCAATCCAAGTAAAACCAACATCTATACCCCAATCTGCAAGAGGAGAATCATTGATCCAAAAACCAACTGACTTATGCCAATTGATAGTAGCTCCTACTACCAAACAAAAGGCCTCCAAGGCTGTCCAGAAAGCACATAAACAAGCATGTGAAGCCTCAAGGAACAACGCCGTATCATCTGCCAACTCAGAGTCCAAAAACTCTTCCTCCGTGCATAAAGGCAACCTGAGACCCACAACACCAAGGGCAGCCCGAAGAAACCTGCTCATAGCCTCAGCTACAATGAGGTATAGTAAAGGGGCGAGGGGACAGCCCTGCCTCACTGAACTGGAAATCTGAAAACGCTCGCCGCGCCCCCCACATGCTAAAACAGTGCTATGAGCCTCCCTGTATAGGCAGGACACCCCTCTGATCCAGTTTTGGGAAAACCCCATGTGTGCCATAGTGCCCTCCAAAAAATCCCAATCCACTCTGTTATAAGCTTTTTCAAAATCAAGCAAAAGAATGGCAAGAGGCTGCTGACTAGATTTTGCCCACTCGACAGCTTCCCAGAAAGAAAAGATGTTATAAAATATACTCCTTCCTTGGAGGAACCCATTCTATGTATCATGGATAGTCCTTTGGAGAATCGGCTGCAACCTTATACTCAAGGCTTTAGCTAAGATTTTATATGCAGATCCAAGGAGGGTGATGGGCCTCCATTGCTTGATGTCAGTCTTGTCCCCACTCTTGGGGATAAGGTGAATCAGCCCCTCCATGAGGTATGGCGGCATCATACCCGACAAGAATATTTCCTGAAGGGCAACAGTGATAGCATCTCCAATATGATCCCAAAAAAGAATAAAGGCGGCAGGAGAAAGACCATCATCCCCTGGGCATGAACCACTGGAAAGAGCATGCAGTGCGTGAAGGAATTCATCCTTCAAGAAAGGGGCATCCAGGGAAGAACACATAGCATCTGTAATGAGCCTAGGCATGCACTCCCAAACTTTCTGTCGTGCCACACCTCTCTGAGGAGAGGGCACCTCTACAGTCAACAAAGACCGATAAAAATCTGAAGCAATACCCCTCACCTTATTAGGCTCAATCTGAACCTCACCCTGTGAATCCTGCAAGTACCTCATAGAATCCCTGCTATGGGAAGACCTGTGTGCTGAGAAAAACTCTTTGTTGCATCTGCCACCCATCTGAGTCCAAAAAGCCTCATTCGCATGAAACGCGAACTCAGCCCTCCTGTCCATGGCCAACTGCAGCTCTGCTCTAACTGTGGTCAAGAGGTATGTAATCCAAGACACATGTGGATGCTCCTCATGTTCCCTCTGAAGAGCAGCAATCCTACGCCTAATAGCTCTCTCCTTGTCCAGAGCCTCCTTCTTCTTGAGCATGAAGCTTGGACATGGAAAACTTGGGCATAGAGCTTGGACATGGAACATAGAGCTTGGACATGGAGCATAGACATGGAGAACTTGGACATATAACTTGGATTTGGATCTGGATTTGGATTTGGATATTGGATCTAGTACTAGCCCGGTGAGAGATACTTGCGGGTCATTCCCGTGGTGTGCTCGGCATCAAAGATCTCGTGCCTCGACATCGACCTCGACTTGGATATCCTACATCGGCATATTTGTTTGTTTTGTATTCATTTATTGTATTGGTCCTAGCCAACGTGCCCGTGGATTGTTCCTGAATAAATTCCGAAAAGGGGGTGGGGCCTGTTCCCCGCTCAATGTGGTGTACTGTGCAAGATCCCTATTCCCTTCTCTCTCCCCCCTCTTTCTCTATATCTTTATCTCTTGGACACATGGTAGGCACGCCCCGCTGGGCTTACACTTTGTCATGGTATCAGAGCGGGTTAAGGACTAAGGATTTGCTGGACCACACCTATATCTATTTCTTCCCAGAGAAGGTGGGCTGCGTTTTTCATCTACAGGCTGCGTTTTCTTCTATAGAGCTGCATCTCTTTCATTGTTTGGCACTTTGTCATGGTATCAAAGCGGGTTTAGGACTGAGGATTTTCTGGACAGCACTACATCTGTTTCTTCCCAGAGGAGGTGGGCTGCGTTTTGAATCTCCAGGGTGCGTTTTCTTCTGGAGAGCTGCCTCTCTTTCATTGTTTGGCACTTTGTCATGGTATCACAGCAGGTTAAGGACTGAGGATTTGCTGGACAGCACCTATATATGTTTCTTCCCAGAGGAGACGGGCTGCGTTTTTCATCTACAGGCTGTGTTATCTTCTGGACAGCTGCCTATCTACCCCAGTCCAACTAGAACATCAGGTTCTAGTTGCCATACCGACCCAACCTTCATCACGCATTGGAAGGGACTCCCATCTTCACCCCTCTACTTTTACCTCAGCTTATGCTTTGGCTAGTGGTGGTTGGTTTTTGGCTGTGTTCTCATCTACACGCATATTTTTTGCTGAATTAACAGCCTCTTCTACCATTCTTTTTCCCACCCTTTCCCTCCCCCATGCTTCTGAACCCTCTCTCTTTCCTGCCTTCTTAGATCTGTAGGCTGAGCTTTCTTACACTTTAGAGGAGGAGTTTTCACGCAAAAGATGGCTTCAAATACTTTCACCATTCCCCACTTAGAGAAAGACTCCGAATTTAATGGCTCCAATTATCCCCAGTGGAAGGATGCCATCTTTAACCTTCTGGGGGGTCTTGATCTTTGGCGGTTTGTCGATGCTTCTACTCCAAAGCCCAACCCCGCAACCAACTCACCACAGACTGTGAATTCCTGGACCAGCATGGATCTTCGGGCTCGCACAGTCATCTCCTACAACTTGAACCAGCCGTATCTCTTGGAATTTTCCGGTATGGATAAAGCTGCCCAAACCTCTAAGGAATTATGGGATGCACTTGCAGCCCGTTTTCAGAGGAACACTTACAGCTACAAGCTTCATTTAAAAGCCCAACTCAATGAGTTGAAGATTACCGAGATGGATGATGTCATGGCCAAAGTGCAAGAACTCAAGAAGACCCCTCAACAACAAGCCATCTTGGGAGTCCAAATCCCCAATGATGACTTTGTCATTGAGTTACTCGGCAAACTTCCTCCATCTTATCAATCCTTTAAGGGTACCATTGCCCTTCGCCCTATTCTTCCCCCAGTGGATGCAGTGATTGGCATGCTTCAAGACAGTCTAGATCTCAGGAAGATCTTTGATTCTTCTCCTACTGAATCAGCTTTTTCAGCCAAAGGGAAGCCCAAGTGGCAACCCAAAGGAGGTAATAAAGATGGCAGCAAATCCAAGGAGTCGTCTGCTTCAGGTTCCAAGGATAAAGATAAAGGAAAAGAAAAGGGCAAATCTACGGAGAGGAAATGCCACTATTGTGGCAAGGCTAGTCATCTTCGGTCCGATTGCTTCAAGAAGAAGAGAGACGAGGAGAAAAAGTCAAAACAGAAGGACTCCGACGACAAAGAATCCAAACCCAAAGACAAAGATGTGGCCTTTGTTCTAGTCGAAGAGTGCACCGAGGCACGGACTACTACCTCTCTTGAGGACTGGATTGTGGATTCCGGGCCTACTTGTTACATGACTCACAACAAGGATATCTTGGAGGACACTCACTCTGTATCTATGCAGGTCCGACTTGCGAACAATCAACATGTTGATACACCGATTATGGGTAATATTCCTCTAGTCACTCCCTTAGGGAGGCCCCCGTACCTAGAGAATGTTCTTTATGTTCCAAAGTTATCCAAAAACTTACTTTCTGTCTCTAAGATAGCCCAAAAAGGCTATGGCTTATACTTCGATGATCAGATTCTGAAGATCATTCACAGAGATTCTCACAAGATTATCGCTTGGGGCATACAAGAGGGTGGTCTGTACAAGATCACCAGCTTTCATCTGTTCCAACTCCTTGCCTCTCATCAGGCTGTTCTTACAGAGGAGGATACTCTTTGGCATGCCCGCTATGGACATCTTCCCTTCTCTTCACTGGAGCTTCTTGTCTCCCGCCACATGGTGGAAGGCTTGCCTCGACTACCTCGGATGTCTGGCATCTACTCAGCTTGTCTACAAGGCAAGCAACATCGGGATTCATTTCCATAGGAAGCCACTTTTAGGGCTTCCACCGCTCTTCAACTTGTCCATATGAATTTGAGCGGACCTATGACTACGGTCACACCTGGAGGAGCGAGATATTTTTTCTTATTGGTGGATGATTTTTCAAGGAAGGTCTGGGTCTTTTTCCTATCCCAAAAATCTCAAACATTTACAAAGTTCAAAGAATGGGTTGCTATGGTGGAGGCCGACACTAGCCTCAAAGTCGTCAAAGTGCGCTCGGCAATGGTGGTGAGTTTACTTCTCGAGCATTCACTAACGTTTGTACTTCCCACGGCATACAGAAACAATTTTCTACTCCCCACACTCCTCAGCAAAACGGGGTAGTAGAACGGAAGAACAGGACCGTGGTTGAGGTGGCTTGATCTCTTCTTTCTCATTCTCAGCTTCCTCAAAAGTTTTGGGCTGAAATAGTTAACACTACTATGTCCATCATCAACCGTTCCCATGGCATACAGAGACAGTTTTCTACTCCCCACACTCCTCAGCAAAATGGGGTAGTAGAACGGAAGAACAGGACCGTGGTTGAGATGGCTCAATCTCTCCTTTCTCATTCTCAGCTTCCTCAAAAGTTTTGGGCTAAAGTAGTTAACATTGTTGTGTACATCATCAACCGTTCCCCGACAAAGGCGATCATTGGAAAGACTCCAAAGGAGGCAGGCATATTCTGGGAGAAAGCCATCAGTTTCTCATTTCCATGTCTTTGGATATGATGCTCATGTTCATGTTCCCGATTCTCATCGGACCAAATTTGACTCCAAATCCACCAAAATGATCTTCATTGGCTACAGGGAATACTCCAAAGCCTTTCGGTTTTGGGATCCCAACAAAGAGAAAGTTATATTATCTCGAGACGTGCGATTTGATGAAACCCCGGAGACTTCCAGATCCCCAGAATCCCCAACAGCTTCATCAACTCCTTCCTTGGTTCCACCCTCACCATTGATTCTCACCTCTCCTCCGCCTCCACAGAGTTCTCTCCCCCTCCGCGGTGGCTTCACTCTACATTGTGGGATTCTCAAGTCCCTTCTCCGACCATTTATCAGTCTGGGATTGCTCCATCCGGATTGAGGAGATCTGCCAGATTACAACCTCAGAGTGGCGGCTTCTACACCAGAGGAGGCCTTACAAATTCCTAAGTGGCGGCTTGCAATGGAAGCAGAAATGGATGCCATTAACAGAAATCACACATGGTAACTTGTTCCCCGCCCTTCTCATAGGAAGGTTATTGGCGTCAAATGGACTAAAGTGAAGTTTCTTGCCGATGGTTCACTCGACAAATATAAAGCCCACTTGGTGGCTAAGGGCTATGCCCAGAAAGAAGGTGAGGACTTCTCAGAGACTTTTGCTCCCACCGCCAAGTATACCACCATTCGCACTGTTCTTGCCATTGTTGCTCACTTCTCTTGGCCCATCTTTCAGGTGGATGTCAAGTCCGCCTTTCTCAACAGGGACCTTCAGAAGGAAAACAACCCCCTGGCTTCATCCGCGATGGTTTCGAGGACCATGTTTATCTTCTATGGAAAGCCCTTTATGGCCTTAAATAGGCTCCCAAGGTGTGGTACCAAAAGATCAATGCTTTCTTCTTCTCTCATTCCTTTGAGAGAACTCCTGCAGACAGTAACCTTTATGTTTTGATAGAGGAGGATCACATTGTGATTATCATTTTGTATGTTGATGATCTTATTCTCACTGGATCCGACTCCGACCGCACTGCTATGATTATGGATCTTCTGAGTCATACCTTTGAGATGACTAATCTTGGTCTATTTCACTACTTTCTTGGCATGGAGGTCCGGCAATGCTCACAAGGGATATTTCTTTCTCAACAAAAGTATGCTTCTCAGATTTTGGAGAGGTTTGGTATGAAGGACTGCCGCTCATTATCTTGCCCTATGGACCCAAATCAAAAGTTGAGTAAAAATGATGACTCTCCACCCCATCATGATCCTACTCAGTACAGAGAGCTTGTCAACTCGCTTATTCATCTCACCATTACTAGGCTTGATCTTGCTTACTGCGTTAGTATCCTAAGTCAGTTTCTTTCAGCACCACATAGTTCTCATTGGCAAGCTGTTGTTCGTGTTCTCCAATATATACAGGACACCTTGACACATGGGATTTCATATGGCTCTAGTCTTGATTTGGTTGGATATTCAGATTCTAACTGGGCAAGTGATCCAGATACCCGGAGGTCTACTATGGGCTATTGTTACTTACTTGGTAACAGACTCATTTCTTGGCAAACCAAGAAGCAACCTACAGTTGTCGGTTCTTCAACACAGAAGCAGAGTATCATACTTACTTTGAAACAGTTAAAGAGTTGTTCTGGCTTCATTAGCTGCTTGATCATCTTCATGTCCCTCCTCCACTGCCTACCGTTGTCTCCAACAATCAGAGTGCCATGGCTCTTGCACGGAACCCAGTCTTCCATTCGAAGTCCAACACATTGTCGTTCATTATCATATGGTTCGTGACTAATTGGCGCTCAGTACCTTAACACTAGAGTATTGTCCTACTAGGGACAATGTGGCGGACATCTTCACCAAGGCGCTTTCCATACCAACTTTGGATCACTTACTTCCACGCGCCAGTATCGGTCCTCTTAAGTGAAGCTCAAGAGGAGGTGTTGGAGGGGTCATCTCCACTATTCTGCGTGCGTCCCCACTGTTTAGGACCTCCCCCAACCTTGGAAATGCTGGCTGACTAGGCTCTCTAGGTGCTATATAAGCATGGGCTTTGCCCTCAATTGTATTATCTCATTTTCCACATATTCTGGAACCTTGGCTACACCTACGGTGTGCCTCATGCTGCCTACTCCAGCTTTGTAACCACCTTTTGGTGTATATGATCTTCCTCCGGTTCCTGTGCATCTTGTAATTGTGAACTTCAGTTCTCTTTCATTGTTTGGCACTTTGTCAAGAGGTTGATGCTTACTTTGTGAGTACTCGTCTTTTCTTCAGCCCTGCAAATGCAAATTTGTCGGTCTTTTGTGAGCAGGGGAAGTATATGGTCATTGTTCTTTATGTACATGACCTCATCTTGACAAGGAATCACCAGAAAAAGACCTCACAAACACAACAGATGCTTAGTGCACAGATCGAGATAGCAGATCTTGGGCTCATGCATTATTTTTTGGGGATTGAGGTTTGGTAGAAGAATAACATTTTCATCTCTTAGCAAAAATATGCAGGTGAGCATGCTTGGGATCATCTCAGGCAAGCTCTTCAGCGATCCGCTCCTGTTGCATCTGAGGAGCGTTTCCAACAGCCTATGATCTGGAACCCCCTAGTCTGTTTGCATAGTGGTCACATGCTGGGGGCATGGAGAGCTTTGAGCATGGGTCCTGCTAGGTCACTTGGAGATTTGCTTATGTTCAAAGCTGCCCCGAGAGGCCCAAGAGAGATGCCTCAATGGGATCCCGGGTAGGGATAGACTTAGCCTCGACATCGATTCTTCCATCCCTCCAGAATGGCTAGCCCCAACACCACCACCCCCCCCCTCACAATGGTTTGGAGTGTTCATCACCAAGCATGACAAACCTTTGGCAGTCCATGCTGCAAACGAGAGCTCCGCCTTACTCACTTTCTCTATTGGACCTCATGGCAAACTTGAGAGAGCAGAGCCCCCTATGGAGGATTCCACGGAATGCACCTTGTAGAGGGTGAGAGTGGTTGGTTTCCATGCGCATGAGTGGCACATAGACCCTCCACCAACCAAGGTGGCCAGAGGGAGATTTTGTCGTTTGTGGATTTGGCACGGCCGCCCACTCACGTGCCCACAGTGGGACCCGGGGGAGTAGACATAGCATGATCCAGATAATAGGGAGGAGACTCTTGATACTCCCTTTTTTGCCTACACCACACGACTGGGCCATAGGGTCCAGAGGTTGAGGGCAAGCTAGCAACAAGACACTCACAGTCTGAGAGCTTCCCTCCTCACTTTCTCTCAGATTTCTGGAAGAGGCTGTGGGATAGTTTTCAACCATGAAAGATCACTCTCTTTCTCTGGCAACTGGCACATCGGAGCTTGGCAGTTGGCACTTGGCTAGCCGTTGGAGATAGGCCAATAGTCTGCTCGAGGTGTGGTCATCCCCAGGACCCCAAGGGTCCCAACGTCATTGTCTTTGGGATTGCCCAAAGGCTAAGTAAGTTTGGCAATGGATTCTCCACATCTTCACTATGGACCGGGCCCCCTCCCGCAATGTTACATGGGGCACCGTTACTTGGGCCACTAAGGCCGAGGCAGTGTCATATGAGAAGGAGGGTGGGGTACTAGCCCTTCAGGTCTCTCACCTTCGTATTTCTGCAATGCCTGTCCCAACTTCATCTACTGGTCACTAGACTCTAGGTTCTAGCCAAAGATGGGAGATTTGCACCAATATTGCAGCATGGCATATCTAGAGAGCTCAATGCAGCGAAGCCATCAAAGGCACCCTCAACAAGCCAACGGAGTCCATCTGGTCATCTGGCTCGATATCATTCACAGTGGGGGAAGCTTCACGGTGGTTCACACCGCATGTGGAAGTGCCAGGAGGCCTTTCTAAGGATCGGGCGTCATGGTCCCTTTCTCATTGACAGTGGTGATGAGCCCACTTGGTGCTATAGACCGCCTGTGTGGTTTTTTCCCCCTCCCTCCATTGTATGATGCCTTCTCCTCCTAGAGCGGCCAGTCGGAGAAGAAGAGCATCCTCCCCCTTTTATGTTTCTAGACTCTCGCTCACCATGTGGAGCCGAGTTTATACTTCGCCATTACGGCTGTTTTTTCTTAGTAACTAATAGAATGATCTTTTTCCCAAATATATATAATATAATATATTAATATTATACACACACACACACACACACACACACACACACACACACACACACACACATACATACATACATACATGTATGTATGTATGTATGTATGTATGTATGTATGTATGTATGTATGTATGTATGTATGTATGTATATATTATATATATACATATGCAGGTAAGATACTCAAGGCATTTGGCATGACCAAATGCAAAGCAATCGGTACCCCAATGGAGGTGAATCTATTGCTGTCTGTTGAAGACACCTCAGACCTTGTGGATGAGACCTAATACATGAAATTGGTTGTTGGTAGTCTTATCTTCTTGTGTAATACTAGACCAAACATCAGTTTTGATGTTAGTGTTTTGTGCAAGTTCTCCAACAAGTCCTGGGAGAATCATTGGAAAGCAAGTATGTGGGTGTCGCGATACATCCAAGGTACTCAGGAGTACGGCATCACCTATGTTGCGGGCAAGACTCTCAGTGGCTTTTGTGACTTAGATTGAACGGGGTGACTCCAACACCAAGCGCTCAGTAACTAGGTATTGTTTTTCTCTTGGTTCGGGATGCATTTCTTGGATCAAAAAGAAACAGCCCATTGTTGCACTCTCCTCAATAGAGTACAACGCTGCATGCTTTGCATTATCATGAGGAGTAGCCATGGCTGAGCAGCCCAAAAGCCCGATGTCATTGCATTCACACGAGAAGGTGACCTAAGAGGCCAGATGGTTTAAAAATGGCTCAGATTAGATTTGGCACACCGCCAAATAGACTACATGCTACACTGGACCGTTATCTCATAATGGTCCACGCATAGAATAGGTAGACTTTACTCTTGGACACCCTGTCCTGACATTGCGGGGCCCGAACAAGGCCCAAGATGAGCCCGGATGGCCGTGGCATGTGGGGAACATGCTACACAATCTCTGATACATCTTTATGAGCCGAGTCTACACTGCAAAACGGCGGCACCGACTATGACCGCGGACCTACGCGGTCATGTCATGGCCGTCCTGCGTATACAGGCTTATAAAGATACACTAGCCCCTTCTCCACACAGTTCATCAGTCATCACTCTAAGTTTACTCCCTAGCTTCTACTAGCATGTAGCCTCCGTCTTAGCAATTCCAGATCACCCATCGAAGCTCCCTTCACAGGAGCACACGGGTGTGGGGCTTTGCCACCTATTGTATCACTTCAGTAGCACACGGGTGTGGGGCTTTGCCACCTATTGTATCACTTCAGTAGTAGTCACTTCAGCTATTGTGTGGCTCTCCACTTGTCATCGTAACCTTATCTTGCCATTTTAGCTCATGGGAGGCCCAAATCTATAAATCGGAGCCCTCTCTCTTCATTAATAGAGGCTCTCTTGCTGCACACTAGCCTCTACCACCGTTGAAGGCTTCCCTAATGATGACTACTCTCTTTCTCTCTCACTTGAAGGCTGCCCATGAAGAATACCGACTGTTGGGGACTGTTTTGGAGGCTTCCATCGCGAAGAAATACTGAAGGCAAGGGTATTTAATCATTTATTATGATTTCTAGCCATTGTACTTGTTCAACATTCTTCTCTATCTCCGTTATCGTCCAATTTGAGTTTTAACGTTGTGAAAGATCCTACTTCTTGTGAGTGTTCTCTTGTATACACCGCACATTGCATCCTCTTACAGACTCAATATCCAAGCACAACCCCAGCACTACAGATATATCTTCCTGAATTGTCACCAGGCATCAATGATGCAGAAAATAGTACAAACACAGCAATCTCAGATGCAACTGATGGAAAAGCATCTCGAGGCTGTGCAAAAGCTGCAGGCCAGGCAAGTAGCCACCGAAAAGCAAGCCCGCAACTTGCTCAGCAGGTGGCCCATCAGAGCAACAACTCTGCCTATTTGAAAAGCAGCTGAAGATAGACCAGTTGTTTGGTTGGATCAACCAATTTAAATTCTATTTCAAGGAGGGAGAAGCCAAAGGAGTTGCAAGCATTTGTGGTGACAGCTTGAACTTTTTTGCACTGACTAGGATGGTGAAGTTACTACAACACTAAGTATACAAGAATTAGAGCAAAGGTTTCTCCCTTTCCTGTTTACTTAAGAACCTCAAAGAAGAATACCAAGCCATTGGGCTGAAGGATGGAGAATCAGTGGCAGTTTTTGCCATTCTCACCATCTAGTTGCAAAATTCAGAGAAAAGTGAATGCAAGTTGTTTTTGTACAGGTGGGGCATGTGACTGAGTGCTAGTGGAAGCATATAATCCCATCGCCCCAGACAGCTATTTCTTTGGTACAAGGCTTCCCTGTGCCAACAAAACGAACAGGAAGGATCAGCAGACCTTCCATTTCCCATCAGCAAAACCAGAAGGATCAACAGACCCCCATAGGCCCTGTCGTATTATAGAAGCTCATGTGGCACACTTTATCCTAAGAGGCAGGATTAATAGACAGTCCAAAAGAAACAAGAAAAACACTGACTGATCTTTTGCTTCAGACTTGTTTATGGGAGGCAAGAATGAGATTAACACCTGCATTAGCTTGTTAGGTCCTAAGAAATACAAATTTGAATGCAAGAGGACACGAAAACTTGAGTATTGAGGATTAGAGAACCTGCAGGATCTGTGGATTCACAAATCCAGATTTGCAAAGGAAACAAGAAAAACAGCTCCATTTACCTCCTTCACTCACTTCTTCAGCCTGTTCTTGCTCCCATGCTCTTTTGAAAAGGTCTTTTAAGTTAACCTGGCCCAACTCCTGCAAGCAAAAATGAGAAAAGGATACTGATAAAATACCCAGATAAAGTGCAAGTTCTTTGCTTCCAAATTTTGAAACTTTCCTCAATAATTAGAGAAATAATAGAACTTGTAACTACAGCACCGCACCCCACCTTCACATCATGATGCACTCCTTGCATTGATTGGCCTGTCCCACTTTCTTGTCTACGGATTAAGAAAGGCTGCACGAGCATATTTCAAATCCTTAGCAAGTCTTATTCAAATGCATATCAAGGATTAACAGAATTCTCAAATAGAATATGATTTTTACGGTAAGAAAATATCCTTAAAAAGTTTTTGTACCTAAAATAAGAGCAAAGACATACATATTATAGTTTTTCTTACCTCAGGAATCCCAAGATTTAAACCTCGAGTAAACCCAGGTGGAACTGTATGAAGCTGCCCTCCTTCCAAGAGAGCTTGCAACCCATCATGTACAATTTTACCTTCTGCACGGCCCTTGTCCAATGTATGAGAAAGCTCAAAGCCTCCTGGTAGAAACGGATGATTGCTAGTACTTCCTCTCACAAAATCTTCTGGAGGACCTGGCTTTCGTAAGACTGATGATGAATTATGGGCAGCCTCACCATGGTGAATCACTTCTACCTTCAAACAAATTTTTTTTAAATCAGTCCTAACAAAACATTTTAGTTAAACACCTTGATTTTGTATAAAGCAACCCTATATGCTATCACAATGTGTTAAGCTTTCAGCTTAATTAAACATTCTTAAACATAATTAAAGAGATTATTACTTAAATACTTGAGTAAATAGCCAATGAGATGGTAGCTCAAGTGGTGAAGTGTTTGTCTTGGAACCGGAGGTCTTGGGTTCAAATCCCCACTCGGTGCTCCCTCGGCAGCATCGTCTTCGAGCAGAAAAAGCGACTACGGGTGGTGGAATGTACCTACGACGGTGAAAAACGGTAACTATGGGAGGATCTTGGGCCTAAGGCCACTCGAAAAAACAAATACTTGAGTAAATATGAGGCAAAGAGCGAAAGCTGTGTTGTGTTGCATTGAGACACAAGGCCTTCTTAAATAGGACCTGAATAGGTACAAATGAAGAGACACAACCCTAGCGAAAGAGTGTGACTCTTGAATGAATAGTTATGTCCTTTGGACGTAGAGGTGTGTCCTTTGATCAATAAATGTGTCCTTTAGTGATGACCCATGTGACAGGGTGTGACCCTTCATTGGTGTTCTTTCAACATTTGAAGGCTAATCAAGAGTAGTTATAGGGATAAAGTCACAATCGTGACATTCCCTCCCATTTAAAATAAGACTCTAGCTAAATAAGAGACTTCTGATGTTGCTAAAGATCTTTGTCATTAGGACATTTATGCTTGTGGTGAAGCTCGCACTAAGAAAAATTGAAAAAGATTCCTCTATTGTCTTGTTGTCGTGCTTTAAATGCTAAATTCCAAGTTGTAGCATCATTCTTTAATGTCTTCTTCTTTGTCGGCTTCCAAATGGTTGGGCTTGAAGTTGACTTGGCTATGTTGCGGTGTAGAATATGAAGGTACAATCATAAATTCTCTTGATGATACTTAAATAGCTCTTGAAGTGTTTGGTTTGAAAGTAGTGAAGTACTCATGCAAGTTGTTAGAAGAATGTGCGAAATACTCTGCAATGTTGAAAACAATATCCTCTTGTTTGATATCAACTGTGTCATCCCGTGTGGATAAGGTTGAAACAAGTGTTATATCCGCTTTGGTAGTCTTTGTGTCTTCAAAGAAGTCCATCGTTGGTGACTCATCATGTTGAGATAAAGAATCCAAGGACTATTCAATATCATCTTGCAATTCTTCCAAAGTCATGCTAGAAGAATCCACGGTGTTGTCATCAAGGGACTCAATAAAGTTTGCCATAGATATGTCAAGGTTAGGAGAGTCAACTTTACTTCCACAAATATGTTCCATGTCAATATGTGAACTCTCTGAAGAATGATTGAAGCAAGGCTAGCACTAACATGAAGTGCATGAGCTACTGCATGTTTTCCTTTTGCATTATTGGAGCAGTCTTTTGAAGTTGAAGGTTCCAAGTCATTTAGGTCATTCAAACCATCTATGGTTGCCATTACAAATTGTGCACAATTAAGGGCATTCAACCATCTATGGTTGCCATTACAAATTGTGCACAATCCTGTCTTTTGCTGTTCACGAGAAGACGAAGCTATTGCAGGACATGGAGTGCGAGATTGGTCATGTCCAGAGTCCCATCCACGATTAGATGCACACCATTGGAAGGGTTATTGATGCTCAGAATGATTGAAGATGACCCTTCCTGTCAACGAGGTTGCTGCAAATGTTGCCAGGGAGAGTTTGGTCGGAATTGAAAGTTGCCTAATAAGGATTGTTCATAACCTTCACGAGCCATGAGTGAACAGCTGCCATAACAACCTTGAGACGCCGATGTTTAAGAATTTGGATTCAAATCTGCAACATACTCGGCATAATAAATGGTGGTAGCAAGGTTGATAGGGTTGTACTTTTGCACATCGGTACGAAGTGTGGGATTTAAGCCTTCAAAATGAAGGCATGAAGCTCGTCCACTAGGGATAAAGAATCAATCTCCAATATCAGAGATATAAGAAGCCAAAGAACCATATGAGAGGAGTCTGGTGGACTCCAAGACGTCTAAATATTTGGAAAGTACAAGCTTTGAGAATGGGGGATTATCCTGGAATACAAAGGATCACACTCTTAAAATCTAGGAGGTTTACTATCTTTGGCCCAACTCCGTGACAGAAATTTCCATTCACGTCATTACGTCTGGAATTGAGCAAATTGGGGGACATGCCAAAGCACATTTTGGTGGAAGATCTACTAGTTGGGATATTTTTATAGGTAAAGATTATGGGAGAACCCATCTCTGAGATTGAGACATGTGGCAAGAAAGTGAATCAAAGTGAGACAATTGGCCTCACACTTATCACTTCAGCTATTGTGTGACTCTCCACTTGTCATTATAGCCTTCTCTTGCCATTTTAGCTCATGGGAGGCCCAAAGCTATAAATTGAAGCCCACTCTCTTCATTTGGAGGAGACTCTCTTGTTGCGGACTAGCCTCTTACTCGCATTCTTGTCTACAACACTTTATGGAGAGTTCCTATACTCCTTCACTCCTCTCAACAGAAGGTTTCTCTATTTCTATAGCCTCTTGATGGCTGTACCAAGCAGTTATTTCTTTTGGCTTCATGACCAACCTAGCAAAGAAAGCTAAGTATACTTTGAGTTGGTGCTTTTGCTATTTATTATGAAGTGTTTTTGATGTTCACTAACCCTTGTATAGCCATGCAAGGAGAAACGTGGTGTTGAGATGGATTCAGGGAAACATTGTTTATGGCTCCCTTTATTTGGGATGCATTCGACTTATGGATCTCATGGTTTATATAACCTGTGTAGTGTTGGTTTATATACCCTATGTAGTGTTCTCTTGTCTTACGTGCTCTCTTGAAGATTGTTTCTACCATGTGTGGGTGGAACAACAGAGAGAAGATGGAAGGAAACATGGGTTCTTCGGAGAGTAGTGTCAAACACACCATACCCTATGTAGTGTTCTCTTGTCCTACATGCTCTCCTGAAGATTGTTTCTACCATGTGTGGGTGGAACAATAAAGAGTAAATGGAAGGAAACATGGGCACTTGAGAGGGTAGTGCGAGTTGGTGACCAAAATGCCTACAAACTATTGGTGGCCGAAATAACTATAAACTATGTGTAGCAGAAATACTTATGGAGCACCTAGCTGTCTATGCCTACGAGTGATTGTTTTATCTTATTACTTGAGCCCACCTCTCATCCAAGGGGTGTGGTCAAAGCACCAACACGGATGGAAGTGGTAGAGTGGACATGATACCTGGTTGGCACGGGACTTATGTCTACGCCAAAGGTCATGTGGATTGACACCTTGTTGGCAGGAGACTTATTTTGTCTTCCAATTTATTTTGGGACATGATTATAATATTTGGACTTATGGGGCTGTTTTGTCTCGCCCATTATTTTGGGACAAGATTTTGATATTGGTATTTATGGAGACTCATTTAGTCTCACCCATTTATTTGGGACATGGATTCTTTTAGTTATATTGGATTTTTGAGACTCTCTCGTCTCGCCCACTTGATGGGACATGATTATATCTTGGATATATGGCTTGAAGCTTAAAATTGCGGACAACATTAAAGCAACTGGGGAGGATGTCACAACGTGGACATTTTCCAGTATGAGAGGGGTCTGGTGGACTCCAGGATGTTGAGAGTTGTTTCCAACTCCCACTCTAGCTATAACTAGCTAGCATGCAAGAGGGCTAGATGAGATCTGATACACAAAGACACCAACACCAAACATTAAACAAACACCAAACTGAAGGTCTTGGCTTGCCTCTCCACAGCTCAGTGACACTCGCTTTCCGTCTACAAAATCTAGCACCTGTCCAACATCCAACTCCTTAGACAAATCTGTGTGGAAGATGCCCCTATTTGCTGAAGTGTCCAGATCAGCCTCTAAAACTCCAAATAACACCAAATTTGATAGAGGGATAGATACCTCAACACCTAAAGCACATACACACCAAGTCTCAGATCCAAGTTCACCTGGTAAGACCCCCTGTAACCCTACCATATGTATGTAGCCTGGCAATTTAGGACTGCTTGTCCTAATCTCTAAATACTCAGTAACTCACCCCAAAATGATGAAAACTAGGGAGTTTTGTAGGGAGCTTTGGTGAGGACAACCAAGCGGTTTGTGTGGAGCCTTGTCAAATCAAGATAGAAGAGATGGTTGATCTCTTGCCACAAGAGATCTAAAAATGGGGGGTCAAGGCTGTTTTGGAAGAGGGGGAGGCAGTCCATCTGAACGCCATGTCGGTCAAAACAGTTGACCATGGTGCTGAAGTGACGTGAACCTGCGCTGCTGCCCCCGCCTGCCCTCTGTTGCCTCCGCCTGCTCCTTTGCTGCTCCCCCCTGCCTTCGCCTGCCCTTCTGCAACCCCCCGCCTGTCCCTCTGCAGCCTTCGCTAACCTTTCCTCAATCCCCACCTGCCCTCCTTTCAGTCCCCGCCAGCCCCTCTGCTGCCCCCCGCCTGCCCCTTTTGCTGCCCCCGCCAGCCCCCCACTTGCTGCACCGCCTCCCCCTTTGCTGCCCGCCCCCTGCCTTCTTCAGTCCCCGCCTGCCCCTCTGCTGCCCCCGCCTGCCCCTTTGCCCTTGCTTCCCCAGCTGCTCCCCGCCTTTGCCCCCCTTCCTCTACTCCTGTTTTCCCAGCAGCTATTTTATCTGGATTCAAGTCGGCCGCCCACTTTTCTTCATTGGTCTTATGGCCTTTTCTGCCGCAGCCAATCTCTCATCACCCCCACTGGCCGGGAGAATCATCAATTTTTCACAAGACGAGCTCACCTCTCTTCAGCACAACATTGACCTTGAGGTCCAGACTACCCTTGTTGCGAGAGTTTATGGTTCCCACCCCTCTCGTTCGCAGGCCCGTGAATGGCTTCTAGCAGCTCTCCCTTCGGAGCTGATTGTGCACTTTCAGGATACTCGTTTACTTGGTCGAGGCTTCTTCCAGGTGAACTTTCATTCTTCAGAAGCTACTTCTCAGGCTTTGGCTAGCAGCCCCTTTCCTCTTGGTCCTAGGAAGATTTTCTTCTTTTAGTACCAGGTGGGCTTTGATCCAGTGGTGGAGGATCAGCGCCTTACCCCGGTCTCACTACGGTTCCCTGCTCTTCCTCGGTCCTACTGGAAGCTTTTAGCTTCCATAGGGGCATCCTTTGGCCAGGTTCTAGAGGTACCAATCCTCCCGAGCTCTCCCGCCTCAGCTTCCGCAACCGTTACCGCCACTCTTGATGGTGTACCCCGGGTCCTCGTGCTTGTTCTTGATCCATCGATTACTGATGATCATGTTATGCTTCAGAGACCTGACGGATCTCATCTCCGCCAAAGGATGGAAATTGCAGGCAGACCTGACCAGTGTCGGATTTGTCGTCAACACGGTCACATTGCTAGAGATTGTCCCGGATCGAGGGGCCATGCTAGGAGGCGGCGTGGTCCTGCCCATCAGAGGTCTTCTGCAGATGCCGAGACTCCAGCAGCTCCTTTGCCACCACAGCAAACCACACAGTGTTGGGTTGTGGTTAGGGATGGCGGGCACCCTCGGACCCCCGTACCTACCCCTTCACCCACACCCCCTGTGGAGCACCCTAACCCCTATGCAGCTCTTGCCTCACAAGATGTTGATCCTTTTTTGGAGGATGAGGCCTTGCAGGCACATGATCTGGATCCCTCACAGGAGGATGCTGCATTACAGTTACAGGATGATTGCACCCTTGTGGATGATGTTGCACATTCGCATTGTCAGGGTACCTCTCCAATTTTGAGGACTAGCCCTGGCTTGTCCTCGGAGTGGGAGAGAGAGGTAAGGTTTACATCGTCAGATTTTCCCTCCCTTATGCGAGACATACTTCCGCCTCTAAAGGGGGTCCTTCGTCGACCACGAGATCTGGTCGTTCCTACTCTGAGTCTTTATGAGGATTGTCTCTTGGAACATTCAGGGTCTTGGGGGTTTTTTTCTGCGTCGACGGAAACAAATTGTAAAAACCCAGCTTCATTGTGCAGTCACAGGTGGACCTATGGATATATTGCTCTTGCAAGAGCATAAACTGGATGCTAGTCAGTGTGGGAGATCAGGCAAGCTTCTCTCGGGACACACCTTTTGGTGACCGGCTGTTGGTACCAAGGGTGGTGTTTGTATTTGCCTTGCATCATTGGACATGGTGTCATTTTACCTGCGAGAGCGCAGTGGATCCTTCTTATGCAGGGTACTACACACATTGGTATTCTCAACCTCTATGCTCCTAACCATAGAGGTGAGAGGATTGCCTTTTGGAAATCTCTCACTACATTGATGCCTCTTGCCGACCATTGGATTATTGGTGGGGATTTTAACATGGTTGAGATGCCAACGGATAAAAGAGGTGGACATGAGGCTTGGTGCATCCTCTTGAAAGAGCGTCTTGGGAGAGGTTTATACTCTCCATTCATGGTAGAGATTGTTGGCATGAGGATGACATTTTGAGGAGTCCATCCACTCTTCTTTATTCATGGTCTAACAGGAGAAGAGATGTAGGATGTATCTATGCACGGTTAGACGAATTTTATGTGGATGATTGGGTGCTTGACAGAGGTGTACATACTTTGATTGCTACAGGCACTTCCAAATCGGATCATTGCCCAGTGGTTTTATGCATTAGAGATCCGAATTGCCATGGATCAGCACCCCATGTACGCATCCCTGATCATTTGTTTTCAGATGCAGAGCTATCGCGCCATATGCTTGATATTTGGAGATCTCGTGACTTCTTACAGGCCTCTCAAAGCCTGGCCTCTGCTCTCTGTGATATTAGTGACTTTTATCACACATGTGCCCTGTCTAAGAGGCAAGAGGCCTTGGACTTAGAAAGGGCTATTAGACGTAGATAGGCTGCCTTGCAGAAAGAGCACGAGAAACATCCTCATGCTCAATGGGTTTCAGATTCTTTATGTACTGTTAGAGCAGAACTTCATCACTCTCTTGAGCAGCGCGCGGAGTACCGTTTCCATGCCCAGGAATCCTTTTGGACACAAATGGGTGGCAGATGTAGCAAACATTTCTTTGCTTCTCACGGCCCATCTCATTGCCAGAGATAGTGTCAAGCAGTTGCAGGATTCACATGGCACTCTTCACTCAGATCCTCTTATGGTTAGACAGATTGCCACCGATTTCTATTGCCAGCTTCTTAGTGCGGAGGCGCATTCTAATTTGAGACACAGGGCACAGAGGAAGGTTGGAAATGCATTGCCACATTTGATCACTGAGGAGATGTGTGCTGCTCTGGATGCCCCTATTTCTATGCAGGAGTTCAGTCATGCTCTTCATGCCTTACCTCATGGTAAGTGTCCACGGGAGGATGGCCTCTCCCCTGTTTTTTTCATTACTTTTTGGGATGAGACTGGGGCTGAGATCACATCGGCTTTGCAAGAGATGTGGGACACAGGTTCTATGCCTTCTTCTCTCACTGAGGGGCTTATTTATCTTATTCCTAAGAGCGGGGATAAGACATTGATTGGCCAGTGGAGACCTATCACCTGACTTGGGACTGCCTATAAGATTCTTGCTAAGGCAGTAAGCATCAGGTTGCAGCCAATTTTGCAGGATGTTATTCATGATACCCAAAATGGATTCTTACACAGCAGGAGCATCTTTGATAACATTTTCTCATTCTGGGAGGCCGTCGAATGGGCTAAAGCAAGCAATCAGCCCTTAGCCATTCTGCTCTTGGATTTTGAGAAGGCCTATGATAGAGTGGATTGGGACTTCCTTGAGGGTACTCTTAGTCATATGGGCTTCTCTCAAAATGGATCAAGGGAGTTTCATGCATGTATCGTGATGCCCACAGTAGAGTTCTTGCTTGCAGTGATAGAGGAGAGCGGTTTCATATTTCTCGCTCAGTACGACAGGGCTGCCCATTAGCCCCTTTATTATATATCATAGTTGCAGAGGCCATGAGCATCTTTCTCCGCTCCACTGCTGGTATTTCAGGATTGAGGTTGCCTCTTCGTAGTCATGAGGAGTTGGTTGACTTTGAGTTAGCTGATGACACAGCCCTGTTTTTGGAGGCTTCACGTATATGCTTATGTTCCTTCCAGGTAGCACTAGAGGAGTTCTGTTTGGCAACAGGGGCACTCATTAATTGGCACAAATCTGTTGGTTTTTGGGTTAGTGATTCACCGAGAGTTGATTAAGGTGTAGAGCTTGGTTTTACTTGCATCAGCAGAGGATGCACTGCTAGATATTTGGGATGCCAAGTTGGGATTGATATTTCTCCTGCACAGCAGTTTGCTCCGATACTTATGAGTATCCGGAGGAAGCTCCTCCATTGGAGCTCCAAGAGATTAGATTTAGCCTCCAGAGCTTTAGTGGCTAATCAAGTTTTGCTTGCCTCAGCTTGGTTTATTGCCTCTTGTTGGTGCTTCTCTCGTGCGTGCATTGGGCAATTGCGGAGATTGATCCGCAATTTTCTCTGGTCGGGCTTGGATGGCACCTCAAACACTCGTGCCAGGGTAGCTTGGCTCACAGTTATTCAGCCCAAAAGAGAGGGGGGCTTGAATGTTATCGATCCGGATGTTCAGTGCAGGGCGCTGCTTTGCAAACTTGTGGTCAAAGGTTTCCTACCAGGCACTGAGCCTTGGAAGGATTTTTTCTTGTCTCAGATTTCCAAATGTACACCCAGGGTCGGGAGAGACTGGATGCCCAGCACACGTTTTTTGTTCACAGAGGCTGATATTAGGGCACCATCTTCCCCTCTTATTGCAGCCATTGTCAGAGCATGGAGAAGCATGATATATTTTTTGCGACAAAGGCTTCCTAGGTCTTTGGACGAGACTGACCGACAACCTATTATGTGGAACGAGTTCATTAGGGATGAGGCTAGTCGGCCACTTGGTGCTCTCATTATATGCAATGGTCAGGATGGGAGAGATGCGCATACACAGTTCTTGCTTGGAAGACCCTTAAGAGTCTTCCGGAGGATCGGAGAGTTGCATCCACTCAGCATCTTAGGGGCTCTCGCATTCGTATTGATCAGATTGATGCAGCTATTCCGCATGAGTGGCTTTCTGGGACCTTTCATGGAGACTATCATCCGAGTTGGCTGGGAGTTTTTTCGAGGATAGGCATACCTCTGCAGGTCATTGCTCTCCCGGGCCAGGAGGATACAGATTGCCTCATTTATTCTATCATGCCTAGTGGGAGATTAAGGAGATGTAGTATGGAGGAGATCATCCCAAATACTAGGCTTAGTCCAGTGAGGATTGTTGGTCGCTCCGGGAAGCACTGGTATATTGACCCTTCTCCTCAGATAGTGACTCATGGCTCTTGGTGTTTGCGGCTATATGGTGGCAGTCCTATCAGATATCTTCAGTGGGATCCAGGAGAGTGGGAGTGGATTGATGCCTTCGATCCTTTGAAAAGCCTTCCTTTTTTCACTTTCACTGTTCGGAATGCCAGGCTTCTCCTCACTCGACAGATGCATAGGATCCCTCCTCTCAAGCCTCATTGGGAGAGCTATGATATTTCTCCAATGATACAACGCAGATATTGGCATAGACTTTGGCACTCATACAGAAGGAGCCAGATCTCTCATTTCTTTTGGTTATTCTTACATGGTGGTGTCCCCACCCTGATTATACACCCCCTAGACAGATGATTGACACCAGTTGGGAGATTATTGCCAGTATTATAGCATGGCAGATCTGGAGAGCTAGATGCACGGAGGCTAGTGAGGGTGTCCAGATTTTTGGGTCTCAGTGCATTAGTACTATATGGGGTGATATCATCCACACTCTTATGGCTACTTGGGCTCGCATTCAGGGGCCCTCTCGTTCTGCGCAGGCGAAGCGTGTGATATTTATGCGGGAATGGGACCATGGCATCTTCTTTTCCTCTTCTAGTACCACAGGTCTTACATGGCATCATGATGCTCCTTAGTGGTTGAAATCACGTTACATATTGGGGTGATTCTATTCTTTTCCAGCTTATAGCTATGATTGTTGTATGTTTTTCTCATACTTAATAGAAGTCTCTTTCAAAAAAAAAAATGATGAAAACTAACCATCTAGGTCCACACACATATTCCACATCTCTCTATCAACTCTCATCCAAACTCCTGGAGGGAAGGCCTCTGAAACCACTTTAGACCTCCTGGGCTCTATGCAGTCCAAACTGCACACAGTTTTCAGGCAGCCCACTTGACTAGCCTCAAAATCACACCTCCCTTGCTCCGAATTTGATGAAACCTGGTATGCGCCATCACCAATATACCTTCTCGCTCTATGCCTGCACCTCCCCTCTTCTCCTTTATGCTCTGTCCCTGTCTCAAACCCTATTCACACCCCAGTCATAGCCTAATGGAAAACACAAAAACCTAGGATTTCCCTGATCCTACAGCTTCTGCCCCACACAAACTTAATAAACAACCACAATCACAAATCTCACAAACTAACTAAGATAACAACACACAGACAAAATTCAGCAGAAAGCCCAAAGGAAGATAGAGACTGTAGAATCCATGATGACCGCTTGTATTCAGCCTCTGACAGATGCAGTTACAAGATGCCGGATAACCTGTTTTCTTCCTCCTGTTGCCTCCAGAATACCCCCCCCCCCCCCCCCCCCCCCCCCACCATGACCACGACCTCCTCATCAAAGAAACTTACTTTTTCTTCTCTCTTTCTTCCCTCACCTTGCCTCATTACAAACTTTTAGCAAGTATTATTGACTGGTTGTCCTTCTACATTGTCTGGACATCTCTACATGGACATACTGACTACTAAGGTTTATTTCATGCATATATACTTTGCGACACATTAGCTGACATGATTATTCTAGAACCTAGAGATAAATTGCTGAGGGTAAATACCTTTGGATCTTTGGTAGAGATGAAAGGAGGCTAGCACAAAAACATACACACACTGAGAAAGCGACTGACGACCTCGCCTGCAAGCTCCACCTCCCCCCCCCCCCCCCCCCCCCCCGCTGCTTCTCGCCGTCGCGCCCCCCTCTCCCCCCCCCGCCAGTCCACCGCTTTCTCCTCCGTCCTCTCCCCCGCCTCCTTCATTGCGCCCCTCCTCGCCATCTCCCCCCCGCCTTCTGCCTCGCTTCCTCCCCCGCCTTCGCTTCGCCTCCCTCCTCGTTTCCTCTCCCGCCTTCTTTCCCCCCGCCTTCTCTTCCTTCGCCACCTTCCACGCTGCCTTCCCCGCCATTCCCCCCTCCGCCTGCTTCCTTCCCCCGTCATCTCTTCCCCCGCCTCTCTAACCCCTTCGCCTCCTTCTCCCCCGCCACCTCTCCCCCCTCCGCCTTCTCCTCCGCTGCGCATCTCTTCCCCTCCGCCTTCTCCCTCTCCTCCCTTCCGTCTCGCCCCTCCGCCCACCGCTAGCTCCTCCCCGCCTCAGCTCCCCCCCCCCCTCCCCCCCCGCCCCGCCCCCGCTATCCTGTAGCCCTCCGCCTCTCTTTTTCCTCGCAGGGCTGTGTCCCTCCCGTTGGTGACCCCAGTTTCTGGCCTTTTCCCTCTGGAGGACTCCATGGAAGCCACTCCGACTAACCCTGCCGATTCCGGTCTCCGTCTGGAGTTCACAGCTGAAGATCTTCAGTTGTTTGTTTCCACAGTTTCCGCTCTTGAGGCCTCCTCCTTGGTCTGCAAGATAGTGGGTAGCCGTCCGATGCGGAGAGAGCTTCGCGACCTTCTGCAAGGCAGTCTTGTTGGCGTGCCCGCCAAGATCGTCAGCGTAGATTTTTTGGGACGTGGCTACTACCAGGTGGATTTCGAGTCCCCACAGGCAGCTCAGATGGTGCTGGCTCGGAGCCCCATTGCCCTCCGCTCATCCCGGGCGTTCCTGGCGCGATGGACTCATGGTTTCGACCCCGCCTCTGACCCGCTGGCAGGCGCGACAGGTTTCCCCGTCACTATCTGCTTTCCTGGACTCCGTAGGGAGTACTTGCCCCTCTTGTCATCCATTGGCAAGGCGTTCGGGCAGGTGGTGGAGACGCCTCAGACAACGGCTTCAGTGATTGCTCGGGCAGCAGGACTCCCGGCCATTCGAGTTGTGGTTCCGTCTCAGCGGAGTCCCTCCCGAAGACGATCCTTCTCCCTTGTCTTTCTGGAGGACATCTCATACAGCGCGTGGAGTATTCGGGCCTCCCCGGCCAGTGTTACGCATGTCGGGAGATGGGCCATCTCGCACGCGCCTGTCCCCGCAAGGGGGTTCATCCTTCACGCTATGCCGCCTCTGGACCCCCTGCAGCAGGAGACCCGAGGGGTGGCCATCCACCTCAGAGACCGGACATCCCTGGCTCGCCACAGCAGGCGCCATCATCTGACGAGCAGGCCCCGGCGGAGGATGCCGCGCAGACCCAGGAGGCTAGCGGATGGCAGGAGGTTCGCCGGCGGAAACGCCCGGCCCGCAGGGACTGTCGCAGACGCCAGCAGGCAGCACAGGCTAGTGGACAGGTTGGCTGACAGGCGACTCCGGTTGGCGTACAGGCACCTACCCGCACTTATGCTCCAGTCAGGGATAGGCGGCCAGCAGGTCCCACCCCGATGGACAAGGATTCAGACTCAGTGCCCGTTGAGGCCGCTGGTGGAGCCTCCCACGTGGAGACCCCGCTCCCGCCTCCCTCGACGGGGGGCCCCGCCCCCTCCTTGGAGCAGATTCCTGAGGATCCCGGGCCGCACTCTTCGACCCCCGGCTCCCCTTCCCCTCACCCGGAGAGCACTCCTTCCACCCCCCCCTCTCCCCCCCAAGCCCCCCCCCCTCCCGCCTCCCCCGGCGGCCCCCCCTGACACCTATCCTCCGGCAGATGCCTCTCCATCCTCTCCTCGCTCTCCCCCCTCCTCGCCGCGAGCCCCCATCCCTCCCTCAGCCTCTCCAGGATACTTCGCCAAACCACCCACTGCCCCGGGGCAGCGCAGTTGGGTAGGCCAGAGCTCAGTCCAGCGGCTGTTCCACCGCCACTCCGGGCCGGTGGAGATGGCGATCCTTGCTTCGCCCGCCACAGAGTTCTCTCCAGCCTCCCCTGGGGGGCCCCCGCGAGTGATGGGGCTACCAGTGGATTACGGTTTTTTGAGGTGCCTCCAGCTGGATGCTGGCCCGTTCGAGACACTGGTCGCGCCCTTGCGAGTTTGCGTGGTGTGCCATCCCTCTCGTTCTCCCTCAGTGGTGAGCAGCATGGTGGCTTTCTCCTTTCCTCTCAGTGTTGCCCCAGACACAGCATGGGATTGCAACTCTGTAGAGGAAGTTTTGCGTGATCAGATACTGGAGTTTTCTCACCACTTCAGTGACTTGGGGCTCACGGACCTATTGCAGACCCGATTACACTCAGCCCGCATGAGCTTGTTTGGTATAGGAGACTGGCGGGCGGATCCGGTCCACACCTCAGTTGAGGCGGTGCTTCTGATTCTCCTCCATGCCGCCCCGAGGGTGCAGCCTACCTTTAGATACATATATGCAGAGGATTGGTCTCACGCCTATGCCCTGGACAGGGCGAAGGCGGAGTGGGGCTGGACACAGAGACAGGTCACCCTCTTTTTGGAGAGACTCCGCGTCCGGACAGACAGTGATTATTCTCCCTCCAAGCCGGCGCCCAAGACTCACAGAGTGGAGGGCAGATCATCCGGGCCGGCTGAGAGGGGTGAGCCAGTGGAGGCTGCTTCACTTGCCATAGCTCATCCATGAGGATCCTCTCATGGAACATCCAGGGTCTCGGTGGACATCGCTGCTACATTGGTCGGGGCAGACTTCGCCAGGAGATCCAGAGGGCTCTCGTTGGAGGACCCATAGATATCCTTTTCATCCAGGAGCACCACCTTTCTGCCGGGCGTACCCGCACCTGCGGGAAGATCTTGCCAGGCAGGAGTCACACTTTTTGGTCACCGGCATATGGCTCCCAGGGGAACCAGGGTGGAGTATGCATCTCAGTCAGCGAGCAGCTTCTATCCGAGGTTGTGGACTCTGGCATTCTGGTCCAGGGTCGTGCGCAGTGGATCATCCTTCGGGTTGGGGAAGACCGCATTGGCTTCCTCAACTTCTACGCCCCTAATGGGGCGACCGGGAGAGCCGAGTTCTGGAGCACCATTAGGCAGTCCCTCCCCTTGGCAGACCACTGGTGCCTCGGAGGGGATTGCAACATGCTGGAGGATGCAGAGGACAGGATGGGGGGCAGCCAGGAGACCATTCATGGGCCGGAGCTCGCTGCCTGGGAGGAACTAGTGCTACAGGTGAGAGGCCAGGATCCGTGGACTCTCCCGGAGTTTGGCAGGTTGCAGGGGAGTCTATCTTTCTCGCGCTCGGATAGACGGGCCACAGGAGTTAACCTTTCCCGCATCGACAGGTTTTACATTGATGAGTGGGCCTGTGATAGAGGTGGCACTGTGGGCATACTTGCAGGCTCCTCGTTTTCAGACCACTTTCCAGTGCTTCTCCAGATCGAGGACCCCACGAGAGGAGAGCAGGGCCAGAGCGTCCGGATTCCAGATTGTCTCATAGAGGAGCCCGAGATTGCGATCAGAGTTGAGCAGGTCTGGCAGGAGCTGCAGTTCAGGAGAGGATCGGCAGCCAGCGATCTTGCCAGTGGCTTGCAGGAGATCAGCCAGATGCTCAGACAGGCTGCCTTGGACCGGCTGGAGGCCTTCAGAGAGCAGGAGAGGAGCCTACGGAGGAGTCTAGCGTCCCTCCAGAGACTCCAGGAGAGGGATGCTACGAGCCCTTGGATCTCAGAGCAGATGGAGTCAGCTCGCACTGAGATCAGATCCATCGAGGAGAGGAGGGTGGAGTTCCGATTCCATGCTCGGGCTTCTTTTTGGACACAGGCTGGAGACAGAGTGACTCGAGATTTCTTTGAGGCGACAGGGCCTCGCTTCAGACGAGAGGGTCTCAGGCGTCTTCGGCAGGCTGATGGCCAGGTTGTGGTGGATCCCCCCAGGGTTCGGGCTATAGCCACAGATTTTTACAGGGATCTTCTCTCTGCTGAGCCAGCTGATGACAGGGTGAGAGAGGCTCGGGAGGCAGTCTGGAGCTTCACGAGACCGGTTGTGCCGGCCCATTTGCAGCACTCCCTTCTCTCCCCCTTCTCGGATACGGAACTGGAGGAGGCTCTTCAGGCATTACCTCGGGGCAAATGCCCAGGAGAGGACGGTCTTTCGGTGGCTTTCTTCCAGAGGTACTGGGGCCTCTTACATAGGGGCTTCAGATTGGCATTCCAGGAGATTATGGAGTCAGGAGTCATGCCGGACAGCATGGCAGAGGGGTTGATCCACTTGATCCCCAAAGAGGGAGGAGACAGACTGGAGATTAGACAGTGGAGACCGATCACCTTGCTAGGCACGGCCTACAAGGTCCTAGCTAAGGCGATCAGCAGGTGGCTTCAGCCTCACCTTCCGAACATCATCCACTCCACGCAGACAGGCTTCATCCAGGATAGGAGCATTCTGGATAACATTTTCTCTTTCTGGGAGGCTACGGCTCTGGCTAGATTTCGACAGGAGGATCTGGCAGTGCTCCTTCTCGACTTCGAGAAGGCATATGATCGGGTGGACTGGGCCTTCTTGGAAGGCACTATGGAGAGGATGGGCTTCCCCCCTCAGTGGATCCGTGGGGTCTCTGCACTCTACACATCGGCTCACAGCCAATACCAGACCCAGTGGAAAGCCAATCCTCCAGGCGTTTCCGGGCATGTACACAAAGGCACAAGTCCCAGCGGAAAGCCAAGTCCTCCAGGCGTTTCCGGGCATGTACACAAAGGCACAAGTCCCAGCGGAAAGCCAAGTCCTCCAGATATTCCGGGCATGATAACATCAAGTCCCAGCGGAATATCATATCCAACTATACAGCATGACACGTGTCAATCACCTACATAGGCATATTCCATAAGCCATGGACACCAATCCAATATGTACATAGTGTGAAAGCAAGAGTGAACCATTTGGATGGCCAAATGGTGACATTCCCCCCCGCTTTTAAACAGTTGTCCGCAACTGAAATGCATCCAAATATGTCTGAAGCACATGCGGGCAATCTTTGAAGAACTCTTCATCTACCCATTTAGCATCAATGGGAAGATAGTTCTTAAACTTCACAAGGTAACGCCTCACAACTTTGCCTGCAGCAAGCTTGCGTTCCTTGTGATACACAATCTGCTCTGGCTGCAAGATCTCCTCAAGCTCATCCACTTCTGGTGGATCCTCAATGACCATTTCACTGGGCTCCGGCCCTACATAATTGCGAAGGAGACTCACATGAAAAGCATTGTGTATGTGCCAATGACTAGGTAATGCCAATCTGAAAGCCACTTCATTGATCTTCTCGATCACTCGAAAAGGTCCATAGTACCTAGTTGCAAGCTTAGGATATGCACCCTCTTTGCCAGGCCTCTTTGCAAGTCTTGCTTTCTCAAATTTCAGCAATACCCAATCATTCTCTTTAACATCCAATTGCCTTCTATGCTTGTCAGCAGCCTTTTTATGCTTGTCTTGTGACCTTGCAATGGCTGTCCGCACCTGAGCAAAAGCAATATCCAAGTCTCTTACATACTCATCAGCTGCAAATATCTCATCCTTTGTGCGAAGGATGGGTGGCAAAACCACCTTACCATAAACAATCTCAAACGGGGCCTTTCCCGTAGATGCATGCACCGTGTTGTTGTATGCAAATTCCACAAGCGGTAAGTACTTCTCCCAAGAAGACTTCTGATCCGCCACATAACATTTCAAGAGATCCAACACGGCTGAATTTGCAGCCTCACTTTGCCCATCCGTTTGAGGGTGATAAGCTGATGAGAAGTCCAATTTGGTACCCATATTATCAAATAAGGCCCGCCAAAAGAGACTTGTAGTCCTGGGATCTCTATCCCCCACAATGGACTTCGGCATTCCATGATGTTTGAACACTTGTGCAAGATATATTTTAACCATATGCTCAGCTTTGATGGTCTTTTTGACCGGCAAGAAATGAGCTTGCTTGCTAAACCTGTCCACAATTGTCCAAATTGCATCATTACCCTGTTGGGTACGTGGCAAGTCCATAATGAAATCCATTGTAATACTTTCCCATGGCTGCGTGGGAATAGGCAATGGCTGAAGCAAACCTGGTGCCTTCTGCCTATCAAATTTGACCTTTTGACAGGTGATACATGCACGTACATGTGCCTCTATGTCCTTCCGCATACCTGGCCAAAAGAAATACCGCTCAATCATGTGCGTAGTAGGCATTATGCCTCTATGACCAGCATATGGAGGAGCATGGCACTCATCCAAAACCTTTTGCCTCATGTCAGACACCACACATAGGCAATTATCTTTCATGAGATAACCCTCTTTGATCACATATGAGGCATGTGCATGACCAGCCATCAAATCAGCCCAAATAGTGGCAAAATCAGCATCCGTATGATACAAATCACGCATGGTAGACAAGTCCCCATGAGAGGCAACCGAGATAGCTGCTACATACGGCTTTCGTGACAATGCATCGGCCACTACATTCTTCTTTCCCGGGGTGTGCAAGATCTGAAAATGAAACATAGAGAGGAAATTGGCCATCCTCATATGCTTCTCTGACAATTTAGTTTGAGTAAGAAAATATCTCAAACTCTGGTGATCTGTCTTCACAGTGAAATCAGCCCCAAGAAGGTAATGTTTCCATATAGTAAGTGCATGAATTACAGCCAAGAGCTCTTTCTCATAAATGCCAAGAGATAGCTCTACATCATGTAATCTACGACTCTCATAAGCCACGGCATGTCCCTCTTGATTAAGGAGAGCCCCTATGCAATTTCCAGATGCATCACATTCCACACAAAAAGGCTTTTGCAAATCCGGAACGATCAACATTGGACCATGAGTAGTTGCATCTTTCAATGTGAGGAATGCATCTCTCTCTACATTAGTCCATTTGAACACGGCCTTCTTCTTTGTCAAATCATGCAAAGGAGAAGCAATCCATGCAAAGTGCCGAATGAACCTGCGGTAGTAAGAGCATAATCCAAGAAAACTACAGATCTCATGCACTGAACTCAATTCGGGCCAATTCCGAATTGCATCAATCTTTGCAGGATCCATCCGCACTCCATCTTTGGACACAATATGCCCAAGATAATGTATCTCTGACAAGAAGAACTCACTCTTCTTTGCATTTATGAAGAGTTTATGCTTATGGAGCTCTTCAAAAACAATAGCCAAATGAGCTTTATGCTCTTCTTCGGTCTTCGAGAAGACTAGTATGTCATCAAAGAAGACACCTGTAAATTTCCTGTACCCACGGAATATGCGATCCATCATTCTATTGAATGTAGCCGGGGCATTTGTAAGACCAAAAGGCATAACAAGATACTCATAAAGCCCAAATGCTGTCCTGAAAGCAGTTTTGTGTACATCCTCAGGCACTACACGCACTTGATGATATCCACTCTTGAGATCAATTCGGCTAAAGCATGCCGATCCATCCAACTTGTCAAGGATGTCGTCTATGCGTGGAATCGGAAACCGATTCTTGATGGTAAGCTTATTCAAAGCTCTATAATCCACACACATACGAAAGGATCCATCCTTCTTTTGAACCAAGAGGACGGGTGAACAATATGGAGAAGAGCTTGGCTGAACCAAACCCTTCTCAAGAAGCTCATTCACTTGCTTCATGATCTCCTCTTTTTGGGATGCACTTACACGATAGGCTGGCCTATTAGGTGGTGAGCTACCCGGCACAAGATCAATGCGATGATCTTCCGGTCGTACAGGTGGTAACTCATTTGGTAACTCATCAGCAAAACAATCATTGTGCTCTTGCAAAAATTTCAGCCTATCATTACAAAGAGTGTTTACATGTACATTAGTTTTCTCAATAGGATCTCGTACAAAAATCAAGTACGCAAAAATACTCTTTTTCATTACTTTCTTAATTTGTACATGAGATACAAGGGGAATGGTATCACCCTCTTCACCAGCATCAATTACATGTTCTCTGCCTTTATGGATGAAGGTGATCCTATTAGTCTTGTAAGCCTTGCACGGATCAATACGTGTATGCCAATGCTTTCCAAGCAATACATCACAGCCATTCAAAGGCGCCACAAGAAAATCCTCATGATCCACATAGCCTTGAATGTGTATGCGCAACTTGCCAAAAATGGGCATGACCTGCACTTCTCTACCAACAAAGGCAACCCTTGCTTCAATTTGAGGACCCATGTCCTCCACTTCAATACCCAAAGCAGTTGCCATCTGAGTGGATATGAAATTCTCCGATGCACAATCATCAAACATGAACAAAGCGGGTTGATCTTTGAGCTGTCCCCAAGCTTTACATACAACCCTATCTTTGCTATCATGTGAAGTGTTGCCCTGCACATCCGGAACCATATGCACATTAGGCTTCGGTACATTAGCATTTTCAGCTTTGTTCTTCTTATTTGGGCATGCTCTTGCCATGTGCTCAGTGCTGCCACAAGTAAAGCATTTGCCTTCACGCATATATTGCTCCTTCTTCTCAGTACTAAGACCAAAGTTTGCTGGCTTATAAGGGCGCTTGTTAGCAAACTTATTTTCAGCTTTTGGACCTGATTTGGCTTGGTTTTGGTCCCTTTTAGGTGGCTGTCCATCATTTTGCAGGTTTTGGACAGCCCTCTCTTTGCCTTGAAATGAGGGTTTAGCCTTATTGGATCGACTCAATTTGAGTTCCAATTGCTCGGTGGCGGTGGCGGCTGCGATTAATTGGTGTAAGGTATGACCAGGATACATTTGTAATCCCGCTTTGTACACGGGTTGCAATCCCGATTGAAACCTTCTCTTCCTTTCCGCCTCGGTGACATGCATAAATGGAGACACCTCCAAAAGCACTTTCCAAAACTTTTGTACATATGCATTTACCGATTCCCCCTCATTTTGCTTTACCCAATCCCACTTCATTGTTATCTCATTCAATGCATTGGGAGGCAAGAATTGAGCATAGAACCTCTCCTTGAACTCTTTCCATGATCTAACAGGATTCGGTGAGAGCTTCTCCGTGAGCCACCAATGGGCAACAGTGCCTTTCATGAACATGCTTACATGCCGGATCATGGATTTCTGAGTGAAATCCTCATCACTGAAAGCAATATCAAACTGGGCAATAAAAGCAAGTGCCTTTGATGCATCATATTCTCCATGATATGTGTCAAACTTCACAGATTTGTCTCCGGCTTTGAAGTCACGAGACTTTGATGCATGTGTGTGCATCTCAACATGTTTTCCCCCATGTTTGTCCATTGGGACAGTCCCTGTAATTGGCATCATTTTTGGACCAAAAGGTGATGCATAAGGCATAGATACATGTGCCCTGTAAGCATGAGGCATGGCTGGCCCCTCAACATGCATTGATACATTTTCAGCCATAGCTTCTCCCTCACGAGCACACTCGAAGGCATGAGTGGCATGAGAGATACGCGGAATACCTGCACCAACAGAAAATTGCAGCCCATGTTGCATGTGTTGTGCATGTACATTTTCAGCCGGCAATGGCATTTGACATACATTTTGACCACTGCCATAAACATTGTATCCTTCACAGGCTACATGAGATATTCCTGCATGGCGTGAAGTCACTGATTGTTCCTCTCCCATAGCATGGAGATTCATCCTCTTAGACACAACTTCTTGTTCGGGCACTTGTGGGGATTCCAAGACATGTGGGATGGTTGCCTTTTTTGCATATCCTCAGTACGAGCCAAGTATGCACGTGCTGCATCCCTTGGTGGCTAAGTCCTAAGGGCTATTTGAGCCTGGATTGGGTAATACTTACCACCTGTTCACATGCCACACAACCATGTCAGCAGACAGTTTCACACGCACGGTTCACGGGCGGGCGTCCCCTAACCCGGAACTACACATAGGTCATGCAGGCATGAAAACAGCATGCAATTTCATTTGCAGGCAAGCACATAAAGATGCTATGCAATGCAGCATTGGCATGAGCAATTTCCGTTCATGAAACCATATAAGACCAAGCGTTTCCAGGCAAGCATACGCAATACCAGACCCAGTGGAAAGCCAATCCTCCAGGCGTTTCCGGGCATGTACACAAAGGCACAAGTCCCAGCGGAAAGCCAAGTCCTCCAGGCGTTTCCGGGCATGCACACAAAGGCACAAGTCCCAGCGGAAAGCCAAGTCCTCCAGATATTCCGGGCATGATAGCATCAAGTCCCAGCGGAATATCATATCCAACTATACAGCATGACACGTGTCAATCACCTGCATAGGCATATTCCATAAGCCATGGACACCAATCCAATATGTACATAGTGTGAAAGCAAGAGTGAACCATTTCGATGGCCAAATGGTGACAGGCATGGAGAGTGGGAAAGAAGAGAGAAGGTAGTGGTGGCGAATCTTCTAAGGAGAGAGCACTTATCATTCGTTTCCCCTCCATGGAAGCGAAGAAGGACTTCTTGAAGAGACGTCCTACACTCAAGAAGACGGGAATATTTCTTGGAGATGACCTCACACTCTCGCAACTTGCTCACATGAAAGAAGTTATGCCAGAGATAAGGGCAGCCCGAGAGAAAGGGAAAGTGGCCTTCTATAGAGATGGTAGAGTGGTGATTATGGAGAGGCGCTCTTCATGACGGCGCGAGACCTATGGGACTACACTCAAAGTTGCTACTTGGAATTGTAATGGATCTCTACGTCTTGATGTAGGGGCTTTTGAGGATAGTTTCACTGGGAGGGACATCATCTTCTACTGTGAGACGCATCAGGCTCCTGGACAGTCCATGCCACATGTTAGTGGATACCGATGGGAGACAGCTTGTAGACAGGAGACTCGTTCAGAGCATAGAGGACGGGGCTCAGGAGGAGTGGCAGTATTGTTTAGAGAGGAGCTACAGCCACTGATACATATAGTCCGCAGAGATGAGCAGGCTAGGTACATGTGGGTTAGACTGAGGCCAGAGACGGGCAGATATCTCTACATTGCTATATGCTATTTTGCTCCTAGTACATCAATGTATGCATCACCTAGCGGGCAGTCTCCCTTTTCTATTTTGGATGATGATATTTGGGAGTTCTCCAGGGATGGTGACATCATCCTCCTGGGGGACTTCAATGCCAGGACCGCCCATAACCAGACAGTATTTTATGATACCTCAGAGGAGATGTTGAGGGAGCTTGATGTTAGGGATATGGGCCTATCTAGACTATCACAGGATGAGGAACATACAGTGTATGGGCGGTATTTCATAGACATGGGGACTGCACATGGATTGGCCATCCTGAATGGCCTACAGAGATTCCCGACATCGGGCGGTTTCACTTGCTTTCCACATAGGCATGGTGCTAGTACAGTGGACTATGTTATGGCTCAGCCCAGTCTCATTCCCTCTTTTCAGGATTTTATGGTAGGCACTAGGCCGGTTGGAATAGCACTGGATCATGCTATCTTGTCCTTCACTCTCACATTTCAGTTCAGCACCGCTCCACTGGGACAGGTCTCCACACACACTCGTTATACCTTTACGAGGGAGACTGACACCGTGTACACGGATGAGATATACAGACGCTTATGTGCCGAGGAGCCGGGACGGCCATTAGATGAGCTCACTCAGATATTGATAGATACGCTTCATGCTGCAGCATCAGAGGCATATCCCCATAGTCAGCCTACACGGAGACGATCTGGGAACATGCCCCAGAACAGTTGGTATGATGAGGAGTGCAGAGAGATGAGAATCAGATTACAGAGAGAGGTGCTCATGGGTGTTACCACTCACAAACAGTCACGGATTACCTTCCGGCACCTAGTGCGACGGAAGAAGAGGGCTTATCTTGCTCAGTTAGAGAGGGATTTGTACCAGTTGTTTATGAGTCAGGACTCAGGCGAGGCATGGAGACTATTTCATGAGCATTCACCATCACCAGCCATTACCTCCACAGAGATTTGGGGTGAGTATGCAGCATCCCTGTACACAGCAACAGGACAGCCGCCCCTGCCAGACCCATCGGAGCCATGCCCAAAGACATGTGCTTTCTTTACTGCTGAGATGGTAAAGAAAGCTATTGACAGGATGAGGACTGGGAGAGCATATGATCATGATGGTTTGGTAGCAGAGCACTTTATTCATGCCAGAGATATGCTTGCAGAGCTTATTGCTATGATGTTTAACCGAGCCATGTGTGAGGGTTTTCCTGAGACTTGGAATATGTCCACGATTGTGCCCATCTTCAAGTCAGGGGATCCCATGCTTCCTGGGAATTATCGTACCATCATGATTGGTCACACATTGGCTAGATTATATGCATCTATTCTTGAGCAGGAGTTGAGTAGATGGGCAGAGAGAGAGGGCATACGTGCATCAGGGCAGGCAGGGTTCAGGAGAGGTTTCTCCACTCTTGACCATATCTTGACACTCAGAGCTATTATTGAGGAGGGCAGATTATATGGCAGGAGGATTTATTGTTGCTTTGTGGATTTCCGCAAAGCTTTTGACACAGTACCGAGAGCCAGACTGATGCGCAGACTACAGGAGATGGGAGTGCCCACAGAGCTGATTTGGGGAATCATGGCTTTATACAGGACAGTTGTGGGACAGGTACGTACTACTCAGGGTATATCTGAGATGGTTCACTCCACTATTGGAGTGAAACAGGGCTGCCCCCTTTCTCCCACCTTATTTGGGATGTACGTGGATGAGGTTTCAGACTATGTAGAGCGGGAGGGTGACAGAGGAGCACAGCTAGCAGGGACATGGATTCCGCTGTTATTGTATGCTGATGATATTGTGCTGATCTCAGATTCTCCAGAGGGGATGCAGCGTCATTTGGATGCATTGCACACATTTGCACAGGACAGTGGTTTGTCTGTTAACCTTGGTAAAACCAAGGTGATGGTGTTTAACACCACAGCACAGTGGGTTAGGAGGTCAGTACCCACCTTCACATATGGTCAGGAGACAGTGGAGTATACAGATGCATATACTTACCTTGGTGTGGTTTTCAGTGGCCCACTATTTTCCTTGAGGAGAGCAGCGGAGACCAGATTGACCAGAGCTTATGCAGCATTGGGGAGACTAGAGAGGATGTGTTCGCAGGTTCAGTTTCAGGAACCTCGAACAAAGCTCTGGCTCTTTGACACTTTGGTCACTTCAACCATGCTGTATGGAGTGGAGATATGGGGACCCTCAGTGGATCACCACAGCCGAGCTGGTAGCACTGATGGATGGAGACATATGGAGAGGCCCTTGGTTTCTATGATTTCCCGGATGATTAGGGCCAAGGCCTCCGTACCACATGATATTATCCGTGCAGAGATGGCTGCCCCCCCATTGGTGGTAGAGGCACTCACTCGATCAGTCTCCTTTATACATAGCACTTGGGCTCTCCCTAGAGACAGATATGCTCGCTTAGCCCTGGAGTCTTCACGACAGTTGGCATCACAGGGAGACGGATCATGTTGGTATGCACAGATGACAGCTTGGTTCCAGTTGCATGGCTTTAGTATGGAAAGGCTACCTCCATTTCAGTACTCCCTGGATGCACCCTCCCTCTCTCTCACACGGGCAGAGATTACCAGACTTATCAGGCAGGACTTGATTCAGCTGGACACTAGGAGGACATGGATACAGCCGACACAGGAGCTTGGTACGAAGATGGCTTTCTATAGAGATCATCTTCTCGAGCTCACGCAGGATGGGTTTGTGATTAGACCCAGCTACATGGATACTCATCTTTCTCATGGGGTACGGTGTGTTATTGGTCAGATGCGCACATCCTCACACCAGCTAGAGATTGCAGATTCAGAGGAGTACAAGCTGAGGCCAGGATTTGTCAGCTATGCCAGATGGAGCCAGAGACAGAGTTACATTACATATGTCACTGTCCAGTATATTATGAGATACGAGGCCGTTTTCACTGCCTGTTGAGAGAGGCTTTCGGACCACTTTCTAGAGTCATGAGATACCAGGATCAGAGATGCCTCGGATTATACTTGCTGGAGCTTTGTAGACATAGAGAGGGTCTCTTGAGAGGGACGGGATCAGAGAGGGAGACACACCTACAGAGGCAGATTACAGACTTCTTTCGACCAGAGATTGAGCAGTCAGGCCAGCAGGCATTGCTGGCTAGCCCCAGAGTATAGCCGCACTAGAGGTACACTGATTGATCGGGCTATGGAGCTAGGGTGGTCCAGGCGCCCCAAGATGAGAGGCCCATCTCGACACCGACGGAGACTACAACAGAGGATCAGGACCATACTAGCACGGCATGGGAGACGTCCAGTCAGAGTACTCACCATGGAGGACATTGAGGATATCCGCCATCGACCGATGAGAGACATCTTTGGATAGTGATGTGTATGTTGCTTACCTTTGTTGCTAGAGTTTTCCTCCCAGATGTTATCGATTAGGAGCTCCTAGTACCGTACTTTTCCTCACAGTTATTTCAGTTTCAGTTAGTTGTTTTAGCTTTTCTTACACAGACATTGTATCAGATCCACCAATTGTTGTAACCTTTTTGGTCTCACAGGTCATTTTGGCCTTTTGAAGACGTTAATATATCATATCATTTCATTTCATTTCATTTCATTTCTCTCCTCTCCTCTCTCTCTCTCTCTCTCTCTCTCTCTCTCTCTCTCTCTCTCTCTCTCTCTCTATCTGCCCCAGATCGCCCTTCGCCACCAGTTCGCCTCTCTGCCCCAGTTCGCCACTCTGCCCGCCAGTTCGCCTTTCGCCACTCTGCCCCAGATCGCCCTTCGCCACCAGTTCGCCACTCTGCCCGCCAGTTCGCCTTTCGCCACTCTGCCCCAGATCGCCCTTCGCCACCAGTTCGCCTATCTGGCCACCCTTGCTCAGGCCCCCAAGGCAGAAACATAACTCTCTCTCTCTCTCTCCTCCCTGCCTGTGGGAAGGACTGCAGAGTGATTTGGAGGAATGGCCCCGAGTCTCCAAGAGAAACTCGAGGCCCTCGAGATGGCAATGAAGGCATTAATCAAGGAGAACAAGAAGACATCCGATTCCAACCTCAATGAGGTGGAAAACAAACTACACAAGCACATCATAGCTCTCGAAGCACGGGTCACGAACCTCGAACAAGAGAACACGGCACTCAAGGAGGAGGTGAGTGCATTGAAAGTGGAAATGGTAGCCATCAAGAATGCTGAGAAGGAAGAAGGGGAGATCAATGACAACACTCTCACGGCCATCAAAGAAGAGATCTCCAAGGAGATCACAAAGGACATGGAAGGAAAGCTCGAAGCCAAGCAGTCAGGATGGGTCGAGGTGGTGAAGAAGAACATCCGTAAAGAAGTGAGAGAGGAAACTCAAAGGGAAGAAAACCAAATCATTCACACCACCATTGAGGAGGAGAAGATGAGGCATGCCCGCCGCCTCAACATTCGAGTCACAGGTATAGCCGAGACACCCGACTCCACTCCAGAGAAAGATGGACAGCTTCTATGCATGAAGCTCGGCTACAAGGAAGAGCACCCTCTCCCCTTCACCAAAGCATGGAGAGCCGGGAAAGACTCAACACGCAAGCGAGCCCTCATCCTACAGTTTGCAGGAGAGACGGAGAGGGTCACCTTCATGAGGAAGAGGGTTATACTACGGGGTTTAGAGGGAGCTCCTATTTTCTTGGATGATGATCTCACGAGGATGCAGCTTGAGCATAGGAGAACTTGCATGCCACGAGTCTTACACGCGAGGAGAGAAGGCAAGAAGGCCTTCTATCGAGATGGTCGGGTCATCATTGATGGCCGGCCCATGGATTAGCGGTTTGGGGCCTATGGGACACAGACCAGGCCACTGACAGAGATACACATAGCAGTATGGAACTGTAATGGTTCACTATGGGTGCAGCCTGGACGACTGGAGCATGTTATGGTGGGGAGAGACATCATACTTCTGACAGAGACACATCAGAGCCCAGAGAGAGGGCTACCTCGAGTAGAGGGATTCCAGTGGGAGTCAGCATACAGGAGGACCACACGCCAGGGTACCTCGAGAGGGTCGGGGGGAGTAGCAGTCCTATTCAGACGAGAGCTACAGGGGAGACTGAGAGTGGTAGCACAGGATCCAGAGGCCAGATACATGTGGATTAGCTTACAGCTCTCACAGGACAGGGTTATATACATAGCTCTATGTTACTTTTCTCCATCAGGATCCTCCTATGTCATTACAGAGGACATGCCACAGGAGGAGGAGATAGGAGCCTCGCCATACACTTGTCTGTCAGAGGAGATTATGCATTATTCTACACTAGGGGAAGTATTTCTTACGGGCGACTTCAATGCCCACACACAGAGCAGACAGTGTGAGATGTATGACTATGATGACATGGAGATCCTCCACCCTGTGGATCCAGAGGAGATAGGGGCTAGTCGGGCATCAGAGGACACTGGACCAGACAGAGGACATTATGGGGACCACCTACTAGAGTTGGGAGCCAGGCATCGTCTCGTTATTTATAACGGGATGCTACAGTGGCCGGGATCAGGAGGACTGACATGCTTCCCACATGGGGGTCATACACGGACCGGAGGCACGGTGGTAGACTACATTATGGGGTCTTTGGAGGCATCACAGCTTGTCACCTCATTCTCCATTCCACCTCGTCCTATTGGGGCAGATCATACATACTTGGCATTTTCACTAGCCGGATCACCAGTATCACCAGCCCCCCACATACCGACGCCACACACTACCATCTACTTCACACATGACATGGCAGACATATACACTGGCAGAGTAGAGGATGGGCTCCTACTCATGGATCCCCTGGCATCTATGGATACCATTACAGCCCAGCTCGCATCACTCCTACACACGGCTGCATTACAGAGCTTCCCACATCGTGTACACTCAGGAGAGCCTGCGAGACCTGGGACTATGCCCCAGAACAGATGGTATGATGACGAGTGCAGAGCCCTATACTCACGACTCCGCATACAGAGAGCCTTGGGAGCCATCACAGAGCAGGAGTCGAGGAGAGAGATGAGGAGACTTACTCGCCGCAAAAGGCGGGCCTTCGCAGAGATACAGGAGCTAGAGATCTTTCATTTCTTCATGAGTAGAGATAGCCCTGTCTCATGGCGGCACTTCAGAGAGCCCCGGACCCCGACACCTATTGCAGACCCACAGACATGGCACACATATGCAGAGGGTCTATACCATGCCCCACAGCAGCCACCTATACCTCAGCCACAGGAGCCTCGACCTACCACAGCTAGCTTCTTTACCCACTCGATGGTACAGGAAGCTATCCGCCGCCTACAGCATGGACGGGCCGCCGACCATATGGGCCTGCAGGGTGAGCATCTCATATATGCAGTAGATTCTTTAGCTCCTTTTCTTGCACACCTGTTTAACAGGGCACTAGCAGAGGGTTTGCCTGCGGAGTGGACGATGCACACCATTGTGCCGATTCACAAAACAGGGGATATGCTCGATCCGAGCAACTACAGGACGGTTATGGTTGGCCACGTGCTGGCCAAACTCTATGGTGCAGTGCTGGAGCAGGAGCTTAGCTTATATGCTGAGCGAGCAGGTTTACGCTCATCAGGGCAGGCAGGCTTCAGGAGAGCTTTCTCTACCACTGACCATGTATTCACTTTGAGATGTATGATTGATCAGGCCAGAGTGAGGAAGAGAAAGCTCTATTGCTGCTTTGTGGATTTCCGCAAGGCATTTGACACAGTACCACGAGAGAGGCTCTTTCAGCGCCTGCAGTCTCTTGGCATACCAGCAGATATGACATGGGGCATCTATGCATTATATGAGCAGGTTTTTGGGCGAGTCAGATGTCCAGGAGGTATGTCCGAGACTATTGCTAGCACCATTGGTGTGAAGCAAGGATGCCCACTTTCCCCCACGCTATTTGGGTTATACATTGATGAGGTGGCTGACTTCATTACACGGGGAGGCGGAGATGGAGTTGATTTAGCAGGTACCTCAGTACATATTATGCTCTATGCGGATGATATTGTATTAGTGTCTGAGTCCCCAGGTGGTCTACAGCAGCATCTACATGCACTCCATGATTTCTGCACACAGAGGGGTCTTACTGTGAACCTTGGGAAAACCAAGGTTATGGTCTTTCATACATCGAGACAGGGCAGGAGTCAGCTGACATTCACTCTCGCAGGATGCCAGGTGGAGGTGGTGACATCATACGTGTACCTAGGGGTTACCTTCTCTGCAGCAGCCACACGCTTTACCATGGGTTCAGCAGCCAGAGCTAGATTGACACGGGGATATGCAGCATTGGCTATGCTAGAGAGACAGTGCCACCAGGCGCATTTTCAGGAGCCCCGGACGAAGGGGTGGCTATTTGACACATTAGTCACACCGGCATTGATGTATGGAGCAGCAGTATGGGCGCCAGGCCTTGCTACCCATTGGTGGACACAGATAGAGAGACCACAGGCCCTCATGATGGCACGCATGATACGCAGCAAACCGTCAGTACCTCATGACATTATCCGAGCAGAGTTTGCTGCGCCTCCTATGATGGTAGAGGCCATATTTCAGACTATATGCCTGCTAGACAGATTCAGAGAGATGCCACAGGACAGATTATCATACAGAGCTTTTCAGGCATCTAGACAGTTGGCTGAGGCAGGAGACAGAGGATCATGGTATGCACAGGTCACACATTGGTTCTCACAGCATGGCCTAGACATGGATCATCTACCACCATTCCAGTATGACAGGGATGCACCACATATCCGTCTCTCTCATAGTGAGAGGAACAGAGTATTGAGACAGGATCTATGGCAGCTCTATACACGAGAGACATGGATATCGCCTACACAGCCTCTTCCACCGAAGATGCTATACTACAGAGATCACTTCATGAGTATCACTGATGATGGATTTATAGAGAGGCCTAGATACATGGAGGGCTTTTTACCACACGGCTCCCGAGTGGCTATTGGTCAGCTCAGAGTTTCATCACACCGATTGGAGATTGAGACTGGCAGAGCAGCACGGATCCCCCGAGAGGAGAGGGTATGCAGATTGTGCAGAGAGGAGGTGGAGAGTGAGGAGCATTATGTATGCAGATGCAGAGCATATACAGCCATCAGAGAGAGATATCCCATTTTATTCAGAGAGCCACATTCCCTACGCCAGATCTTTGAGGCAGCAGACCAGCGCATACTGGGGAGATACATTCTAGACATACAGCGCCACAGAGAGACATTATTACAGGCTCAGACAGCTCCAGAGGGGGGGCGACAGACACAGATTACTACATTTTTTCAGAGATCCATACCCCTCCCAGCCCCTACACGGCAGGGAATTACTCTCCAGAGAGCAGAGACACTTAGAGCCCGCAGGAGACAGAGGACACCTGGCTTTCGGACACCACGCCTATACCAGAGAGAGATGACAGAGATCAGAGCCCAGTTTCACAGAGAGGGTGCGGAGCGACTGGCTCGCTTCAGAGCACACCCAGGCATGTTCTTCAGGGAGCTGTGGACACCCCCTTCACTGATGTATACCATTTTATACCCCCAGTATGGTACAGGATGGAGCTAGCTAGGTTGCATATCATGATTGTATACTCCATGCATATAGCTTTGCATTCTCCTAGTAATAGAGCTCCATCCCCTGCACACCCAGATTCAGCTTTTTTATTCAGTACTTTTTCATTTTGTTGGGATGACAGAGGATACCCCATACATGTACTCCGATTTGTCTCATAGGCCGAGTTCGGTCTTTTGGAAGACGTTAATAAAATCTTTCTTTCTTTCTTTCTTTCTCTCTCTCTCTCCCCCCCCCTCTCGTAGTTGTTTCAGTTTCAGTTAGTTGTTTAGTTGTTTTTAGCTTTCCTTACACAGACATTGTATCAGATCCACCAATTGTTGTAACCTTTTTGGTCTCATAGGTCATTTTGGCCTTTTGAAGACGTTAATATATCATTTCATTTCATTTCTCTCTCTCTCGTTTCCGTACCTGTGCACCGTACCTGCACCGTGACCCGCGTGACCTGTGCGCCCATCCGTCTGCTGCTGTACAGCTTCAAGGCAAATAGGACTGCAGGAGGCGCCTGGGTTTGCAGGTAGTTGCAGAAAGCACAGAAGGGACTGTACTTCCCTTTCTCTCTCTTTTGCATACTGTCGGGTAGAACTGCAGACACCTGGAGGACTATTGGCAAGCTGCGCAGGTGCAAACAGTAAGGTGCAGGAGGTACAGGAGGCGCCTGGGTTTGCAGGTAGTTGCAGAAAGCGCAGAAGGGACTATACTTCCCTTTCTCTCTCTTCTGCATACTGTCGTGTAGAACTGCAGACGGTTGGAGGACTATTGGCAGGCTGCGTAGGTTGAAGCAGTAAGGTGCAGGAGGTACAGGAGGCGCCTGGGTTTGCAGGTAGTTGCAAAAAGCGCAGAAGGGATTGTACTTCCCTTTCTCTCTCTTCTGCATACTGTCGGGTAGAACTACAGACGGCTGGAGGACTATTGGCACGCTGCGCAGGCGCAAACAGTAAGGTGCTGTAGATGTAGGGTACCTTTTTGTACCAAATGAATATACTGAATTTCTAGCTATCTCTCTCTCTCTACTCTCCCTTCTGTCTGTGTTTTTGCATCAGCATGTTCTAAGTGGTGTTTAGGGCTGAAAGAAGACGCTCAGAGCGTCCGCGTGTTACATGCCAAGAACTTCACCTCCTCCTTATCGAGTGAGTCAAGCTCAACAAAAGGAGATTATGAAGCAAGTGACAGAGCTTTTGGAAAAGGGTTTGATTCGACCTAGCTCATCACCTTTTTGCTCCCCAGTTCTATTGGTTCAGAAAAAGGATGGTTCTTGGCGTATGTGCATTGATTACAAGGCTCTTAACAAGATCACTGTAAAGAACAGGTTTCCTATTCCTAGGATTGATGATATCCTGGATAGATTGGACGGAGCTACTACTTTTAGCAGGATTGACTTAAAGAGTGGATACCATCAAGTCAAGATTGTTCCAGAGGACATTCACAAGACCGCATTCAAGACTACCTTTGGACTCTCTAAGTATTTAGTGATGCCTTTTGGTCTTACCAATGCCCTGGCTACCTTCAACCAAATGATGGAAAGAATATTTCGAGCACATAGAAAGTTTGCAACTACTTTCCTTGATGACATTATTGTGCATTCAAAGAATGAAGAAGAGAATCGAAAGCATTTGGATATGGTATTTCAAGAATTGCGGAAGCACAAGTTGTATGTGAATGGCAAGAAGAGTGAGTTCTTTTTGTCAGAGATTCACTATTTGGGCCATATAGTGTCTAAGGAAGGGGTCAGGATGGATCAAGAAAAGGTCAAGGCTATTGTGGAATGGCCAGAGTTGACTAGTGTGCATGCAGTTCGAAGTTTCCTTGGCTTATGCTCTTATTATAGGAAGTTCGTCAAGTGGTTTGATGTGGTAGCAAGTCCACTTCATGATTTGACAAAGAAAGCCGTGGGATTTCGGTGAACCAAAGCTGAAAAAAAATCCTTTGAAGCACTAAAATTTAATGCTAGCAAAGGACCAATATTGATCATTGCAGATTTGTCGAAGCCATTCGTGCTAGCATGTGATGCTTTAGGAGATTGCATTGGAGCAGTCTTGAACCAAGAAGGCCATGATGTGGCCTATGAGTCGAAGACTTCAAGGAGCCGAGAAAACCGCACCCACTTACGAGAAAAAATACCCAACAAGATTTAAAGACTAAAATTTCTCAAAATGCATTTAGGAGATCAAAGTGCTTTCACACAAGGGTATCCCACACACGTATGCTTTTATATATATTTTTTGACTATATGAATCGTGTAAAATTTCAAGATTATCATCCAAATCTTAATTTTCAAAGGCTTTTGCAAATTTAAATTCTATGCTTCCTCACTTAAGGATTGGGATGTCCTGGGGCTATCTTTAGCTCTATATAGATCCTCTTCTTTTTCCAAATTGCATCTTCAACATGGAGAAACTTCCATTTACCTAAGCATTCTTTTAGAATCCTATGTTGTAGAGATTTCTCGAACACCCTGGGTTCTAATTCTAAATGTACCTTTCACTAGCAAGCATGATGAAGTAATAATCTTTCCTAAGATGTGCTCAGGGTTTGGATGATACTTCTTCTCACTAGGTTGACATGGAAGAAGACGTTGCGAACCTTAAGCTTTGGAGAAAGAAGCAATTCCTAAGATTTATCTCCAATATTGCTCGTAATACCGTAAGGTCCGCAAGATCTTCTTGTACTTTTGCAAGGGTTGTACATAAAGAAAAACCATATGGCCTCCCTCAAAATAACGACTCAACCTCTTGGTATCTACATAATGTTTATGTATATCTTGACCAGCTTTGATATCTTTTCTTATATATTGTATTTGATTGTCCATCTCATCAATCATCTTTGCTTCAAAATCTCTACCTTGATTATGGGGTCAGCAGACCAAGCCAAGGATGTAAGGAAATCTTCACCATAGATAGCTTTAAGAGGATTCATTTACTAATACTTTTATATTAAGCATCATAGGCAAACAACTATCTTTTTTCCTACGCCCCTATTTGGAGTACTCAATCGACTATGCGCCACCTGTGCCTGCAGCGCCTTCATCCACCACCTTATCCTCGTGTCCAGTGGAGTCTGTTCAACATAGACCTCCTCATGCAAGTTACCATTGAGAAAGGCAAACTTGACATCCATCTGATAAACCGGCCAGTAGAGAGAGCAAGAACTTTCCGGACAGTGGTGTGTCTGACTGTAGGGGCAAAATTTTCCTCATAGTCAATACCCTCAATCTGAGAATACCCCTTTGCCACCAATCTGGCTTTGTGTTTGTCCAAATAACCGTTGGCATGAAACTTGGTCTTAAAGACCCACTTGACCCCAATGACCTGCCTATGCAAAGGCCAGTCCACAAGCTCCCATGTACCATTTCTTTCAATGGAATCAATCTCGGACTCCATGGCTGCCTGCCACACTCAGGAAGAGCAGGAGCCTCTTTTGCTATAGTAGGCTCATATGACTACACCACATTATTCATCAAGGCGAGGTTACAGGAATGACGAAGCTATTGTAATCTCCGTGCATGTGTCAAAGGTGCTACTGAGGAGTTAGCAAGTCGATGAAGATCAACATCTGAGAGATGAGAGTCACGAACAATGGCTTCAAACCATCAAGGAATCCTCGAGGCAATCCTCCGTCGCTCAGAAGCAAGAGAAGTAAGAAGCTGAGGGCGGAGAAACTTGGGGTGGAGAAGCTGGGGGTGGGGTTGCCAGGAACGAAGAGGAAGAAGCAGGAGGATGAGGACCCTCAATTGAGATGAGGCCGAGAATCATCGGACGAGGATTCAACAAAGTGAACATTGCGGGAAATCACTGAGGAGTTCTTCTCCAAATCCCATAATCTATAAGCATTGGATTGAGAGCTATAATCAAGGAATTTGCACTTCCTGGATTTGGGATCAAATTTGGACATGGTAGAATCAAGGATATGAGCATAGGCATCACAGTCAAAAACTCTGAGATGTAAAACTGAAGGTTTGTCGTGTATAAGCCTCCTTTAGTGTCATATTAGCCTTTGTGGGAGAACACCTGACGACGTAGACATCAATGGTCAAAGCTTCTCCCCATACAGTGGGAGGAGGATCAGAAGAATAAAGCATGGTACGGGCCATCTCTTGAACAGCAGTCATGTTTTTTGCGTTCAACCACACCATTTTGCTATGGAGTGCCAAGTGTGGAGAACTAATGGTATCACATGCACTCTGCACTGTAGTGCATGGTGACAAGATGGCTCATCATCATCAGTGCAACATTGTACATCATTAGTACCCTTGAGGATGATAATTGTCGTACGTCGTGACCCCATTGTAATCCTCAGTCCATGATAAGTCAGGCACGAGCTACGTAGGTCATTCCTCAGCCTTAGACAGTCAGTCAGTCAGTCCAAGTCCCTTAACCCACTTGAAGAGATGCATTCATGCATGTAGAGTCAGTACAAGCCTTAGGGTTTGCATCAGCTCATGGTTGCATTTTGCTTATCATTCATCCCATTGGCACATAAGACCACATAGATCATGGCAGAAGCATCAGAATATTACTCAGTATTATTATAGTATTTTTCCCATAATTTATAGCATTTAATTAGCATTTTTACCTTATTTATCCATTTATACAGGACATGATGCAGTCGGCCAGCTCTGTAGCCAGCCGACCAGCATCAAAAGTGCATATAAATAGTTGAGCATTGCACCCTTCACTCATTCATATCATATTCAGCCAACAAGCCCTCAACGTTTGGAGCCTTCAGCCCAAAGAGCATAAGCGATTGGAGCATTCAGCATATCAGCCCTCGACGTTTCATCCATCAGCACGTAGGAGCATCAACACACGAGCATTCAGCCTTCATTCATCAAAACGCATCATCTACAGCATTCAGCCATTCAGGACACCTTGCGTTTTCAGTATACATACAGTTTTCAGCATCCTTATCTTCATCGTTTTGCTACAGCACTTTGGTGAAGGTAAAACTCAGCATTCATACATAGCCTAGAAACAGTCCCAATCAGCCCATACCTCAGCCTCAGATTTGCAGCCTTCCCTCATTCCATTGGGAAGAGTGCATAGGCTTGAGATTGGACATCATTGGTGCTTCTATAGCCGTGTACAGTTCAGCCCAACTCTTGGCCCTCAGAGATCTTGCGTTTGACTTATCGTCAGTCCACAGTCCACAGTCGGTCTCTTCAAAGTAATAAAGCAAATACTATTCCGGTAATGGGATAGGGGGCCTTCAGTGGGTGATTCAGGACCCCATACGGTGTACAGTTTCTCTCTCTCTCTCTTCGCTTCACTCTGTTCCGCCTCCCTGTTCGTTTCCCTCTCTTCGCTTCACTCTGTTCCGCCTCCCTCCCGCTGCCCGCCTGCTCTCACGTTCGTTTCTCTCTCTTCGCTTCGCTCTGTTCCGCCGCCTGCTCCCACGTTCGTTTCTCTCTCTTCGCTTCACTCTGTTCCGCCTCCCTCCCGCTGCCCGCCTGCTCCCACGTTCGTTTCTCTCTCTTCGCTTCGCTCTGTTCCGCCGCCTGCTCCCACGTTCGTTTCTCTCTCTTCGCTTCGCTCTGTTCCGCCTCCCTGCCCCCACCAACCCTTGCTCAGGCCCCCAAGGCAGCAGCATAACTCTCTCTCCCTGCTGAATCTCCTCTCTTTCCCTTTCCCCCTGCATGACTTGACCCCCCCCCTCCCTGTTGCTGCTGTTTAGTGCTGCTGTCATGGATTAATTTTCAGTCCATTGGCTGTGGGAAGTTCTGCAAAAAGTCATGGCCAAGACCGGGTTAAAGAGGAGCTCGTGAAGGTGGAGGACAAGCTCGGCACAATTATCAAAGAAAACAAGAAGATGGTCGACTCTTCCGTTACCACAATCATAAACCGCCTCTCCAAACTTGAGAAGGGATTTGACAAAATCCAAGAGCTCGAAGAGAGATCTTCCAAGCAAGAGGCTGAGATTTCAGCCTTAAGGGAGGAACTAGTGGAGGCCAAACTGCATGCTAAAAGTCAAGCGGCTGAAATCTCAGCCCTCAAAAAGGAGTTGGAAGCCACTTCAAAAAGCAAGCTTGAGGATGGAGAATTTCAGCCCTCCTTGATTGAAGAGCTGAATACCATCAAGGAACAAATGAGGATCATTCGAGAGGAGGAGGAGCAACATAAAGAGAAGACATCTTCATGGGTGGAGGTGATCACAAAGACACAAAAGAAGATGGACGAGGCCGAGAAATGGATCGAGGTCGCCAAGAAAGGGAAAGGTAAAGAATCGCCACCCATCCCCACTCCCACCATCATCAAAATGACCCTTGAAGAGGAGCAAAGGAGGAAGACCCGGGCCTTACATGTACGAGTGTCCGGTCTAAAAGACCTGATGATGCGGAAGGGGAAACCAAGGAGCTCTTCTCTATGATGGGCATTGAAGCCATGCACACAAAGGCATGGAGAGTGGGAAAGAAGAGGGAAGGTAGTGGCGAATCTTCTTCTAAGGAGAGAGCACTTATCATTCGTTTCCCCTCCATGGAAGCGAAGAAGGACTTCTTGAAGAGACGTCCTACACTCAAGCAAACGGGAATATTTCTTGGAGATGACCTCACACTCTCGCAACTTGCCCACATGAAAGAAGTTATGCCCGAGATAAGGGCAGCCCGAGAGAAAGGGAAAGTGGCCTTCTATAGAGATGGTAGAGTGGTGATTATGGAGAGGCGCTCTTCATGACGGCGCGAGACCTATGGGACTACACTCAAAGTTGCTACTTGGAATTGTAATGGATCTCTACGCCTTGATGTAGGGGCTTTTGACGATAGTTTCACTGGGAGGGACATCATCTTCTACTGTGAGACGCATCAGGCTCCTGGACAGTCCATGCCACATGTTAGTGGATACCGATGGGAGACAGCTTGTAGACAGGAGACTCGTTCAGAGCATAGAGGACGGGGCTCAGGAGGAGTGGCAGTATTGTTTAGAGAGGAGCTACAGCCACTGATACATATAGTCCGCAGAGATGAGCAGGCTAGGTACATGTGGGTTAGACTGAGGGCAGAGACCGGCAGATATCTCTACATTGCTATATGCTATTTTGCTCCTAGTACATCAGTGTATGCATCACCTAGCGGGCAGTCTCCCTTTTCTATTTTGGATGATGACATTTGGGAGTTCTCCAGGGATGGTGACATCATTCTCTTGGGGGACTTCAATGCCAGGACCGCCCATAACCAGACAGTATTTTATGATACCTCAGAGGAGATGTTGAGGGAGCTTGATGTTAGGGATATGGGCCTATCTAGACTCTCACAGGATGAGGAACATACAGTGTATGGGCGGTATTTGATAGACATGGGGACTGCACATGGATTGGCCATCCTGAATGGCCTACAGAGATTCCCAACATCGGGCGGTTTCACTAGCTTTCCACATCGGCATGGTGCTAGTACAGTGGACTATGTTATGGCTCAGCCCAGTCTCATTCCCTCTTTTCAGGATTTTATGGTAGCCACTAGGCCGGTTGGAATAGCAGTGGACCATGCTATCTTGTCCTTCACTCTCACATTTCAGTTCAGCACCGCTCCATTGGGACAGGTCTCCACACACACTCGTTATACCTTTACGAGGGAGACTGACACCGTATACACGGATGAGATATACAGACGCCTATGTGCCGAGGAGCCGGGACGGCCATTAGATGAGCTCACTCAGATATTGATAGAGACGCTTCATGCTGCAGCATCAGAGGCATATCCCCATAGTCAGCCTACACAGAGACGATCTGGGAACATGCCCCAGAACAGTTGGTATGATGAGGAGTGCAGAGAGATGAGGATCAGATTACAGAGAGAGGTGCTCATGGGTGTTACCACTCACAGACAGTCACGGATTACCTTCCGGCACCTAGTGCGACGGAAGAAGAGGGCTTATCTTGCTCAGTTAGAGAGGGATTTGTACCAGTTGTTTATGAGTCAGGACTCAGGCGAGGCATGGAGACTATTCCATGAGCATTCACCATCACCAGCCATTACCTCCACAGAGATTTGGGGTGAGTATGCAGCATCCCTGTACACAGCACCAGGACAGCCGCCCCTGCCAGCCCCATCGGAGCCATGCCCAGAGACGTGTGCTTTCTTTACTGCTGAGATGGTAAGGAAAGCTATTGACAGGATGAGGACTTGGAGAGCATATGATCATGATGGTTTGGTAGCAGAGCACTTTATTCATGCCAGAGATATGCTTGCAGAGCTTATTGCTATGATGTTTAACCGAGCCATGTGTGAGGGTTTTCCTGAGACTTGGAATATGTCCACGATTGTGCCTATCTTCAAGTCGGGAGATCCTATGCTTCCTGGGAATTATCGTACCATCATGATTGGTCACACATTGGCTAGATTATATGCATCTATTCTTGAGCAGGAGTTGAGTAGATGGGCAGAGAGAGAGGGCATACGTGCATCAGGGCAGGCAGGGTTCAGGAGAGGTTCTCCACTCTTGACCATATCTTGACACTCAGAGCTATTATTGAGGAGGGCAGATTATATGGCAGAAGGATTTATTGTTGCTTTGTGGATTTCCGCAAAGCTTTTGACACAGTACCGAGAGCCAGACTGATGCGCAGACTACAGGAGATGGGAGTGCCCACAGAGCTGATTTGGGGAATCATGGCTTTATACAGGACAGTTGTGGGGCAGGTACGTACTACCCAGGGTATATCTGAGATGGTTCACTCCACTATTGGGGTGAAACAGGGCTGCCCCCTTTCCCCCACCTTATTTGGGATGTATGTGGATGAGGTTTCGGACTATGTAGAGCGGGAGGGTGACAGAGGAGCACAGCTAGCAGGGACATGGATTCCGCTGTTATTGTATGCTGATGATATTGTGCTGATCTCAAATTCTCCAGAGGGGATGCAGCGTCATTTGGATGCATTGCACATGTTTGCAGAGGACAGTGGATTGTCTATTAACCTTGGTAAAACCAAGGTGATGGTGTTTAACACCACAGCACAGTGGGTCAGGAGGTCAATGCCCACCTTTACATATGGTCAGGAGACAGTGGAGTATACAGATGCATATACTTACCTTGGTGTGGTTTTTAGTGGCCCACTATTTTCCTTGAGGAGAGCAGCGGAGACCAGATTGACCAGAGCTTATGCAGCATTGGGGAGACTAGAGAGGATGTGTTCGCAGGTTCAGTTTCAGGAACCTCGAACAAAGCTCTGGCTCTTTGACACTTTGGTCACTTCAGCCATGCTGTATGGAGTGGAGATATGGGGACCCTCAGTGGATCACCACAGCCGAGCTGGTAGCACTGATGGATGGAGACGTATGGAGAGGTCCTTGGTTTCTATGATTTCCCGGATGATTATGGCCAAGGCCTCCGTACCACATGATATTATCCGTGCAGAGATGGCTGCCCCCCCATTGGTAGTAAAGCACTCACTCGATCAGTCTCCTTTATACATAGCACTTGGGCTCTCCCTAGAGACAGATATGCTCGCTTAGCCCTGGAGTCTTCACGACAGTTGGCATCACAGGGAGACGGATCATGTTGGTATGCACAGATGACAGCTTGGTTCCAACTGCATGGCTTTAGTATGGACAGGCTACCTCCATTTCAGTACTCCCTGGATGCACCCTCCCTCTCTCTCACACGGGCAGAGATTACCAGACTTATCAGGCAAGACTTGACTCAGCTGGACACTAGGAGGACATGGATACAGCCGACACACGAGCTTGGTACGAAGATGGCTTTCTATAGAGATCATCTTCTCCAGCTCACGGAGGATGGGTTTGTGATTAGACCCAGCTACATGGATACTCATCTTTCTCATGGGGTACGGTGTGCTATTGGTCAGATGCGCACATCCTCACACCAGCTAGAGATTGAGACTGGCAGATTCAGAGGAGTACCAGCTGAGGCCAGGATTTGTCAGCTGTGCCAGATGGAGCCAGAGACAGAGTTACATTACATATGTCACTGTCCAGTATATTATGAGATACGAGGCCGTTTTCACTGCCTGTTCAGAGAGGGCTTTGGACCACTTTCTAGAGTCATGAGATACCAGGATCAGAGATGCCTCGGATTGTACTTGCTGGAGCTGCGTAGACATAGAGAGGGTCTCCTGAGAGGGAGGGGATCAGAGAGGGAGAGACACCTACAGAGGCAGATTACAGACTTCTTTCGACCAGAGATTCAGCAGTCAGGTCAGCAGGCATTGCAGCTAGCCCCAGAGTACAGCCGCACCAGAGGTACACTGATTGATCGGGCTATAGAGCTGGGGCGGTCCAGGCGCCCCAAGATGAGAGGCCCATCTCCACACCGGCGGAGACTACAACAGAGGATCAGGACCATACTAGCACGGCATGGGAGACGTCCAGTGAGAGTACTCACCATGGAGGACATTGAGGATATCCGCCATCGACCGATGAGAGACATCTTTGGATAGTGATGTGTATGATGCTTACCTTTGTTGCTGGAGTTTTCCTCCCAGATGTTATCCATTAGGAGCTCCTGGTGCCGTATTTTTCCTCATAGTTGTTTCAGTTTCAGTTAGTTGTTTAGTTGTTTTTTAGCTTTCCTTACACAGACATTGTATCAGATCCACTAATTGTTGTAACCTTTTTGGTCTCATAGGTCATTTTGGCCTTTTGAACACGTTAATATATCATTTCATTTCATTTCTCTCTCTCTCTCTCTCTCAAAAGTTTGAATTCATAAAAGTGGATTGCTAAACTCGCGAAACTCAAGATACAGAAGGCGGTGTGAGAATTTGTGGGCAGGATCCTTAATTACGAATACTTCCGCTGCATGTTACATTGGTATCAGATTCAGCTTGTCCACACACACCGCATCCTAGCGTGAGGGCATCCTTGGATGGTCATATTGCGTTCCGGCACGACCACCGACTTCAGCATCATGTCTACAAAGGAAAGTACCCATCAACCGAAAGAAGTCTCCCCCGAAGGAGACCTTGCCCTTCTGACTACCGCAGACACCATAGCTCTACTCAATGCTCAGAACCAGCTTCTCATGGAGCGTCTCCAACTCTTGGAGGTAACAGCAGCACGTCCTCCTCTGCCTCCAGCAACCCCCGACTACAACTCCCTCTTCTTTCAAATGGAACAACAAAGAAGAGAAGATGAGGTTCAACGGAGAGAAGAAAAAGCAAAAGCTAAAGCAAGAAAGCAACAAGAAAAAGCAGATAGACGGGACTATGAGGAAGCCCAACGTAGGATCGAAGAAGACCGACGTCAGGCTGAACTCACCGCTCGGGAGCACCAACGAGAGCTCGATCGAGAACGTATGTTACTCGAGCACCAAAGGAAAAAGGAGGCCATGCATCTTACAAATATCAGCACCTCTCTTCAGTTTCCCCAGCCTTAGGTGCCACCAGCCAGCAGCCCGCGACATCGACTACCGTCATTCGAAGTTAACCAAATTTTAGTAAGTATGATGGTAATTGTAATCATTAGCAGTTAATCAGTTCATTCATCAATTTACTGCTCATTTTCCATTAGCTAGGATTACAGATCCTCAGAACAGAGTCCACATAGCCGCTCCCCACCTTACGGGTGAGGTAGTCACTTGGTGGCAGCATTGGTCTAGTCTTCATACAGATCAGACCACAGGTGTCACAGCTTTTAGCTGGGATACATTTGTTCATGACCTAAAGACCAAATTTCTCCCGCCCCAATATATGACCGGCATGGCAGATGAGTTTTATGGACTCAAAAAGAACGGGTCACCAGTGCTTTAGTTATAACTTTAGCACAACAGTTAGGGTTATCTGTCACGTGCATCCCGCACTTGGATGCCACGTAGACATATCTGTACAGAAGGTGCAGGACCTGGGATGGTGAACTGGTCCCATGTGAGCCCAGTCCGGGAGACGAGTCAGCCAGGGATCTATCTTAGTCGTTCGAGGTCAGGTGTGCATTGTCCTGCACATGAATCCAAGGTCAGGTGTGCATTGTCCTGCACATGAATCAGTGCCAGTCCGCACTGTGAGTCTCCCTCTAGAATGATGTCAGTGATTCTGTGTATCTCCTATGGTACCGCATGCCAGATCACTGAGTAGTTAGTTAGGGTTTGCATTTAGAACAAGGGGCCAGCCCATAGGGCTACCCCGGGTCTTTGTGTGGGCATGGGGATGGTGTGGAACCACCCCCATGAGGGCCAGGAAGGCCCTGGCTGAACCCACCAGCCATGGAGGGGCTGTAGGACAGCCCTAGGGGCATAGCTAAAGGCAGATTTCAGGAGAATACAGCCTTTATATGGCTGTAGGGCAAGTATGGGGCAGCCCATACAGGCTGCCCAGCCTTGATGATGTTTGCAAAAGCCTTGTCCAGCCAATCAGAAGCAAGGGCATCATGCCCAGCCTGTTAGGAAAACAACGCAGCATTTTATGTGAATATTTTCAGCATTTAATGCTGGAAATGCAGTCGTGGGAATATTTATTGCTGGCCGCCTGGTGTTGTACTGGCCGACTGCTGTAGTAGGGGTAGTATAAAAGGTTGAGTCCACAATCCCATTCATTCCTCTCATTTTCTCACCAGGAGCTCAAGCATAAAGAGGCTAGACAAGCCAAGAAGGTGCTAAGCAAAGGGGTGAAGGATTTCAGGTCAAGGGCAGGGAATTTCCAGCCAAGAAAGGTCCAAGATTTCTATATTTTCTTTCAGATTTACATCATTCTAATTTTTCTCTATTTTCTTCACATCTCCTTTCAGTTTGTGCGTTAATTTCCGTCTCGCGAAAAGAGTGCCGATTTCTGAGTATTGAAGTTACCGATTCTTATCCGAAGCTTCCGCATGTTACAATGGTATCAGAGCCTACTTCAAGTACAAAGATTCAGCAAAGAAACCAGAATTTTTTCTCGCTCGTGTGGTTGGTTTTTAGACGCCGGTGGACTACCCCTTTCGGAGTGACTCTGTCCCTCGAAGGACGGTTGGTTTTCAACCTCCGGAAGCCTCCAGACGTCTCCCACACAGATAGTGGATGGTCAAATTGCATTCCGGAAAGGAAGTGCATTTTCCTGCTACGGCAAGCTTCGACAACGAGAAAGACCAAGAACCATGGGACCAGAGTGCACCAGGCAGCCCAGCTAGGGCACCAGGCTTGAGTGTTACAGACATGTTCCAGCAGATGATGCGAGCAATCACAGAACAGACAGCCAAGTTGGATGAGCAGAAGGCGCAGATCTTGGCTCTGGAAGAGCGTACCTGTTCTCTAGCATCGCGTTTTCCATCTCCTCCTCCCTCTCCTTCCATATCCCAGATTCCAGATCCTCGTCACAAGGACCCTCTCGCGGGGTCACAGCTGCAGCCAAGCTCTTTGCTTGAGTTGCAAATGCGTGCATTGGAAATCCAACAACGAGAAGACGAAGCCATGCGACACGTGGAACACGAGTGTTACCTCAGAGCATTGGACGCCAGATTAACACTGGCGGCGCCCTCGAATCATTTTCCCGAGAAAATGAACTTTAGTAAGTATAATGGTAAACTCGATCCCACAAGTCTCTATTCATGGTTACATCAATTTGAAGCTTACTTTGCCGCAGTTAGGAAAACAGATACTGATAGAGTGATCTTAGCCAGTTGGTACTTGGAAGGTGAGGCCATTCCTTGGTGGACTCAGTGGGCTCATGCCCACACACCAGAGTAGGTATGGCAGCTTATGTGTGGGACGAGCTTGTCCGCGACCTTAAGCAGCGGTTTCTACCGCCCCACTACCTTGAGCGACTCGAAGACGAGTTCAGGGGAGCACGTCAGAACGCGCAACGAGTCCTTCAGTTTGCCAATAGAATTTCGACTTTATGTCTGCAATTAGGCTTATCTGATACGGACAAGAAAGAGCAGCAATAGCACACTGTACCCCATGAGAAAGATGAGTATCCATGTAGTTGGGTCTAATCACAAACCCATCCTCCGTGAGCTGGAGAAGATGATCTCTATAGAAAGCCATCTTCGTACCAAGCTCGTGTGTCGGCTGTATCCATGTCCTCCTAGTGTCCAGTTGAGTCAAGTCTTCCCTGATAAGTCTGGTAATCTCTGTCCGTGTGAGAGAGAGGGAGGGTGCATCCAAGGAGTACTGAAATGGAGGTAGCCTGTCCATACTAAAGCCATGCAATTGGAACCAAGCTGTCATCTGCGCATACCAACATGATCCGTCTCCCTATGATGCCAACTGTCGTGAAGACTCCAGGGCTAAGCGAACAATCTGTCTCTAGGGAGAGCCCAAGTGCTATGTATAAAGGAGACTAATCGAGTGAGTGCCTCTACTACCAATGGGGGGATAGCCATCTCTGCATGGATAATATCATGTGGTACGGAGGCCTTGGCCCTAATCATCCGAGAAATCATAGAAACCAAGGGCCTCTCCATACATCTCCATCCATCAGTGCTACCAGCTCGACTGTGGTGATCCACTGAGGGTCCCCATATCTCCACTCCATACAGCATGGCTGAAGTGACCAAAGTGTCAAAGAGCCAGAGCTTTGTTCGAGGTTCCTGAAACTGAACCTGCGAACGCATCCTCTCCTCTCTAGTCTCCCCAATGCTGCATAAGCTCTGGTCAATCTGGTCTCCGCTGCTCTCCTCAAGGAAAATAGTGGGCCACTAAAAACCACACCAAGGTAAGTATATGCAGCTGTATACTCCACTGTCTCCTGACCATATGTAAAGGTGGGTATCGACCTCCTAACCCACCGTGCTGTGGTGTTAAACACCATCACCTTGTTTTTACCAAGGTTAACAGACAATCCACTGTCCTTTGCAAACGTGTGCAATGCATCCAAATGACACTGCATCCCCTCTGGAGAATCTAAGATCAACACAATATCATCAGCATACAATAACAGCGGAATCCATGTCCTTGCTAGCTGTGCTCCTCTGTCACCCTCCCGCTCTACATAGTCCGAAACCTCATCCACATACATCCCAAATAAGGTGGGAGAAAGGGGGCAGCCCTGTTTCACCCCAATAGTGGAGTGAACCATCTCAGATATACCCTGAGTAGTACGTGCCTGTCCCACAACTGTCCTGTGTAAAGCCATGATTCCCCAAATCAGCTCTGTGGGCACTCCCATCTCCTGTAGTCTACGCATCAGTCTGGCTCTCGGCGCTGTAGTGTGTCAAAAGCTTTGCGGAAATCCACAAAGCAACAATAAATCCTCTTGCCATATAATCTGCCCTCCTCAATAATAGCTCTGAGTGTCAAGATATGGTCAAGAGTGGAGAAACCTCTCCTGAACCCTACGTGCCCTGATGCACGTATGCCCTCTCTCTCTGCCCATCTACTCAACTGCTGCTCAAGAATAGATGCATATAATCTAGCCAATGTGTGACCAATCATGATGGTACGATAATTCCCAAGAAGCATGGGATCCCCTGACTTGGAGATAGGCACAATCGTGGACATATTCCAAGTCTCAGGAAAACCCTCACACATGACTCGGTTAAACATCATAGCAATACGCTCTGCAAGCATATCTCTGGCATGAATAAAGTGCTCTGCTACCAAACCATCATGATCATATGCTCTCCCAATCCTCATCCTGTCAATAGCTTTCCTTACCATCTCAGCAGTAAAGAAAGCACATGTCTCTGGGCATGGCTCCGATGGGACTGGCAGGGGCGGCTGTCCTGCTGCCGTGTACAGGGATGCTGCATACTCACCCCAAATCTCTGTGGAGGTAATGGCTGGTGATGGTGAATGCTCATGGAATAGTCTCCATGCCTCGCCTGAGTCCTGACTCATAAATAACTTATACAAATCCCTCTCTAACTGAGCAAGATAAGCCCTCTTCTTCCGTCGCACTAGGCACCGGAAGGTAATTCGTGACTGTCTGTGAGTGGTAACACCCATGAGCACCTCTCTCTGTAATCTGATCCTCATCTCTCTGCACTCCTCATCATACCAGCTGTTCTGGGGCATGTTCCCAGATCGTCTCCGTGTAGGCTAACTATGGGGATATGCCTCTGATGCTGCAGCATGAAGCGTCTCTATCAATATCTGAGTGAGCTCATCTAATGGTCGTCTCGGCTCCTCGACACATAAGCGTCTGTATATCTCATCCGTGTACCCGGTGTCAGTCTCCCTTGTAAAGGTATAACGAGTGTGTGTGGAGACCTGTCCCAATGGAGCTGTGCTGAACTGAAATGAGAGAGAGAGAGAGAGAGAGAACTATATTAACGTCAGAAAGAAAGAAAACTATACTAACGTCCTTTAGAGGCCACATCTGACCTATAGGACTAATCAGATACATCCATGTGATTACATTCCACTTCGGGGGCAACAAAATGAAAATAGAGATAAAACTAAAAATAGTTCAAATTCCCTACATGACCGTAGGAGAATCCTAGATAACATGAAGGATTTCTCTAGCAGCTACTCTTCATTACTACCATTTTTGGTTGTCCTGAAATCTGGAATAACAGCTCTACCTCTACGGTAGACTGCCCATTTTCCTTGTTTCCTTGCTTCGTATACAACCCTCTCACAAACCACCCACCCTAATTTCTTTTGCAATCCATTGCTGCTCGTTCTCTTCATTAATCTGTGATATTACTTCTTTAATGAGAATTTCTTTAGGCTGTGGATCAAGTAAATTTACCTGTGTGATTTCCTCCCTGTTTTCTTTTTCGTGTTGTTGTTCCTTAATCTGTTTCTCCACGGTTGAAAGATGTTGTTTTGTCTGATGTAGTTCATTTTGCAAAGCTGAATTTCCAAAAGACCGAACTCGGCCTATGAGACAAATCAATGTACTTGTGTGGGGTATCCTCTGTCATCCCAACAAAATGAAAAAGTACTGAACTAAAAAGCTGAATCTGGGTGTGCAATAAGTACAATGAGTGGGGGAGGGGATGGAGCTAGGAGAATGCAAAGCTATATGCATGGAGTATACAATCATGATATGCAACCTAGCTAGCTCCATCATGTACCATACTGGGGGTATAAAATGGTATACATCAATGAAGGGGGTGTCCATAGCTCCTTGAAGAACATGCCTGGGTCTGCTCTGAAGTGAGCCAATCGCTCCGCACCCTCTCTATAAACTGAGCTCTGATCTCTGTCATCTCTCTCTGGTATAGGCGTGGTGACCGAAAGCCAGGTGTCCTCTGTCTCCTGCGGGCTCTGACTGTCTCTGCTCTCCGGAGAGCAATTCCCTGCTGTGTAGGGGCTGGGAGTGGGATGGATCTGTGTATGTCGTCCCCCCACTGGAGCTGTCTGAGCCTGTAATGATGTCTCTCTGTGACGCTGTATGTCTAGAATGAATCTCCCCAGTATGCGCTGGTCTGCTGCCTCAAAGATCTAGCGTAGGGAATGTGGCTCTCTGAATAAAATGGGATATCTCTCTCTGATGGCTGTATATGCTCTGCATTTGCATACATAATGCTACTCACTCTCCACCTCCTCTCTGCACAATCTGCATACCCTCTCCTCTCGGGGGATCCGTGCTGCTCTGCCAGTCTCGATCTCCAATCGATGTGATGAAACTCTAAGCTCACCAATAGCCACTCAGGAGGAGCCGTGTGGTAAAAAGCCCTCCATGTATCTAGGCCTCTCTATAAATCCATCATTAGTGATACTCATGAAGTGATCTCTGTAGTATAGCATCTTCGGTGGAAGAGGCTGTGTAGGCGATATCCATGTCTCTCGTGTATAGAGCTGCCATAGGTCCTGTCTCAATACTCTGTTCCTCTCACTATGAGAGACGGATATGTGGTGCATCCCTGTCATACTGGAATGGTGGTAGATGATCCATGTCTAGGCCATGCTGTGAGAACCAATGTGTGACCTGTGCATACCATGATCCTCTGTCTCCTGCCTCAGCCAGCTGTCTAGATGCCTCAAAAGCTCTGTATGACAATTTGTCTTGTGGCATCTCTCTGAATCTGTCTAGCAGACATATAGTCTGGAATATGGCCTCTACCATCATAGGAGGCGCAGCAAACTCTGCTCGGATAATGTCATGAGGTACTGACGGTTTGCTGCGTATCATGCGTGCCATCATGAGGACCTGTGGTCTCTCTATCTATGTCCACCAATGGGTAGCAAGGCCTGGCACCCATACCGCTGCTCCATACATCTGTGCCGGTGTGACTAATGTGTCAAATAGCCACCCCTTCGTCCGCGGCTCCTGAAAATGCGCCTGGTGGCACTGTCTCTCTAGCATAGCCAATGCTGCATATCCCTGTGTCAATCTAGCTCTGGCTGTTGAACCCATGGTGAAGCGCGTGGCTACTGTAGAGAAGCTAACTCCTAGGTACACGTATGATGTCACCACCTCCACCTGGCGTCCTGCGAGAGTGAATGTCAGCTGGCTCCTGCCCTGTCTCGATGTATGAAAGACCATAACCTTGGTTTTCCCAAGGTTCACAGTAAGACCCCTCTGTGTGCAGAAATCATCAAGTGCATGTAGATGCTGCTGTAGACCTCCTGGAGACTCAGACTCTAATACAATATCATCAGCATAAAGCATAATATGTACTGAGGTACCTGCTAAATCAACTCCATCTCCGCCTCCCTGTGTAATGAAGTCAGCCACCTCATCAATGTATAACCCAAATAGCGTGGGGGAAAGTGGACATCCTTGCTTCACACCAATGGTGCTAGCAATAGTCTCGGACATACCTCCTGGACATCTGACTCGCCCAAAAACCTGCTCATATAATGCATAGATGCCCCATGTCATATCTGCTGGTATGCCAAGAGACTGCAGGCGCTGAAAGAGCCTCTCTCGTGGTACTGTGTCAAATGCCTTGCGGAAATCCACAAAGCAGCAATAGAGCTTTCTCTTCCTCACTCTGGCCTGATCAATCATACATCTCAAAGTGAATACATGGTCAGTGGTAGAGAAAGCTCTCCTGAAGCCTGCCTGCCCTGATGAGCGTAAACCTACTCGCTCAGCATATAAGCTAAGCTCTTGCTCCAACACTGCACCATAGAGTTTGGCGAACATGTGGCCAACCATAACCGTCCTGTAGTTGCTCGGATCGAGCATATCCCCTGTTTTGTGGATCGGCACAATGGTGTGCATCGTCCACTCCGCAGGCAAACCCTCTACTAGTGCCCTGTTAAACAGGTGTGCAAGAAAAGGAGCCAAAGAATCTACTGCATATATGAGATGCTCACCCTGTAGGCCCATATGGTCGGTGGCCCGTCCATGCTGTAGGCGGCGGATAGCTTCCTTTACCATCAAGTGGGTAAAGAATCTAGCTGTGGTAGGTCGAGGTTCTTGTGGCTGAGGTATAGGTGGCTGCTGTGGGGCGTGGTATAGGCCCTCTGCATATGTGTGCCATGTGTGTGGGTCTGCAATAGGTGTCGGTGTCCAGGGCTCTCTGAAGTGCCGCCATGAGATAGGGCTATCTCTACTCATGAAGAAATGGAAGATCTCTAGCTCATGTATCTCTGCGAAGGCCCGCCTTTTGCGGCGAGTAAGTCTCCTCATCTCTCCTCTCGACTCCTGCTCTGTGATGGCTCCCAAGGCTCTCTGTATGCGGAGCCGTGAGTATAGGGCTTTGCACTCGTCATCATACCATCTATTCTGGGGCATAGTCACGGATCTCACAGGCTCTCCTGAGTGGACATGATGTGGGAAGCTCTGTAATGCAGCTGTGTGTAGGAGTGATGCCATCCTCAATCTCTAGTCGAAAGAAGTCTGTAATCTGCCCCTGTAGGTGTCTCTCCCTCTCTGATCCCCTCCCTCTCAAGAGACCCTCTCTATGTCTACGCAGCTCCAGCAAGTATAATCCGAGGCATCTCTGATCCTGGTATCTCATGACTCTGGAAAGTGGTCCGAAACCCTCTCTGAACAGGCAGTGAAAACGGCCTCGTATCTCATAATATACTGGACAGTGACATATGTAATGTAACTCTGTCTCTGGCTCCATCTGGCACAACTGACAAATCCTGGCCTCAGCTGGTACTCCTCTGAATCTGCCAGTCTCAATCTCTCGCTGGTGTGAGGATGTGCGCATCTGACCAATAGCACACCGTACCCCATGAGAAAGATGAGTATCCATGTAGTTGGGTCTAATCACAAACCCCTCCTCCCTGAGCTGGAGAAGATGATCTCTATAGAAAGCCATCTTCGTACCAAGCTCATGTGTCGGCTGTATCCATGTCCTCCTAGTGTCCAGCTGAGTCAAGTCCTGCCTGATAAGTCTGGTAATCTCTGCCCGTGTGAGAGAGAGGGAGGGTGCATCCAGGGAGTACTGAAATGGAGGTAGCCTGTCCATACTAAAGCCATGCAGTTGGAACCAAGCTATCATCTGTGCATACCAACATGATCCGTCTCCCTGTGATGCCAACTGTCGTGAAGACTCCAGGGCTAAGCGAACAATCTGTCTCTAGGGAGAGCCCAAGTGCTATGTATAAAGGAGACTGATCGAGTGAGTGCCTCTACTACCAATGGGGGGGTAGCCATCTCTGCACGGATAATATCATGTGGTACGGAGGCCTTGGCCCTAATCATCCAGGAAATCATAGAAACCAAGGGCCTCTCCATACATCTCCATCCATCAGTGCTACCAGCTCGGCTGTGGTGATCCACTGAGGGTCCCCATATCTCCACTTCATACAGCATGGCTGAAGTGACCAAAGTGTCAAAGAGTCACAGCTTTGTTCGAGGTTCCTGAAATTGAACCTGCGAACACATTATGTCGTCTCCTCAATAATAGCTAAAGGAGAGAGAAATTGTACATTGTATGGGGTCTCGAATTACCCACTGAAGGGCCCCCTATCGCGTTGCCGGAATACTATTTGCTTTATTACTTTGAAGAGACTGGCTGTGGACTGACGATAAGCCAAACGCAAGATCTCTGAGGACCAAGAGTCGGGCTGAATTGTAGACGGCTATAGAAGCACCAATGATGTCCAATCTCGAGCCTATGCACCCTTCCCAATGGAATGAGGGAAGGCTGCAAATATGAGGTTGAGGTATGGGCTGATTGGGACTGTTTCTAGGCTATGTATGAATGCTGAATTTACCTTCACCAAAGTGCTGTAGCAAAACAATGAAGATAAGGATGCTGAAAACTGTAAGTATGCTGAAAACGCAAGGTGTCCTAAAGGGCTGAATGCTGTAGATGCTGCGTTTTGATGAATGAAGGCTGAATGCTCATGCGTTGATGCTCCTACGTGTTGATGGATAAAACGCTGAGGGCTGATATGCTGAATGCTCCAATCGCTTATGCTCCTTGGGCTGAAGGCTCCAAGCGTTGAGGGCTTGTTGGCTGAATATGATATGAATGAGTGAAGGGTGCAATGCTCAACTATTTATATGCACTTTTGATGCTGGTCGGCTGGCTACAGAGCTGGCCGACTACATCATGTCCTGTATAAATGGATAAATAAGGTAAAAATGCTAGTTAAATGCTATAAATTATGGAAAAAATATTGGAATAATACTGAGTAATATTTTGATGCTTCTGCCATGGTCTATGTGGTCTTATGTGCCAATGGGATGAATGATATGCAAAATGCAACCATGAGTTGATGCAAACCCTAGGACTTCTAAGTTCTACTGACTCTACATGCATGAATGCATCTCTTCAAGTGGGTTAAGGGACTTGGACTAACTGACTGACTGACTGACTGTCTACTGCTAGGGAATGACCTACGTAGCTCGTGCTTGACTTATCTTGGACTAGGGTTTACAATGGGGTCACGGCGTACGACAATTATCATCCTAAAGGGTACTAATAATGTACAATGTTGCACTGATGATGATGAGTCATCTTGTCACCATGCACTACAGTGCAGAGTGAATGTGACATTCCCTCCTGCTTAGGTTGGTGGTAGGTTCATGGCTTCCAAGTAGTCCGCCAACAACTGGGGGTACTCCTGAAAGAACTCCTCGTCTAGCCAAACGGCTTCGTGGGTACCTCTATCTCGGAACTTCGTGTAGAACTGATGTATTCTTCGACTGGAACCATGCTTCCAACGATGAAGAAGGATCTGCTCAAGCTCAACGACTTCTGCTTCGTCTACCACCTCTGGCTGCTGTTCATCTGAAACATCAAACACTCTTGGTCCAACATATATGGTTTTAGCCAAGAAACATGGAAAACATCATGGATCATCCAACTGTTAGGCACATGTAATGGACAAAATCTCTCTTTCATGAAACTTGTACAAAACATTCTAGTCGAGTTGAATCATGGAGACATCACTTATCTTTTTAACTATTAGGAAGGGTCCAAAACTACGGAAAGAAAGTTTGGGGACAATGTTTGTCCACTTGTTCTAATTCAAGGTTTCATGATGCGCAAATAGACCCAATCCCCTTCCTTGAAGTGGACATCTCGTCTAGACTTATTTGCCTGTCTGCTATAAGCTTCCTGTGCTTTGGTCAAGCGGTTCTTTAATTGACTCAATGATTTCGGAAAATGCTTCCGTCGTTTTATTAGCCTCAAGAGATGGAGATACCAATCTCATCAAAAGAGAGGAGAAACGGCGACCAAAGGCTGCTTCATACAGAGTCCGTCCGACATTGGATGAATGAGTATCGTTCAAGATGGCTTGGACCAATGGAAGATAATGTTCCCATTTGGACTGTTGGTCATGACAATATGACTTGAGAACATCAAAGGCCAATTGGTTATAGATTTCTGGCTGGCCGTCTGTCTGTGGATGGAATGCACTAGACAACTGTAACTTAGTTCCAAAGTTTTCGAATAATGCCCTCCAAAAATGTGAGGTAAACTTGGAATCTCTGTCTTAGGTGATGGTGCTAGGCAAACCACAAATGGGGTACCAATGTTTGAGAAAAAGGCGGGCTACATCCTCAGCTGTGGCCGTATGCTTGCATGGGATGAGCATGCAAAACTTACTGAAGCGATCCACAATGGTGAAACATTGAGTGTTACGGGATCCGGTGGATGTTGGTAGAGGCCCTACAAAGTCCATAGAAATATCGATGAAAGGTCCGTCGGGGATAGGCAAAGGTTGAAGTAACCCAACCTTCTTTGTATATGGAAACTTAACTTTTTGACAAATCTTACAGGCTTGAACATGTGAATATACATCACGCCTCATTTTTGGCCAATAAAAGGACCGTTCTAATTTCTCGAGGATACTATTGATACCTCTATGTCCTCCAACTAAGGAGTCATGGGCATCATGGAGAAGAGCTGATCGCTTTTCCCGAATGACACAGAGGCGGCTCTTGAAGAACAACCAACCGTTTTGCATAGAATAATGGCTAGGCTCAAAAGTGAGGGCCAAATTGTATTGAGTACCAAACTTAGGGGAGTCGGCATACTGGTCTTTCATGCTATCTAAGTCCTTCCCCGTGATTTCAAGAATGGTAGATTCCTGCACTGCCTGGATGCTGGCCTTTCGACTAAGAGCATCTGCGACTGGGTTATGCTTACTAGGAATGTACTCGATCATTCCTCCAAATTGTTGGAAGAGCTGACTACATTTGGCTTGCCGATCACTCCACTGGGCACTTGGCATGGTTTGAAGCCACTTAAGTGCTTGGTGGTCTGTTTTGATTGCGAAAACATATCCTCAAAGGAAAGGCTTCCAATGTTTGAGTGATCACACCCAAAAGCTCTTTGTTACAAACCGAATAATTCTTTTCGGCGACATCCAACTTTCGACTATAGTAGGCCACGGGTCTATTGTCCTGCTGGAGAACTCCACGTATGGCTACATTGCTTGCATTGGTAATGACCTCAAAAGGTTTATCCCAGGATGCTAACTTCAAAACAGGTGCTTCTGAGGCAGCTTTCTAGAGTGCACGGAATGCATCAAGTGCCTTGCCTGTGATGACTGAGACTTTTTGTGTATGAGTCTTCACCCCCTTGAGCAGGTCGGTGAGAGGTGCTCCAAGGTTGGAAAATTGGTGAACATGGGTGTTGTAGGCTTGACAAAGACCTACGAAAGAATGGATCTCTTGGGCGGTTTGAGGGATGTTCTAATCCAAGATCTCTTGAACCTTTGAGGGGTCCAATCGAATCCCATCGGAACCGATGATATAGCCCAAGTATTGAACCTCCTCAACGCCGAAGATAGACTTTTTGGCGTTTATGTAGAGCCCATTATCTCGCAAAAGTTGCAAGACTTTCTCCACATCTTTCTCATGCTGCTCCGCAGTGGCTGAGAGTACAAGTATGACATCATGAAAGATGAAGACACACTTACCAATGAGGACTGCGAAAATCCTGGACATCATTTTATTGAAGGTTGCGGCGGGTGCATTTGTAAGCCCAAAAGGCATGACTACTCGTACTGACCACGCTTTGTCCGAAAAGCTGTTTTTGGAATGTCAGCTTCGAAAATGCGGACCTGATAGTAACCACTCTTGAGGTCGATCTTAGTGAAAAATTTTGCATCGTCTAAACGCTCCAAAATGTACTCAATCCTTGGCATGGCTACATTGCTTGCATCGGTAATGACCTCAAAAGGTTCATCCCAAGATGCTAACTTCAAAACAGGCGCTTTTGACAGGCAGCTTTCTAGAGTGCACGGAATGCATCAAGCGCCTTGCTTGTGACTGAGACTTTTTGTGTATGAGTCTTCAACCCCTTGAGCAAGTCGGTGAGAGGTGCTGCAAGGTTGGAAAAGTGGTGAACATGGGTGTTGTAGGCTTGACAAAGACCTACGAAAGAACGGATCTCTTGGGCGATCTGAGGGGTGTTCCAATCCAAGATCTCTTGAACCTTTGAGGGGTCCAATCGAATCCCATCGGAACCGATGAGATAGCCCAAGTATTGAACCTCTTTAATGCCGAAGATAGACTTTTTGGCGTTCATGTAGAGCCCATGATCTCACAAAAGTTGCAAGACTTTCTCCATATCTTTGTCATGCTGCTTTGCAGTGGCTGAGAATATAAGTATGACATCAAGAAAGATGAGGACACACTTACCAATGAGGACTGCGAAAATCCTGGATATCATTTTATTGAAGGTTGCGGGTGCATTTGTAAGTGCAAAAGGCATGACTATGAGCTCGTACTGACACGCTCTGTGCGGAAAGCTGTTTTTGGAATGTCAGCTTCGAAAATGCGGACCTGATGGTAACCACTCTTGAGGTCGATCTTAGTGAAATATTTTGCACCGTCTAAACGCTCCAAAATGTACTCCATCCTTGGCATAGGAAACTTATTCTTAATGGTGAGTTTATTCAATGCCCTGTAGTCTACACAAAGGCGTGCAGACTTGTCCTTCTTTTGGACAAATAGGATGGGTGCCTGAAATGGTGAGAAAGAAGGCCGAACGAATCCGGCTCAGAGGAGCTCAGATAATTGTCTTTCTAGCTCGCCCTCTAAAGTCTTGGAAAGACGATAGGGGAACCTGCTAGGAGGTTCTGATCCCAGGACCAAATCGATATGATGGTCCTCAAGACGTGGTGGAGGGAGACTAGGTGGAAGATCGTCCCTAAGCATAATAACCTGATGTCTAGGCAAGAGGTCTGCTAACTGTGGGACTGAATATGATATAGTTGCTACCAATGAGGTAGCGGTTGTTTGAGCACGTACATAAAGTAGTGCCCCTTCCACTCCCTTGCGGATACCTCGTTGGGCCTGGAGGTGCAAAATCGATGGGATGCCAAGAATGCTTCTATCCCCACGAATCATGACGGGCTCAGGAAAACCTTTACAAATAGTAAAAGTGTCCTGCCCCCAATCGAGAATAGACTCATATTGACGAAACCACTGGATTCCTAAGATCATGTCACACCCCAGAAGAGGCGAGACAATGAAATCTCATTGGAATGAGGCCTTTTGAACTTCAAAGGCAAACTGTTGTGCCTTTTGAGATATGTGGGTGCAGAGACCAGGTGTGAACCCGTTCACATCCAAATGATATGGCACTAATGTGCAGCTCATCTTGTTAGCCAACTAGGGAGAGATGGCATCCTTAGAACTACCAACTGTCGGTCCTTGGCAGAGAACTAAGCTCGGATGAGGCTTTTTTGTGCAGCAGCGCTCTCACCCTACTGCCCATGTCGAATAGAACTACCAACTGTCGGTCCTTGGCAGAGCCATAAGCTCGGATGAGGCTTTTTTGTGCAACAGCGCTCTCACCCTACTGCTTAGCATTGAATACCACGGATGGCATAAGATGCATAGAAGGTGAAAGCTGAACTGCATTTGTGGTAGTAGACAAGGCTTGAGGAGCTGGAGATGCTGTGGCAACTGTGGGTGGCAGAAGGAGCTTTGGAGGCTTGCTCCGCTTTCCATTTGTGGCAATCCTTCTTACCATGTCCTATGGTATGACAGAAGAAGCATCTGTTTTCTGACTGGTATTTCCTTTGCTCCTTTGGAGGAAGATAACCTCCAGTGATGCGTGCTTTAGCCTTTTCCTGAGGGGTTTTCTTAGGCTTGGATTCCTTATCCTTCTTACCCCTTGAACTAGAGCTATTCCTGCCGTCCTTCTTAGCATCTTTAGAAAATGCATTACCTTTCCTTGGCTGCGCAGCAGATTGTTGCTGCTGGAATTTGGTACTGGACTGTGACGACTGCTTAGGCTTGCCTCCATTCATCTTCATTTCTTCATTTTGAGCAAGAGTCAAAGCATGGTCATATGTACTGGGTTCAAAGTTGCGAACTGTGAACCGGACGTTGGGATCTAATCCACAAATGAATTGATCCATCTTGGCCTACTCCGATAATGTCATGTGCAAGATTTGCCATGGACATTCTCTGAGGCTAGTCCTGAAGGGCAACAGATAAAAAAGGAATTAAGAATCAATTAGAACCAGATTTTGGAGCAAAGGAGTGCAAAGCATGGAAAGTGTTGGACTAGGAATGGACAAGATATCCTGTCGGCTGCATGGAATGCAGTAAGAGCCTGTCGGTTGCATGGTGTGCTATCGGCTGCAAGAGAAGGCAAGTTGTGAATAGCTTTTGCAAATGTGTCCAATCGGCTGGCCGACTGTTGCTAATTGGCTGGCCGACTGCTGCAAGAGAAGGCAAGTTGTGAACAGCTTTTGCAAATGTGTCCAATCGGCTGGCCGACTGTTGCTAATCGGCTGGCCGACCAGCAGTCGGCCAGCTCTCTAGTTTGTCCAAAGGCCTATATAAGGCACTCATGGCTCATTGTGTTATTCATTCACTACCGCTTTGGGTGTGGATCTTGACTAGGAGTAGAATAGGTGTTCTACCTTTTCATGGAAGGCAGACCATGGCTGCAAGATTTAGATGTACCTTTTTGTACCATATGAATATACTGAATTTCCAGCCATCTCTCTCTCTCTCTCTCTCTCTCTACTCTCTCTTCTATCTGCATTTTTGCATCAGCATGTTCTAAGTGGTGTTTAGGGCTGAAAGAAGACTCTCAGAGCTTCCGCATGTAACATTGGTATCAGAGCATCAGGCTCAGCAAGGCTAAACCCTGATTCAGTCCCATATGAAGGTGTACAAGTCTAAGGTACAGGAAAGTGCACAGGTACGAAGCCCAAGGCAAGGAACACGAGACCGGGAAGAGCTCCCAGGAGGTTGGTTGGTGGTGTTCCACAAAGCCCAAAGGGGATCGCAGTCCTGTGAGCCAGGAAAGGCTTTCGGGCAACGGTCTCAAGGGAGGATGATCCTCCAAGGGGTGGAGTGAGTGCCAGACTCATTTCTCAGGAAAGAAGACCAAGACGGTGTTCAGAGACAGGGCGGGAAAAGATTAGGGATTGGATGGAGCAAATGCATAGATCTTATTCAAAGTCAGAGTGGATTTGGAGACCGGGCCGGGCATTCAATGAAAAGGTTGCCAGAGTAGGAAGGATGACAGAGGGACTCCGGGAATAGCATGGGATGATGACAGTCATCCAAGAACAGGTTGGAATCCCGTCATCAGGTTGGAATCGGTAACTTCAATACTCAGAAATCAGCACTCTTTTCGCGACGGTGTATTTGCTTTATTGGAATGATGTAAATCTGAAAGAAAATACAGAAATCTTGGACCTTTCTTGGCTGGAAATTCCCTGCCCTTGACCTGAAATCCTTCACCCCTTTGCTTAGCACCTTCTTGGCTTGTCTAGCCTCTTTATGCTTGAGCTCTTCGTGAGAAAATGAGATGAATGAATGGGATTGTGGACTCAACCTTTTATACTACCCCTACTACAGCAGTCGGCCAGTACAACACCAGGCGGCCAGCAATAAATATTCCCACGACTGCATTTCCAGCATTAAATGCTGAAAATATTCACATAAAATGCTGCGTTCTTTTCCTAACAGGCTGGGCATGATGCGCCTGCTTCTGATTGGCTGCCCCATACTTGCCCTACAGCCATATAAAGGCTGTATTCTCCTGAAATCTGCCTTTAGCTTGCCCCTAGGGCTGTCCTACAGCCCCTCCATGGCTGGTGGGTTCAGCCAGGGCCTTCCTGGCCCTCACGGGGGTGGTTCCACACCATCCCCATGCCCCCACAAAGACCCGGGGTAGCCCTATGGGCTGGCCCCTTGTTCTAAACGCAAACCCTAACTAACTACTCAGTGATCTGGCATCCGGTACCATAGGAGATACACAGAATCACTGACATCATTCTAGAGGGAGACTCACAGTGCGGACTAGCACTGATTCATGTGCAGGACAGTGCACACCTAACCTTGGACTCATGTGCAGGACAATGCACACCTGACCTCGGACGACTGAGATGGATCCCTAGCTGACTCGTCCCGGACTGGGCTCACATGGGGCCAGTTCACCATCCCAGGTCCTGCAGCTTCTGTACAGATATGTCTACGTGGCATCCAAGTGCGGGATGCACGCGACATCCCCTTCTGCTTAACTTAACGGAAGCTGCATAGCCTCCAAATAATCCGTCAATAATGCCGGATAGTCCTCGAAAAACTCTTTGTCAAGCCATACTGCTTCGTGGGTCCCTCGGTCCTGAAACTTCGTGAGGAACTGTCTTAGTCTTCGGCATGAGCCATGCTTGGAACGGTGCAGAAGGATTTGTTCTGGAACCATAACTTCTGCTTCATCAACAATATCAGGTTCCGCTTTGTCTTTGACTTCTGAAGGGATAGGACCTGCATATGGCTTTAACCAACTGACGTGAAACACATCGTGCATAGTCCAACTCGGAGATAGCTTTAACTGCATAGACACCTCATTAATCTTCTTCCTGATGGAAAAAGGTCCGAAGCTCCTGAAAGACAACTTTGGGCATCGCTTGCCCACCTGTTTCAATCTTTGCTTCATAATCCGAAGATAAACCCAATCCCCTTCCGAAAACTTCATATCCCTTCGGTCTTTATTGGCCTGTCGAGTGTAGGCCTCTTGCGCTTTAGCCAATCTGTCTTTTACTGACTCTAAAATCTCCTGGTAAGACTCCGTCACTCTGTTTGCTTCAGGTACTGAAGACGAGATCTTGGTCAACAATGACTGGAAAGGTCTTCCAAATGCTGCCTCATATGGAGTCCTGCCAATAGCTGAAGAAAAAGAATCATTCAAAACAGCTTGAACTAAAGGCAAAATGATTCCCACTTACCTTGCTGATCGTGGACATAACACTTCAGCACACCAAAGGCCAACTGGTTGTATATCATTGTCTGGCCGTCTGTCTGTGGGTGGAATGCACTGGAAAAATTCAACTTAGTACCAAAGTTATCAAACAATGCCCTCCAAAAATGACCGGTAAACTTGGCATCTCGGTCTGACACTATGGTCCTAGGAATCCCGCCAATCGGGTACCAATGCCGAATGAACAACTGGGCAACATCCTCGGTAGTCACATTGGCCCTGCAAGGAATAAGCATAACAAATTTGCTAAATCTATCAACAATAGTTAAGCACTGCGTATTACACTTACTCGGACTGGGAGGCAGATTCGTAACAAAGTCCATGGAAATGTCCAGGCAAGGACTGTAACAACCCTATCTTCTTTCCACGAGGAGCTTTCACCTTTTAACAAATGTCACAGCGTTGTGCATATGTAAACACATCACGCCTCATCTTTGGCCAATAGTATTGCCATTCCAATTTCTCTAGAGTCGAATTCATGCCCCTATGACCACCTGTAATGGCGTCAAGGGCATCATGGAGAAGAGCTGCCCTGAACGACTTCATGACACATAGTCGGCCTTTGTAGAAAAGCCAACCATCGCGTATCAAAAAGTGACATGGTCCTGTGGCATCCAATGCCTGTTCCCACTGTGTACCGAATTCCTCAGAATCCGCGTACGTGTGCTTCATGTCATCCAGTCCTGCACCAACAAGATCAAGTCTAGTGGTCTGAATCGTACACACTTGTCCCTTCTTGCTCAAAGCATCGGCCATTGGATTGGCCTTTCCTAGAAGGTACTCAATCATACCACCGAATTGCTGGAATATTTGACTCCAGCGGTGTTGTCAATCACTCCACTGTGCACTTGGCATTGTCTGAATCCAGCGTAATGCCTGATGGTTAGTGCGAACCTCGAAGTCACTGCCATACAGAAAATGTTTCCAATGTTTCAAGGCCTGTATAACTGCTAGGAGTTCACGATCATAGACTGAATAGTTTTTCTTGGCGGGCAGTAACTTACGAGACATGTAAGCTACTCGATGACCATTCTGTTGAAATACACCTCCAATTGCGATGTTACTCGCATCGGTGATCACCTGAAACGGGTCGTCCCACGAGGCAAGTGCTAAACAAGGCGCTTCTGACAAAGCCACCTTGAGGTTCTGGAATGCCTCCAACGCTCGTGGAGTCATTCGAATCTTTTGCCTTCTTGTCTTCAATCCCTTTAGCAGATCGGTGAGATCTGCCGAGAGGTCAGAAAACTTGTCGATGTGGGTGGAGTATGCCTGGCATATACCCACAAAGGATCTAATGTCATAGGCTCTCTGAGGTACTTCCCAGTTGACAATCTCGGCCACTTTAGCCGGATCAAGTCGAATGCCTTCAGCACTAATTATATATCCCAAGTAATGCACGTGGAACAGATAAAATTCCGACTTCTTTTCATTGACGTAGAGCTCGTTGCTTTCCAGCAACTTAAGGACTTTCTCCACATCAATGTCATGCTGCTCAACCGTAGCTGAAAATACGAGTATGTCGTCCACAAATATGTACACACACTTTCCAATCAAATCTCGGAAAACACGCATCATCATGCGGTTAAATGTAGCTGGGGCGTTCGTCAAGCCAAATGGCATGACCACAAATTCATAGTGGGTCCGTTCCGTATGCAAGGCTGTCTTGGGGATGTCCCCCTCCACAATCCGCACCTGGTGGTACCCACTCTTTAAATCCAGTTTCGAGAACACCTTTGCTCCATTCAGCCTCTCAAGAATATAGTCAATTCGAGGCATCGGGAATCTACTCTTGATAGTCAACTTATTGAGTGCACGATAATCGACAGTTGTGCCAGATGAAGCCAGAGACAGAGTTACATTACATATGTCACTGTCCAGTATATTATGAGATACGAGGCCGTTTTCACTGCCTGTTCAGAGAGGGTTTCAGACCACTTTCCAGAGTCATGAGATACCAGGATCAGAGATGCCTCAAATTATACTTGCTGGAGCTGCGTAGACATAGAGAGGGTCTCTTGAGAGGGAGGGGATCGGAGAGGGAGAGACACCTACAGAGGCAGATTACAGACTTCTTTGGACCAGAGATTGAGCAATCAGGCCAACAGGCATTGCAGCTAGCCCCAAAGTATAGCCGCACCAGAGGTACACTGATTGATCGGGCTATAGAGCTAGGGCGGTCCAGGCGCCCCAAGATGAGAGGCCCATCTCGACACCGGCGGAGACTACAACAGAGGATCAGGACCATACTAGCACGGCATGGGAGACGTCCCCAGTCAGACTCCAGAGTACTCACCATGGAGAACATTGAGGATATCCGCCATCGACCGATGAGAGACATCTTTGGATAGTGATGTATATGATGCTTACCTTTGTTGCTGGAGTTTTCCCAAATGCTATCCATTAGGAGCTCCTAGTACCTTACTTTTCCTCATAGTTGTTGTTTCAGTTTCAGTTAGTTGTTTAGTTGTTTTAGCTTTTCTTACACAGACATTGTATCAGATCCACCAATTGTTGTAACCTTTTTGGTCTCATAGGTCATTTTGGCCTTTTGAGGACGTTAATATATCATTTCATTTCTCTCTCTCTCTCTCTCTCTCTCTCTCTCTCTCTCTCTCTCTCTCTCGTTGCCCATCTCTCCTGCTACTCACATACGCACCTGTGCACCTATTGCCCACCTGCGCACCTTAGTTGTAGGGTAGGGTTGTAACCCACCTCCAAGCAGGTAAGGGCTTGCACCTCATGGGGGTGGGGTTCGTGAAGAGCAACCTCTCGAACAGTCCAGCAGTTTGACATGGCCAGCAAGAAAACCTTCTCCGAAACCCTTATCTCCCCTCCTACCAAACCCAATGAAAAACCATCACCATGGGAGCGGTACCTCATGAGCATGATTCAACATCTTCAGCAAACAAATTCAGCCTTGCAAAATGAACTACATCAGACAAAACAACATCTTTCAACCGTGGAGAAACAGATTAAGGAACAACAACACGAAAAAGAAAACAGGGAGGAAATCACACAGGTAAATTTACTTGATCCACAGCCTAAAGAAAATATCACAGATTAATGAAGAGAACGAGCAGCAATGGATTGCAAAAGAAATTAGGGTGGGTGGTTTGTCAGAGGGTTGGGAACAGGTGGAGGTATTGGAGGACGAGGAGATTGCGAATGATACTTATGTCCCAGAATGCGAGATTCTACAAAGAAAGCTGTGCAGAGCTATCCCTTTCATCAACATTGGAGATCCCTCAATGGCAATCAAAGGAAAACATGTGGTTTTGAGGTACGCAGATATGAAAGACAAAATTAAAGTCATGAAGCAAACAAGGTCACTTAAGGGAACGAAGGTGTGGATGGCGGATGAACTCACAGCCACACAACTAAAAAACACGAAACAAGAACTCAATAAAGTATACGAAGCAAGGAAACAAGGAAAATGGGCAACCTACCGTAGAGGTAGTGTCACGATTGTGACGTGTTTATGTACCAGATTCTCTCTTCATTGCTGATTACTGTTGCAGATGCAAAGAGTTACCAGCCAAAGGGAACCCCTACCCTCGACTAGTTGCGACTCTTCGTCAAAGGATGTACCTCTTCATCGAATAGCCACATCTCTTCGACGAATGGTTGTATCCCTTAGTGAATGGTTGTGCCTCTACATCGACTGGACACATCCCTTAGCCTAAAAGTTGTACCCTTTCGTCTAAGGTCATGTCCTTTCATCAAAGGACATGCCTCTTCAAATGTGTCTCTTCATCTCCTATATAAGAGACCTATTGTACTCAGTTTAAGAACAAGTCAATTCAATCTTGTCTCAAGTGTTCTCCTGAAGGTTCTTGTTCTAAGTTAATTCCTTAAGTAGTAATTAGTACACAATATGCAGGATTAACAACATAATCCTCACAGTGGTATCAGAGCGAATTTTTTTCCTACCCGTGGGTTGTGAAGCCCTCACCCTTTCCGCGGCACTCCCTCGTACACCCCTCTTCTCGGTGTTGTATGGAGGCGGAGGAAAGATCTTCTCACCCGCAGCAGATGCCTAAAGACTAAGCCTCGCTGAAATTTTTTCCCCATCCCAACCCGATGGAGTTCTTGCAGCCGTCCCCCTCTGCCCGCGCCCTCGGCAGTCCCGTGAACGCGCCTCGCGCACCCGGAGTCACCGCCCTCGCGCCTCGTACCTAGACGGGTCCTTGCTGCCCTTCGGCCTTCGTGCCTGGCCGCCTTGCAGGCTAGTTCCACCCCTGGCGGTACACCTACGGGCGCTCACTTAATGTCCTGGAAGGTTCGACGTGGCAGTGTTGGTAGTGCCCTGTCCCGTGTGGCGCGTGGAAGTGCTCAAATTAGCCTCCTCCATGTTCCTTTTACCCTCTCGGAGCCTCTCCAAGTGATGCACCCCTTAGAAGGGACACATCTTTTAAAACATGCCCTTTCACATTAAAACAGCATGTTTTATAAAAGAAAAAAAAAGTGACCCTGGACTTTTTTTTAAAAAACCTGACCATTGGGCGCCCTCTCCTCTTCAAAAAAAAATAAAAATAAAATTTCAGCCCCCCTCTTTGACGCGCGAGCATATCAGCCTCCTTTCCGCGCGCACGAAATCAGCCCCCTTCCCCCGTTTGGGTGCGCCTCATCAAGGACCAAGCCCCCCCCTCTCTTCGCCTCTGCCAGCGTGAGCCCTTGCTTGCTGGAAGCAGCTGCCGGTCGTGAGCCTAGTTGATACATGCAGGCTGCCGACCAAGCGCCTCATCGCCGATTCGCCACCTTTTCGCTTTGCTGACGGCGCCCCTACGAAGCGACGCACCCCTTGCTGGCCGTCACCTTTACACCTATAAACTAAGGCTTATACTTAAGCCTTATACACGTGGCTTCCACCAGCCACGTGAGCAGCCGGCAGCCAGCACCCAACGGCCACCCGCCAGCGAAGGGCAAGGAAACCAGCCGCCGACCAGCGCACATTAAAAAAAAAAACAAAGGAGTACCCCACGGCCAGCGATCAGCACAATCTTTTTTTTTTTAAAAAAACCAAGGGGCGTGCGCTAATGTGAACCGGCACCCCCCCCTTTCCGTTGGCGATTCGGCAACCCCACGATGCAGCCCTCTTATGTACGCCCCTCTTGTCTTGGCAATGACTTTCTTGGCATGTAAGGCTTCCACCAAACCCTGCAGTGCAGAATTTTGTTGCTGTTCAGAAATTACAGCAAGCATAAAGTGTTGAAAGCCGCCTCAAATCCTCATTTTCTTCACCGATTTTCCTTCTCGGGCATGAAATGAAGGCATTTCAACTACTCTTGAAGCCTTCTCTGGCTACTTTTTCGTCACACTTGATCCATGGTGAGCCAAAGCCTCCTCAAGCTCCCGACAAGCAACTTCTCGGCGTACAACACCCACAACAGGTTTCTTGTCCTCAGCACAGTTCTGTAGAGACCACCAGACATGAAATACCTTCGTTCGAGCCTCTGCATGCTCGTCGCAAACATTCTCAGGATTACAACAGTTATGAGAAAGATCCATCTTTGAATCACTATCAGCAGAAGCCAAAGCAGCAATATGAAGCTTTCAGAAGATCTCCCCTTGAAGAGTCATCAATCTCTTCGAAGTGGGCTCACATAGTGGCACATATTTCCGACCCTAGTCGAGTACTCGGTCGTGAATGCCGCAACGCTGGACAAGTTCCCCCTTGCGAGCCATGCCATGCTCCTCCTACTCTGGAAGCCTTAATACCCGCTGATAAAGCTGACGATTCAAGAGGTTCTGGTTCATGTGTGGCATCCCAAATGCACACAACTTCTTTTCTTGCCGTGACCCAGGCAGAAGTGTATACCCTCGTCACCGCCCGTGCAAAACGGAGTCTTTGTCTCTGACCAGCTACCTGACGCCGTGGTGAATGATGATTCTTCTTCAAAAATGAAGACTCCAGTCCTTACCTTCAGTGGTGCAAATGAATCTTTGGACATAACTTGTCCCGAGAACAACTTTCTAAGCAAAGAAAAGCATATGGAAGATATTTCTTCTTCATCTACGACAACACTTGAAGACTTTTGTGTTCCAGAAAAATCAGTGGAATCCCTTTCAGACATCCAACAGGTGGTTGTCACCTCTCAGCCGGAAAGCGTGGTGACACAATCAAATAATTTACCAATAGTTTCACTTGAAGCAGATAAAGATTCAATCTTTTCTTGGACAAAGCTCGAAGTTACCAATGATGTTAACAAAAGTTCTACTCAAGTTCCAGATATGATTCTCATACTTTCGGTAAAGATGAGACAAGTTGCAGATACAATTAATATTCAGTTTGGTATGTGCAAGATTGTTATGGTCAACAATAATGCCATGACATGGGATCTAGCAACTAGAGCTTTGGATGCAGAAGCAATTCAATCATTTCCCTTCTTCCAGAGTCTCAACAACCACCCCTGGGTTTTATTTTAAATGGGAGGGAATGTCACGATTGTGACGTGTTTATGTACCAGATTCTCTCTTCATTGCTGATTACTGTTGCAGATGCAAAGAGTTACCAGCCAAAGGGAACCCCTACCCTCGACTGGTTGCGACTCTTCGTCAAAGGATGTACCTCTTCATCGAATAGCCACATCTCTTCGACGAATGGTTGTATCCCTTAGTGAATGGTTGTGCCTCTACATCGACTGGACACATCCCTTAGCCTAAAAGTTGTACCCTTTCGTCTAAGGTCATGTCCTTTCATCAAAGGACATGCCTCTTCAAATGTGTCTCTTCATCTCCTATATAAGAGACCTATTGTACTCAGTTTAAGAACAACAAGTCAATTCAATCTTGTCTCAAGTGTTCTCCTGAAGGTTCTTGTTCTAAGTTAATTACTTAAGTAGTAATTAGTACACAATATGCAGGATTAACAACATAATCCTCACAGGTAGAGCTGTTATTGCAAATTTCAGGACAACCAAACATGGTAGTAATGAAGAGTAGCTGCTAGAGAAATCCTTCATGTTATCTAGGATTCTCCTACGGTCATGTAGGGAATTTGAACTATTTCTAGTTTTATCTCTATTTTCATTTTGTTGCCCCCGAAGTGGAATGTAATCACATGGATGTATCTGATTAGTCCTATAGGTCAGATGTGGCCTCTAAAGGACGTTAATATAGTTTTCCTCTCTCTCTCTCTCTCTCTCTCTCTCTCTCTCTCTCTCTCTCTCTCTCTCTCTCTCTCTCTCTCTCTCTCTCTCTCTCTCTCTCTCTCAGTTTGAAGTCATAAAAGTGGATCGCTTAACTCGCGAAACTCAGGATACAGAAGGCGGTGTGAGAATTTGTGTGACAGGATCCTTAATTATGAATACTTCTGCTGCATGTTACTGATGGCCAATACCTTTCTAGGAACAAAGGTTGTGGAAGGCTTTGGAGATGACTTCTCCTCCATTGTCCGAACGGACTTGTCGAACCTTCTGTGTGGTCGCATTCTCGACTAGAGCCACCCACTCTTGAAAGCAGGAGAAAGCCTGAGATCTTTCGGCCAAGAGATACACCCAAACTTTACGTGAGAAATCATCAATAATAAGCATGGAGTACCTGGCACCACCCTAGGTAGTAGTCTGCATGGGACTGCACAAGTCCATACGTATAAGCTCCAGGATGTGAAAAGCCCGATGTGACTAGCCTTGTGAGGGAAAGGCTCTCTGTGTTGCTTGCCATGCAAGCAAGCCACACGAGTGGAGTCGGAGGGTTTCAGCTGCAGAAGACCCTCAACCATCTGCTAAGAAGACAACTACTAAAGAGAAGCATAGTTCTGTCCGTATAGCAAGCATGCCACAATGTTGTTGTATCCACCTGAGCTACCAAGGCATGATAGCTTTGAAGAAGTTATAGCAAATGAGACTGTGACTCATTCAAAGAGCCACCAAAGTCCTTCAACTTGTAAAGACCATCTTTCTAAGTAGTGCACCCACTGTCAACTACGCAATCTGCAAGACGTGAGGTGTTAGGAATAGGTGAGTCCGCGAGAAGCTCCTCAATGCTGATGAAGACAGTCTCCTTGGTGGAAGAGGATCTCTGGGATCGGTTGGTAGACGAAGAGGGTTGATTGGTGGGCTTCTTTGCAAAACCACCTTCTCTCTTCTTCTTGCGATAGTCAAGCTGAATGTGGGCTTGGTGACCACAATAATGGCAAGTAAGATCCTTATGACCAGGATTGTTAGCAGGTTTAGAGTCAACTTTGTTGCTAGTGAAACTCTTCGACTACTATTTGCACCTTGACCTGAAGAAGGGTCTTGGAAGCACCCTGGCTTGTTTTCTTCCTCGTAGCTCTATCCTGAAACATGCCAATAACAGTACGCAAATCAAGAGTAGAGGGAAGAAGTGAAATAGTATCACAAAAACATGACAAAGTTTCAGGCAATTTGGTGAGGAGCCGATGAACAAAGTCTTCGGCAATACCTTGCCCCCCAAAGAGACCAACTACTTCTAGATGGTAACAAACTCCGTGATGAAATCCATGATATTAGCAGTATCAAAGATCTTCAAATTGGCAAGCTAATTCTCCAAGGCAATCTTCGAAGTAGAGTTCTCTCTATGATACCTCCTTTGAATGGCATCCCATAATTCTTTTGCGGTCACATCATCATTGTCATCAAATTGACGAGCAACGGATGGTTTAATGTTGAAGATGATGAACGCATGTGCCCGAGCATCCTTATCAAGCCACAGGCATCAATCTCAACCTGAGGAGAATTCATAGTTGGCTCGGCGTCAACCCCGGAAACAATACCCCATAGCTGATGATACAGGAGTAAAGTATTCATCTGCAAAGACCAATCAAGGTAGTTGGTCCCATCTAGGATGGATTCCTTGGGAAGTTAGAAAATAGATAAAGAGATGATAGTCAGTGTAGAAGCCATGGAATCCTCCTCTTGAATCTACAACAGAAAGGCTGCATGTAGGTACCCGAGGACTGCCCACTCCTCCCTAGACACTAGGTGAGGTGAAAGAAAGATGTAGAACTGTACTCCTTCACACCAATGCACATGGGTGAAGACGGGAGCCGACCCAATGTGTGATGAGGTAAGGGAGGGAGAGGCTAATGGAGCAAGTGCACAGTGCTACCGTTAGTCCGAGGTAGGAACAAAATACAAAAATTAGGGAAACTAAAAATTTGCGTTTAAAAAAATTGCTGCCTCTATAGGGAGGGAGGGCTAGAAAAAAGAAAACGCTAGTTGATAGTCTTCGAGTAAAGTCCAATAACCCTATGCAGAAACCATTATGGGAATAACGGTCCACATAAAGCATGTAGTCTATTTAGCAAGTGCCAATCGTTCCTAAGCCGTCTCCAAACCATCTAACCTCCTAGTCCGCCATCCCTTGCATAGATGGGAATGCCCAAGCTGTCAACCATGGCTACTAATCATAATGAGGTCCATACATGCTGGTGCCTGTCATTAAATTATGAGAGAAAAGGATTGCTATCTAGCACACTCATGTGACAAAAGAGTTGACCATCATAGGTGCGCTCTAAAATATTGCTGCCAACTTATCCTTTCAAGTCTACTACCAAACTGATGCATATTGACCTAATGCAAGAACGATTGCGGCTAACAAACTTGTTTTTCCGTTATCATAAACTCTAAGCTATCCATGTATCATTAGGTAATATACACGTGGGTGTGGGTGTGTGTGTGGGTGTTGGTGGTCATTGGGTTGAGGGGGGGATCTTCTCATCTTAGCTACTTGTGCATTATAAAGTGGATTTATAATGGAGTGACAAGAGTGTAGCTGCATTGGCTTTCTTTTCATTTCAATCACAAAAGCAGCACCTGATAAACTTAACAAAGGGAAAAAAGCAAATACGAAAATAAAGCTACCAGCTATAAACACTAAATATAGTAAGAGAGTGTACTTACTTCTTCAAAGCCAGGGATCCATTCCGAGGGATCATCCATGGTGTTTTGATCAGAAGTTGAGTGCTTTTGCTCAAGCTTTTTTGCACGCTGGAAAGGTGGCTCCCAAACAGGCACAACGGCTGCACGTGGGAGACTAGGCTCCAAAAATGAAAGCCCTTCCCCCAGCCACTCAAAGTCCCACAACTTGCCACACCTGTCTGCACTGTCCTCTTCATGGTCAAGGGCAGGAAATAGATATTTACGCTCAATGCTCTTGCGGATAGTTTCAGGTGTCTCTTTGGGTAGGGCTGGTGGCTGTGGCATGGACGATGCAAAAATGAATGCATAGATGTCAAGGTATGTCCAGCTGGCAAATGCTGATTTGACATGAACACTTACCAGTATGAGGTCTGGCAGAGAGCTCAGTGGTGTGTCTCTCATGACAGGAGGCAGTGGTTCAACACGTAAATGCCCACCATGTCCAGTTAAAGCTAGCCTGAATGGGAGCTCACCCCCTATGTAATCCAACAAAAAGAGAAACCCAACATTTATCACAGTGCAAATGGTCATAAGGTTCATGGCGTGGATACTAAAGAAATTGTTTCTGTGAGAGAAAAAACAAACAAACAACAGAGCTCAAATGTAAGGAGTAACATAAGATACCGATTTCAGGGTTAGAGCTGTCCATCAGCACAGTCACAGACTGTGTGTGCACGCAGTAGGCGTACTAGCCGCAATCGAAACCGTGGGTTTTAAGGCAACGTTTTCTTCTGTTGCATAATATACCCCGCGAACTTGAAATTTTGGAGGGCAGAACGGAAAATATTTTCCTCTTAAATATTATTCCAACGCTTGATGAGAAACTTGGCTAGCTACTTTTTAGCTTATTACTCCATGGGATTTCCACGAACATCTTAGGGTATCATTCAAGGTAGGATTTAAACCTACTTTTTAACTCATTCTATTAGTAAGACCTCCGGTTGGTTGGGGGAGGGGGGAGAGAGAGAGAGAGAGAGAGAGAGAGAGTAGTTAAAGTGGCTATTAAAATGAGTGTCAGCGGTGGCGGTCATGGGCGAGTCGCGGGTGCACCATCACATGTGTGGTTGCATGCCCCCGTACCTAGTGAAGGGTCACGGGCTACATGCATCGAGTGTGACTGGGAGCATCGTCCACATGAAGATGTTGGCAGTTGGGGGGACGGGGGGAATGAAGGTTCCAAAGAGATGAAGAGGACGCGAGAGACAGAGGACGAGGGAAGGGATCGTTAAGAAACCCTCGCCAGAGAGGGTAGCCGACAAAATCATTGCTCAAGCATAGAAGCCCCTAACCAGAGGAGAGAAGGTATGTTTGCAAGTGTCCCGTGAGCTGGTGAGGAACCAGTTTGATTTGTTTTCTTTATGCAGTGTGATTGTGTTTTGCTCAGGCAGGATTCCATCCAAAGCTGATGTCGCTAGATGGCTAGATGATGTCTTTCATGGTAGAGTGATTTCTCAGGTTTTCTATCTAGGCAAAGGTTTTTTTAATATTTTGTTTACTAAAGCAAAAGCAGTTTCTGAGTTGTTTGCCAGAGCTCCCCTCTTCATGGACCACAGGTTGATGCATGTTATTCTATTTGATTCTTTCTTTGATGTTAATAGAAGCCTGTCTAAGTCTTGTCCTGTGTGGGTGGAAGTTGTTGGGCTACCTCCTTGGCTTCGTCCTGCTTTGAGGGAAATAGCTTGTGCGATTGGCCCGGTGCTATATTTGCCTAAGGAGGATGTGGGTAATCGGTAGGTTAACATCGTGTGTATTGCCTGAAATAAAGCTATAGAAACTCCTAAATCTATAGAGGTGGATTTAGGTGATTTAGGCAAGATGGAGTTGATGCTGAAATTTGGACCTTTCCCTGGTGCATGCTTCAAATGTGGTGGGTTTGGACATACTTCTTGGAACTGTGTAAAGGGGGGTCAGGATAGGACCAAGGTTGAAAATAAGGATATGCAAGGGGGAGAGATTAAGACTGGGGAAAAGGACGTTTAGCAAGGGTAAAGGGGAAGAGGATAAGGGAAAAAATATTATAGAGAATAATGGGGACTCTATAGAGAGGGAGGCCAGAGAACAGTGAAGGGGAAATGAGTGTGAGGCAAGCTAAAGAGGAAGCCAAAAAGAAGTCAAGTGGAGGTGGTGTTGGGGCTAACCAGGATAGCAAACATTCTAGCAGCATAAGCCCATTGGTGTACTCGAATCCTTTTAACCCGTTAAGGGAGGAGGATAGTGGGACTTCATCAGTTCAGAAATTCAATTGACAAGTGGATGAAGCCTGGAAAGGCATTCAAAAAGAAGGGGATCAAGGGGGGAGTGGAGACGAGATCGAGATGGTACCCGAGACTGCAATCTCATGAGCTCTACTATTAGAATTAGTGGTTGTTCGTGGAATATTAAGGGGATTAAAGATAAAAAGAAGAGTGCTGCTTTTTGGAGTTTGATTAAGGATTGGGATTTGTCTATTATAGCTATTCAGGAACATAATTTATACGGGCCTAAAATTACAAGTTTAAGGACTCGGTTGTAATGTATGGGGGTGTGAATGGAGGGTTTAGTGGTGTTATGACCATTGCTAAGAGTAGTCTATGTCCTAATGTCATAGCTAGTCATCCCAATGGGAGAATTTTGGTAGTGGAGATTGTTTTGGAAGGGGAGAAGATCTGGATAATTTATCTCTATGAGGCTCATAACCATAAGGATGTGGAAATGGATAGCTAATTTAAACTGTTAAGGGCATTGCATTCTTATGGGGGGCTTCAATATGGTTAAGAAACAGAGGAATACGTGCGGGGGGAGCACTATGTTGATGGGACATGAAAAGATGAAGTGGGAAGGACTGAGAGGAAAGTTAGGCCTAAGGGATGGTTGGGAGGGGCGGCTCAGATCCTAGACACACATATTTTAGTCTGCAATATTTTGGGTCTTCTTCCAGGATAGATAGGGTGTTCTTTAGCCAACAAGCTACATGGGCACCTCATACTCTTAAAATGTCAATTGATTCCAGCACTGCTTTGTCTGATCACATGCCTCTTAAATGGAGATGACATGTGCTAGGTTAGGAAGAAGTTGAATTAAATAAGTTTCCCACTAGGAAACTAAGGGTTAATAATCTGCTTTTCTAAAGGATGAGTTGTTTGTGAAGCAAACCGAGGAAGCTATAGAGAGACTCAAAGGGAGAGGCAATGTGCAAGGTTCTTGGAGAATGTTTACCAATGAAATGCAGGGCATAATTAGGGGGGTTGGGAATTAAGAGTTGAGGAAAGTAGACAGGACAGAAAGAGATGGGGAGATCTTTTGGAATCTCTTCAGAAGAAGAGACAAGTTGGGAAACTAACTGTTGAAGACACAAATTGGTATTTTTAAGTGCCAAGCTAGACTAAAGTGTGAAGTTGAGAAATGCTCCAAGAGGGAAGAGGCTAGGTATAAATGGAAAACCTTCACCAACAAGACCAAATGGTTATTTATTCAAGCTGACTAAAAAGTTGAAAGGCAAGGAGGTTATAGGTAGGGTTTTGGATGAAAATGGGCAAGAGTTAAAAGGGTTGAGGCTAACAACCAAGAAATGGATTAAGTATCTGGGAGCAACTCTTAGTCTCAAGGAGGATCATTCAACTAGAAGGGTCTAAGTTGAGTCCAATCTCCTTGAACAAGTTAGTAAGAGTCTATATCCAGATAGGGCTAAGTGGTTGGAAAGGGATATAAAACTAGAGGAATACTGGGAGGCCCTCTTAAAACTGGGGAGAGAGAAATCCCTTGGTTGGGATGATCTATCTATGGAGTTTTTTATTACTTTCTGGCCCTCTCTAAATGAGTTTGTTTGGAGAATGTGCAGTGATGCCTTTAAATCAGGCAACTTAGATAGGGAGTTAAAGGAAGGGCGAAGCTTATTCCTAAATAGAATGCTTGTGACAAGTTTAATCACTGGAGGCCTATTACTTTGCTAACTGTTATATACAAAATTATGGCCAAAGTCATTGCCATTAGAATCGCCCTGCTCTCCACCATGAGATTATTTTTGAAAAATAACATGGTTTAATAAAGGGGAGATCCATATATGGCAATATTTATGTTGCTATGTTGGGGAGGGATGTGGCCCTAAGGACTAAGCAGAAATGTATTCTCCAGCAGTTAGACTTGGAAAAGGCATATGATAGGGTGCATTGGTCATTTGTGGCCAAAGTGATGGAAAAAATGGGGTTTGGCTTCAGAATGCTTCCTGCATACCAAAACCGAACGCGAAAAAACTTCCCTCGCCTAGAAAGCACGGGCGATTCCTCTGTGATATTTTTACTCTAACGTAGTCAAGAGCCTTAACTAATTGAGTTAATCTGATCGAACGTGTAAGTCCCATAGTCAGATCAAGGAAAAGACTTGCACTTGGATCATAGAGACCAACGCTTTTTTCCTTATTGAGAGGCACAGCCGTTGGTTCTTTTCCATAGAACAATTTTTATCCGAGATTTACTTCATCTATCGTACCATAACAAAATTGAGTCTCATATATCAGTCCATCCTAACCCCATCCAGTCACGTGGGTTAGCCAACCGCCAAACCACTGTAGTGATGGGACCCATTTAAGAATTTGGTTAGGTTTTGTCCAGGGAAAAGAGTTCCCAGGCCCACTCTTACCTTGGGGGGTAAGTCTAACTTAATGTTGAATGGGAGAGTTATTGGGAGATTTAATGGTAAATAGATCAGTGAGACAAGGTTGTCTCCTTGCTCCCGTGCTCTTTGCTATTGCTTCTCACCCTCTGATTAAGGCCCTAGAGCAGGCCTCTTCTAAAGGAGGGTGACTAGATTGAAGTTGAACAATGGGGAGCAATTAGTTATTCAATGTTTTGCCGATGACTCTTTACTCTTCTGGAAGCTGATAATGATAATGTCAGGTTGGTTCTAAGCATTATACAAGAGTTTGTTAATGCTTCAGGCTCCAAATGTAATATTCACAAGTCTAAACTAATCAGTTTGTCTAAGGACAATGACTTTGACTTAGAGAGATGGGGGTGTGAGGTGGTGTAGAGAGATCAAATTGTCAGATATTTAGGGGTTCCATTTGGGGTGGATGTGACCAATAAATAGTTGACAGATTGGGCACTCGATAGATTCTTTGTGAAACTTAAGAAATGGGAGGCTATCAAGGTGTAAAAAGGCTGGACATCCACAACAGTGGATGAATCTTGTTGGATTAGACTGGTCCTGGTTTAATGGATCTAAGTTTGACAGAGGCACAACCAGTATCCTGTACAATGCTTTGAGAATAAGTGAGGACAATGTCATCTACTATAATAGAATCTGGAAAGTGAGTTGGAGCTCTAGCTGTTGGAGAAGGAAGTGAAAGGCAATATGGGAGATGGAAATACCTACTAAATCTCAGGTGTTTCGCGCGGCGATGTGATAAGGCTCGCCCCGGGAGACGCGGTGGAATTTCTTCTCAAGCGTAAAGCTTGGAGACCTCAAGGGTTACGAGCTCGGCCATTGGAAAGATCCTCACGACAGTTACGGTTCACCAGGTAAGCTCTTTTTGGATGTATTTCAAGGAGAGTTAGGGTGAGCCATAACATTTTTGGCACCGCGTCGGGGAGCCATCCCTTAGCTTTTTCCATCGTTTTGCCTTTAATCTACCCATAACCCATTGCCCATTATCTTGATTAATGGTTTTCCATAAAAAAGATGTCGATTTGATGGTGATTTATGTGAGATTTGGTGTAGAATAGCTCTCTTTTTTGTTTTTGAAAAGAATGTTATTTTTGTTGTTGTTTTGGTAGTTTTTCATGTTCTTAGGGCTTGCACATAGTTTGTATTAGACTTAGTTTGTATCCATTGCATCAAACAATGCAATAGAATGCAATTTTTAGTGAACGTTAGCTCTCTTTAGTTTAAACATAGATCTAAGATCATTAATTCTAGTTTAATTGTGTGTTTTTTGTTTAAATTGTTTGGATTAGAGTGTTAGCAAGTATTAGGAGTAGCTTAATCTTTCAAAAATTTTCTTAAAACCATCAAAAAAATCCTTAAATTTGACTAATTTATCTTAATGGACTGGTTTTTGTCATTAAGGTTGATTAATCTTGTTCAAGAGGCTAAAAATTTAGAAAATGTGTTAATTAGGGTCTGAATTGATCATATGAGTAGTCGAAATTGGGGTTTTTAAGTGTTTTGAGAGCATCTAGATGCATCAAAACACCTAATCACATCAATTTTTTGATCAATTGGAGAAATTTGGCTCTCTGCTTAATTTTGCCTTAAAGAGGAGACTATAATTAAGAGTCTAATTAATCTCCTAATTTAGATTAATTTACATGATTGTTGATGCACAAAGATTAGTTTTTTCTTAATCTATCCAATGGTGTGCTCAATTGTGTGAATTAATTAGGGATTAGTGGTTAATTAGGATCCTTGATTAGTGTAAAAGAGGAAAATATTAGTGAAAGGATTAATCTTGGATTAATCCTTAAACACTTTTTTACATAACTCATTAAGGCTAACGAGCATTCAATGAGAAGATGCTCATGAGTTGTCAATTTGTCCATTTTGGGGGTCATTTATGAAGGGTGTAAGATGTGTCATTAAAAGATTGACTTTTTTGATTCCACTTACCTTTTTTGGGAAAATGCTCATATCCCTTTCATTTTAAATTCAAAAAATACTCCCCCCAAAAAAGAAAAATTCGTATTTCCCACTAGACTCCAAAAATAAAAATAAAAATAAATCAAAGTTTAATTTCCACGTGAAGTCCGGTTCACGCGTGAAAACCCTTTCACGACGTGAAACACTAGTTCATGCAGCAAAATTTATAAATAAATAAAAAATCCACGTGAAGTCCTGTTCACGCGTGAAAACCGTTTCACGGCATGAAACAACAGTTCACGGGGAAAAAAAATCAATAATAAAAATAATAAATTTTAAAAAAATCAAAATTTAATTTCCACATGAAGTCCGATTCACGTGTGAAAACTGTTTCACGGTGTGACGCTAGTTCACGCAGCGAATTTTTTTTTTAAAAAATTTAAAATTTAATTTCCACGTGAAGTTCGGTTCACGCGTGAAAACTGTTTCACGGCATGAAACAGCAGTTCACACCGCAGGGAAAAAATAAATAAATTTTAATTTTCATGTGAAGTTCGGTTCACGCGTGAAAACCGTTTCACAACATGAAACAACAGTTCATGCGAAAATAATAATAATAATTAATTTCCACGTGAAGTTTGGTTCACGCATCGTGAAATCCGTTTCACGCGACGTGACAACAGTTCAGGCGGGAAATTTATTTAAAAAAATTCCACGTGAAGTCCGGTTTAAGCGTGAAAACCGTTTCACGGCATGAAACAGCAGTTCATGCGGGAAATAAAAAATTAACAACAATTAATTTTCACATGAAGCGGATCCGGTTTATGCATGAAACAGCAGTGCACGCGAGGAAAAAAAAAATAATTTCCACATGAAGTCAATTTCATGGCGTGAAATAGCAGGTCACGCAAAAAAAAAAAACTATGAAAGACACCCCTGTTTGGAGGCCCATATCTCCTAAACTGTATATCCAATGAAGGCGCTCTAGGGCTCATCATAAAGTTGACATCGAGCTCTTCAACTTTGGAATGTTGTCCGAAGTCAAAATTGATCATTTTGGCCTTCGACCGGTAGCCTCAAAATTCGACCTGGAAATCGAGGCAAAAAATAGCCCAAAAACCACGAAAAATTACGACGACGAGCCATATTTGGGCTACTTTTTGAGAGTCTAGACGACAAAATCACGGACGACTCAGGGAAAAAAAGTTGTAGTACTCCAAAAATACTACAACCCCCTCATACAGAGTTTTTCAAAATTCCTTTTGAAACTCTCAAAAACGTGTTGCGAAACAGGGAAAAAATTCTTGAATTTTTTTTTCGTCTTGAGACAGTGATGGAAAATAGGTTTTAGGACCTCCTCTTCCATCTTGGAAGTTCCTAGCATACGCTTTTTTCGAAAAAATATATCTAAGGTTCACGTGCGTATAGCACCTAAGCTAATTAGGGCAAACGACACCCGTTTGATCCAACGAAGAGTACGCCAAGCCTATTGAGGCTGTAACGGGCTATGGGAAAGTATAAAAAGAAAAAAAAACTGTGATTGCTCATTAAGGAGCATTTAGGCACTCTAACATGGCCATGATAGAGGGATTACCAGGGATCACACACCGAAAATTCACCTCCCAATGCCATTGAGATCTACACCGAAAATTCACCTCCCAATGCCATTGGCCATGCCTATAACAAGTGTATCATCGGGTTTTGCACCCCTATGACTTCGATCCCACGAGGCTTGGCCCCTTGCCTAACATTCCCGCAAATTCTATAAGTACCAACCCTTTCCTGGATGCCCACACCTTGGACATACTGACTAGTCTAGGAAGGGGGTGGCCCAAGGAATCACTGAGTCTCTTCCAACAAGAGCACTCACATACGGCTTCAATAATTCATATAGAAATACGGCCGTACAAATTTCCAAAATTATAGGTAAATATGACTGAACAACCGACCCTGTTCAATTCATTCAAATGTTTGAACATAGATGTGAAGCCTTTGGAAATCCCAACTGCCCCATTAAGGTACATGCGTTGAACTTATGCTTAGAGGAAAAATCTAGTTGATGGTTCATCGTATTGATGGCGGCGATCAAGACCAACTTCAAAACCTTGAAATCAGCCTTTATACGTGGATTTTCCAGACAAGGTGATCGGTGGAGTGCAACAACAGAACTCTATTCAATTGAACGTCAACCCATGAATCCATTAGAAATTTTATCCCTCAGATAAAACTCTTGGACTCACGTTGTGAGTCAATGGGAAAAATCAAACGATTTTCAATTGAGGAGATGTTTTATGATGGGCTTAAAGAATAACAGCTTACACAACTTGATCATTGTATCGGAGATGTTTTATGATGGGCTTCAAGAATAACAGCTTACACAACTTGATCATTGTATCTAATCCGAAAACATTCAATCAATGTTGTAAAGAAACAATACGTTTAGACGACAACATGCTAGAAGATGATCATGCTACGAGGTGTTCCTCATCTAAACCAAGTGAAGCGATGGCAAAAGAAAGATTGATCTCTCGGAATTGACATTCCCAAAATTTTATGCAGCCTTGCTTAAAACATTACAGCAGACATCTATAAGACATGATGAAAACCTTTAAAACCAGACATCCTTAATGCCTCTAATAGTGAGGAGCAAAATGCCTTGTGTTGAATGCAATCAATACGACCATCCCAATCCTCATCGTGCATACAAGGCACATGTTCTTCTATATTACATATATTGTAAAACCTTTGACCATGATAGTAAAAAGTGTCTCGCTTCATCCATAATGGACTCAAAACCTCCATCTCCCGTGCACCAAACAGAAACAGTCCAAAGGGTAGAAACTACTCAGGAAGCAGTTAATCAGACACTTCAATGTTTCTATTGTCGTGGATCTCACAAGGTGGCAGGCTGCACAGTTTGGAATACTTCCATGCCCAAAGTCACTGACACCTTGCGACCAATGTGTGAACGATGTGGCATTGAACACATGTTCCAAGATTGCCCAAGACGAGTTGCTTCAATGCAACTTGTCTCACAAAATACAACTCTTAACGTCTTAAGTGTACAAAACGGGCAATTGTCCATAGTGCCATTGAATGTGCTTACACGTTTACAAGCTAAGGCACGACAAATAGTCAAAAAGAACGTAAAAGACAATACCTCAACATGGGTAGAAGAACATGTTTTAAAAGAGAACCTAAAAGAGAAAACAAAACCTTCTAAACCCAAGAAAAACAAAAGACAACAAATTGTCGAAACCAAGGTCGAGTTAAAAGACAGAGAAAAGAAGCTTGTAGGACATAAACCCAAAAAGGGACATACACACGAAAGAGCCAAAACCTATACATAATGCAGAAGCATCCACCTCAAAGACCACAACACAAACCTCAACACCCATATGTGTGACACAAGATACAAAAACCCAAAAGAAAATTCGATCTCGTTACATGGGTAAACATAATGAAAAACTGACAAACCAAAGAAAGTCAGAGAATGAAACAAGTTCTAGTACATCACTAAGTGAGGATGATACAAGTTCTTCGTTCAGTGCACCACATAAACCAATCAAGAAATTAGAACCCACCCAACCACCCCAAATGGATAATAATGATCACATGACATATGCGGAACGCAAAAATTAAGCTCAGGAGAGCATGCTTAGCTTGGTTGAATGTCTTACAGGGTCACCGGTTGTGATTGAACCTCATAATGCCAAACCTAAAACAGCAACCAAAATATAAAGCCTAGAGGAGTACCGCTTTCCCTTTCAAGAGGAACGAGCTCGGCCATTGGAAAGATCCTCAACGACAGTTGGGGTTCACCAAGTAAGCTCTTTTTGGATCTGTTTCAAGGAGGGTTAGGGTGAGCCATAACACCTTGGAACCTTTCGACAGCTAGCCTCTAATTATCTTGTAGTTGCTCCGTAAGTTGTGCCATTGCTTCTTGGTGTGCTAATACCATCCTTTGCATTTTGACTTGACTAGCACTGATGGTGTCGTTAAGTGCTCTTACCTTCTCTGCATGTGCCTTGTTTGATTGTTCTCTCTCTTGCTGTAAGTGAGTAGCTTTGTCCTCTGCTTCCTTCAGATTTGAGGATAACAATTGGATCTGTCGTTATTTACAACTCCTCTTCTTTGGCCCTGGATTTGTGCTGTAGGTCTTGTACTTGCTGGGCATGAAGGGCTCTGAGCTCATGGTTGTGGGTGACATCCTTTTGGAGTTGCTCTTTAGCTTGTTCCAACTTTGCTTTGAGGTCTGTATTTTCTTTGATGCTCTGAACAATGGTTTGGCTAAGAACCACATTAGTGCCTTTTATCTTGTCTCTTGCTCCTAAGTGGCCTTCAAACTCTTCATTATGCAATCCCTATGCATGGCCTCTGCTATTGCCAAGTGGTCCTTTAAGGTTTGCGCTTGTGTGTTTGACTTGTTAACTTGCTTCCAAAGGGTAGTTACAATCATGGAGCATGTGTGTTGTGAGGAGGTGGCAATGCCAAACTTTTTGCTCCTGCTCCCATGGTGCACTTGTGCTTGTGGCTTCTTTGAGTCCAGCCTGTGGTTGGTTCAATAGCTCATCCAAACCTTCCATTGTTTCTTGCATGAATTGGAGATAGTCGACTTTTGGTAGGGAGGCCAGCTGGGGTATTCTTTCCTCATCTTCCAAACGCCTTCTTTTGCTTGGGATTGATGGTTCTGCACTTCTTGGTCTTTTGCTTGTATCATTATGGGCTACTGGTTCATGCACTTGAGCCGTTTTTCTACCTCAATGCCTTTTGTTTCCTCAGCCTGTACTAGAACTGATGCTACTTGTTCTGGCTCTATCTCTTTCGGTGTGTCTGCCAAATTCGAATCCTTAAGTTGGGATAGGTTCGTGAAAATCAGTTGTGCCGGGCTTGTCTGGGGAATAACTTGCTGTGTGGCCTGGCTGACTGTGGCCTCTTGCATTGTCAATGCTTCTTGGTATGTTCTGATTTCCTATGCCACCTCAGCCTCTAGTCTTTGTGATTTTACAGCTATGTCTGGGATGATGCCCCTCATTTTCTTTTCTATCTTCTTCTTTCTCCCTTTCCTTATCCCATCATAATGGCCTGGGTCTCCACCACTAGGACAACTTCCCCCTCTTGCATTTCTTCAGCTGTTAGTGTTGGTTGCTCTAGCAGCAGTGCCAGTTGCAGTTGCTTTGTTGGTTTGGGCTCTAGGAGAGGCCTTTTTTGCCACATGTTTAGGACTTGGGTTAGCAGGTACGGGTTGCATATTTTGGACTGGTGGGCCTTCAGATAGTTCTCCATCTCTCTATGAATATAATACGCCCAGTCCTCCTCCTTCTCTTCATGTACCTTAGTGATCCTGTTCAACGGGACCCTGTTGTACCGATCCATTGGCTTGACCTGCATTATCAGTGACATAGCTATGTAGCCTCATCCCGGATATTCTCGTACTCTGCCCCATTGGAGTTATAAGAACTCTTCTTTAGCATTGCCAGAGGCATTTTGTCGAATGCATGGGAGTGGACTTTGACTGCTGGTGGGAGCTGCAAAGCTTCACGAATTAGTTATCGTGTGATCAAGTGCTGCTCTATTGTGCCGTCGACCTTCGTGATGGTGCCACATTTGGTGCCTTTGTCATAAGTCTTGATATACTCGGCATAGAGCTTTGTGTCGATGTTCCTTGGAAGTATTTGCGCCATTCTCCCTAAGCCCACTTTCTCCAGCTTCTCCTTGACCTCTGCCTCTTCCAAGATTTGGAGGCACTTGGGGCTGTGGTAATGCGGTGCGACCTTTCCATGGGCCGTAAGGGCTTCCTTGCTGCTGATGGCTCCATGGAAGGCTTGGGCATATGGACCCAAAAAATTCAGTTTGGGTACCCTCACTGGTTTCTTCTTTTGACTTGCTGGGGAGCCTGTAGCGCTGGCCAACATCTGTACATGAAAAGTACATCAATCTCCAGACTGGTGGAGTAGGTACCATTTCTCTTTTTTTTTTCCCCCTTCTTTTTTGGGGTTAATGGTAAACCGGTTAGTTGAAATGAGAAGTGTGTTAGTGTAGGAGTAATAACAAGGTGTGTTAATTGACAGGTGAATGGTGTGGCATGAAGGTGCAGGGTCTTAGTAGTCCCGTGAACCTGCAGGTCGTGAGAAGTTGTCCCGTGAAAAGTGGTTACGTGAAATGTGGTTCCGTGAAATGTGGTTTCGTGAAATGCGATTTCGTGAAAGGAAGTTCCGTGAAACGGAATCCCGTGAGATGTGGTTTCGTGAAAAGTGGTTACGTGAGATGTGGTTACGTGAAAAGTGGTTACGTGAAAGTGGTTACGTGAGATGTGGTTTCATGAGATGCAATTTCATGAACTTAGGTTCCGTGAGACTACAGTGGTTTCGTGAAAAGTGGTTACGTGAAAGTGGTTTCGTGAATGTGGTTACGTGAAATGTGGTTTCGTGAAATGCGATTTCGTGAAATGCGATTTCGTGAAAGGCGGTACGTGAAAGGCGGTTTCGTGGAAGGTGGTTTCGTGAAATGTGGTTACGTGAAATGTGGTTTTGTGAAATGCGATTTCATGAAAGGGAGTTCCGTGAAACGGAATCCCATGAGATGTGGTTTCATGAGATGCAATTTCATGAACTTAGGTTCCTTGAGACTATAGTGGTTTCGTGAAAAGTGGTTTTGTGAGATGAAGTCCTGTGAGATGTGGTTTCATGAACTCAAGTTTCGTGAGATGTGGTTTCGTGAACTCAAGTTCCATGAGACTACAATGTTTTCGTGAGATGAAATCCTGTGAAAGGTGGTTTCGTAAAAAGTGATTTTGTGAGATGCGGTTTCGTGAACTCAGAATCCGTGAAAGGTTGTTTCATGAGATATGGTTTCGTGAACTCAGGTTCCGTGAAGTTTCGTGAGATGTGGTTTTGTGAACTTAGGTTCCGTGAGACTACAGTGGTTTCATGAAAAGTGGTTTGGTGAGATGAAGTCCCATGAAAGGTGGTTTCGTGAGACTACAATGGTTTCATGATATTGCAGGTTTGTGTAGTCCCGTGAAACTTCAGTGAAGCGTGAAGGTGCAGATTTTCATTTTTTGTTATCAAAGAATGTGATGCAAGTGATGATATCGCAAGGAATTATTTAGAATAACCACCAAATCGGATGTTACTAATGTACAAGATTGTTAACGAGAAGATACTGATAAACATCAAAATAAAAAGAAAAAAGGAAAAAGGAAAAAGAATACGAAAAGGAAACGAGAAATGGACCAAGTTCCCACCTTAATCGTTGATGACCGTCGATTATGGTTGAAAAATCTGGGGAGGAAGACGATGCACGATGATTGGAAACGGGAGCTTTGAGTGAGTAGCGATGGACACACGATGTGAAATGACGAGAAAGGAAAGAAATTTTGATTTTATAACGCAGCCATCGGATAGGGTGGCTGCCTTAATGAAGAAAGCCATGTGGCATCTTTCGATTGGCCCGTAATTGAGAAATGACCGTTTCACGATGTAAATTTTTTTGAACGAGTTAACGGCGTGAACTTATTAGGATTAGCTCATGACGTGAACTGTTTTAAACCAGTTCACGTCGTGAAATTTTTAGGAATGGCTCACGGGGTGAACTGTTTTGAACCAGTTCATGGCGTGAACTTTTTTGGATCATGAAAGTGCAAGATTGATACCTTCTATTTTTTATTTTTATTTTTTCTTCATGCTCAGTCATTCAAACATGCATTAAATGAGTGAATGATAACCAGTTTACCTTGTATCCAACAAATGAATACCTTCATCTTTTATTGCCATGAAAACCAAGGTGACACCTTGGCACTTCTGGTGGGTAGTTGTTGATGCAGTCGTTTTAGCTCCGTGTAGGAGTTTTTGATTCTTCCTTCCACCCAACGGAACAATATTGTTACTGGGTCATGTGGGTGGGGACTTTTCTCCATGTCCCTTGGCTGAGTTTCTTTGTTTCTTTCAAGGTATTTATCTAGCTCCTTGATCGAAGTGGTTATACTGACATTGCTTTGGCAATCCTCAACCCATCTTGTTAAGTGGTCTTTCTCCTCCATACCAATGTTTTAGCATTGGTTTTAGTTGGGTACTAGTGTTGCATGCTTTTACTACCAGAATAGTTTGTGACAATGGCCACTAAGCGGAGGGGTTTGGGAACCCACACTGCCCTATTGCCTTGGTAGTATCCCTACGCCCGTAGTAAATCCTTTTGGACCCACTGCTTATGCCTTGTGGGATGTTGGTATGTCTGCAGTACTACCAACCTGCTTGTGAAGTCCAAGTGTGATTTTTGACTTCTTTGTGAATCTTTCTTACTGTCTCCGTATTATCCTTCTCCTCCTCCTTGTGGGACAGGTTATTGAGTTGAACCTTGGGCACCCATTTTCTTTTCCCCTGTGACTTTGGATATTATTTGTGTAGGGTTTGTGGAACTGATGCTTTTTGAGTTGATGTCGACGTGCTCGGTGGTGCTACCTTCTCACTCATGGCCTGTTTCCTAGTGTTTGTCTGGCTCCATAAGGGTATGGACATGACATTGTCGCCTTCGTTTAGCAGTGATGTCCTCTTCTCCCATTGGATATTACATTTGCTGGCACAAATCCAGGATCATCCTAGGATCATTTCCTCTTCCATGGAACCTACAGGGATGACAAACACCTTCCCAACCAAGGAATTATTTCTGATGGAAATGTTAGCACTTAAAAATCCCTCATCTCTCATAGTTATCAAGTGCACACTGTGTACTGCGAATCAGTGGGTTTAAGGCGTGGTCTATCTAATGCTACCCATGTTTCATACGAGATCAAGTTATGACTTGATCTCGTATCTATTAGTGCAATGCTCGTTGCATGGCCTTTAGTTGTAGTAAGTTCCACCTTGAGTCGTGCTGGCTCAATGTTCAGTTCCTCTTCGTCCCCCGAGAGAGTCAAGGAGGCCATGTTGACATGTAACAATCTCTTCTGGAGTAATTGTTTAGCTTTGGCCTCCCTTGCCTTAGCCTCTTCTTGAGCTTGCTGAATTTTTCCTTTGCGAGTTGTTTTTGTTGTTTTAAGAGTTCTTGCAAGAGCATCTCTTGGGTCAGAGGTCCAAAATATTTTTTGAGTTTTCTTCCATTAACGTAACCCTCCATCTGTATGCCATCAATCATCTCAATTCTAACTGACCCCTGAGGTGTGATCTCAGACACTTGAAAGGGTTCGAGGCCTCTGTATTTGAGTTTCCTTTTCCTGGTGCTTCCTACACCATACATGAGGACAAGGTTCCCCGTTTCTAGTTCTTTTTGTTTCAAATTTTTGTCTAACCAATGCTTCTTGCGTAGTTTCTCGACCATGAGTCCATGTGATGCTATTAGCTTGGTCTCATCAAGCTTCTCTAAGTCAATTAGCCTTTCAGCTAATGCATTCTCTGTCAGACGTTCTTACACTATAATCCTTAAGCTCGGAACTAGGTATTCCATAGACATTACTGCCTCAACACCATAAGCTAGATGGAAGGGAGTGTATCCCATCGCTACCTTATATGATGTTCGATATGCCCATAGGGCTACTGTCAGCTTAAGTTCCCAGTCCGTTTGACTTGCTTCCAAGGTTTTTGTCAAGATAGTACACAAAATTTTGTTTGTACTCTCTGCTTGACCATTAGCCTGTGGGTAATAAGGTGATGATTTTCGATGGACCACTAAGAATCCAGCAAGTAAATGATCAATCACCTCATTAATAAAATGTGAGCTATGATCAATAACTAATTCTAATGGGCAGCCGAACCTCGAGATAATTTGCTCGTATAAGAATTTTGCTGTTGTTCGTGTATCAGCTCGCTTTGAGGCTCTGGCTTCTGCCCATTTTGTGAAATAGTCCATGGCCAACAATCATATATCGGACTTGTGATGATGGATGTGCCGTGGGACTATAATAGATCCAACAAAATCTACTCCCCATTTTTCAAAGGGTTGTCTTACAATAGTAAGGGTGAGTGGCATCTTGTCCTTTTATTGTGGGATAGAGAAACGCTAACATTCTTCGTACCTTTTGACAAATTCTATGGCATCTATGAATAATGTAGGCCACCATAATCCTGCTTGAAGTACCTTGCAAGCCATGATCTCTCTAGCAAAATGCCCACCTGCTATCCCTGAATGAGCTTCATCCAATATCATGACGAACTCATCTTCTCTCACACATCTTCTTAGCACATTATCTTTACCTAGCTTATATATTTCTCCTGCAATTAATTGATAAAGTGCAGTAAGCTTGATAAACTGCCACATTTTATCTTTGTTTAAGGGTATTTCCTATAAAAAACCATGAGCTAGATAATTAGAGATCGCCTCGCTCCATTCGGGTACCATGTTTAGTTTGAATAAACAAGCATCAGGGAGATCATCCTCTACACCAATTGTTGGTTCCCCATTTGGACTTATTGACATATGATCGGCTAACACATGTTGTGTCCCTTTTCTTATTGTAACTTTAAAGTTAAATTGCAACAGTAATAGCAACCATTGTGTGATTCTTCCCGTGGTGCAAGGCTTATTCACCAAGTATAATAAGGCTTGATAGTCCACGAAGAATACGAATTGGTTGGCCAATAGGTAATGTCAATACTTCTTGATAGCGTAAACCATAGCCAATCCTTCTCTCTATGTGGTGGTATAATTCACCTCTGACTCGTTTAATTGATGGTGGCTAGCGAAACAGACTAGATAGTCTAATTTGAACTCATCGAGCTGGAAACTCATCGTGTACCTTAGTGGCCTCAAGGTATCTCAGCCACCACTGGGCATCCGTGGGTTTTCTTCGTAATAGGGCATTTTGTCGGGCAATATATCGTTTCTGTTTTTGCCTTTTTCTGAGACATTGAGCATTGGTATAGCCTTGTGTTATGGTCCCTTCTATGCTAGAGGTCTCCTCTTCTGATGCTTCATCAATGGTTTGCCAATTAACCATACAGACAGAGGTCGTGGGATAGTTCCAGATTCCACATACTGGGTCCCCCTGGGTTGCATCACATCTATGGTAGCTAGCACATGCATCCAGTTTTCACTGAAGTCCAGAGGAGAAAGTGATGCATACATTTCCGTTTCCTCTTCTTCCTTGGAATTTTCCACCGTGGGCTTGTATATTTGTACAGATGTGGTCTATTCCGTTGTGACCGAATCATTATCGAACAATTTCCCTTCCATGGGATGTGCTTTCCATGTTCTCAGATCTATCTTTAAAATTTGCGAATCCCTACGCACATACACGTGATCTAATGCCCAATCATGCACCAATTTGGATTTCCTCATGAAGGGTCTCCCCAATATTATGTCATATGAGTCAGGTTGGCACAGGAAGTCCATTACCACAAATGTATGATGGTAGCGAAACATAAAGAGTTTGAGTTTCACATTCTCTAGAAGTCCAATGGGCATTGAAGATGTTCTATCAGCCATTTTAACGATTAGATATGCCTTTCTTAGATTGGGTTTTCCCTAGTTCTCCCAGTAACGTTTTGTGATGATGCTAACCCCCGCCCCACCATCCAGGATAGCTAGTGCTTGGTACCCGCTGTGATGAACTGGGATTGTAGCATTTGTGTTGTGGCTTTCATAATAATGTCCCAGTTGATTAATTGGTATCTTAACAACTCGGGTTTTCCTTGTGTGTCTTAGGGTTCTTTTTGTCAGAGGTGGCAGAACCTCCTCTATAGTATCAACTGGCTTTAGTCTGCCTTCTACCCATTCCTTTATGTATGTCCATAGGGTTGGGGAATTGCGTAACAGTTGCCCTAATGGCATTTGTACACGCGTGGATAGTATAACCGCGAGACTTCCTATGTCTCTGGGTTCTTTGGAGATCGAGGGTTTCCCCTAGGTGTGTGTCTTGCATTCATCCATAGGGAAGGAATGGATGGACTCTCCGAGTGCATTTTCCTCAAACATTTTGGACATTGTGTTTGCTTGAGATCCCTCTTCTACTTCTTTTGGAATTGGAGTAGGTACATCTAATTCCCTTTCCCTTGTTGGCTCGTTTCGTGGATAAATTGTATCCCTGACCCGATTAGCCCTTAGCTTGGGTTCATGAAGCCGTTGGCATTCTTCTACTAAGGCCTTGATGTCTTCGAGCTTTCTTATTTCCTCATTGGCATTGGGGTACTCACCGACTCCTTTAGGAGTTGATGGTTGCTCCCTTTGCTCCTCTAGGTCCGGCCCTTTGTGGTTGATCCTTTGATCTCCCTATTCTCTCGATTGGGTGGATCCGGTGTCGATCGTATCTTTTTCAGATCCATCTTGGATTGTGACCCTTGTGTTACCCTTACCCACTTTTTTTCACTCTTCTCCTGCCAGCAGCTAGCAGTTTTGGAAATAGTCGCATCTGCTCAGTTCTTTTCCTTGTCTCCTAATTGGGCTTGGGCTCGTGTCAGAACATTGAGTGGTGTGATATTTCCAAGTTGCACACTAATGGTTCTTCGGACGGCAGCCTGATTTGAAGTGGAAGCCAAACCACTTGCGTGATATGGACCATCCCTGATCAAATGATCAATACCACATTTAGTACAAGTGAGTACTAGCATGTCATTGGGTGAAGTCACTAGTTGGGGTTGGTGCGTATGAACCATATTCTTGTTTGGACACTCAGTGATTTGATGAGGCCCTCCGCAGCTAAAACAATGTAGTGGTCCTCTCCTTACGTTTGAGTTCATGTCCTTACCCTTCCATTGTACCGTGGTTTGAAACACAGGTACTGGCGTGTTATTCTATAGGACAGAATTCTGGTGTGACCTCCACAGCTTCTTCATAGAACTCTCCACTAAGTTCTCCTTCACGCACCATATCAATATCTTTCGATGGCTCTTCAATCAATACTTGGTTAATCTTAGCCTCTGGTGGTTGTGGGGGTAGAGTAGGTGGTGGTAGAGGTGAAGTGTCCTGTACTCGAAACATCTCCCTAGGTAAATAGGAAGAGTTGACTTGTCCTGCAACAACTGCAGTGATTTGTCCAAGTAGCGCTAGTAAAGCTAATGAAGCTCTAGGTGCTGGTAGTTGTGTAATAGTTTGGAATCTTGGATATCTGCACATTGAAGTGTCATGATCCCCTAATTTTACATAGTGTGCACCATAGAGTAATGGCCTTGCTCTTAATTGTGGACATTCGGTGTGGTAGTGTGATTTAATCTACACATAGAGCACCACTCCAATTCCTTGCGGGGGTAAAGATGGTTATGCCCATGCCTAGATGTTTCTCTTCCCTCCTTTACCTTTAATTTCTCTAGTATTGCGTTACTGAGCTCATCCACAATCATGTTTCCGACTTGCTTGCTCCGAGTTCCAATTTCTTCATCAACTCCATTTCCTTTTGTTTGATATTGTGCAGCTGTGCCACAAGGCTCCATCTATCACCACTTTTGGCAAAACTGAGCACAAACACATTCTTGAGTCGTGGTGGTGAAGTTAACCTTATCCTCGGGTTTGAGGGTTTGGAACCACTGATGCACTTTCCCTTCCAGGGCCAGTGAGAGAAAGCATGAATCATTGTCACATCACTGACAGGTCCGTAGGTTTTGCATGTGGATTCAAAAATCTCTACATTTTGGATAGGATCTCCATCCCCATAGAATTTTTGAACGAGTTTGGAAATGATATGTGGCTTCATCTAGAAGGGTCGGGATTCTAGAGTAGTGCCTAGTTTCCTAACCATTCCTTGGCCCATCTCTGCCACCATATTCAACAGATCCGTCGTTGTGGCTGCATTAACGTCAATGGTTGGATCCACCCTTGGTCTTTGAGGAATTATTCCCCCCCTTCCTAGACCTCGTCCTCTTGTTGTGTTGGCTCTTCTAGGTATCTCTAGTCCATGGGATGGTCTTGCCACTGTACCTTGGAGTGGCTTATCATTAGTTGCCGCTGTACGCCTTTGTAGAATTAAAAGTTCCATTTCCTGTAGGAACGTAGGATGAATTGGTCATCTGCTCAATATCTTTTTTGGTGTACAAACGGTCCTCTACTTCACCCGCCACTCTTGCTAGATTATCCTCTTCTTCTAGGGTTACAAACCCTTCTTCAGCTCTGGGCTCCTCATTTATGGGTTCTAAGTTTGGAATTTCTTTCTCACTTCTTCCCATGACTAATTTTGGTTCCTTACCTCGTGATTGGAGTAGGTTTAAACTTCCCATCTCCTTTTGTTCAACTCTCGCTCTTCGAGTATCGAGGTCTTATTTCCTTTAGCTCAACTCTCGTGCTATTGTTCCACCTCGCTCCTTCTGAGATCTAACTCTACTTCCTCTGAGGTGGGGAAGAATACTTGACCCATCTTGGCTGCACTTTCCATGTCTCATCTCATTCGGGGGGGTGCCGGTGTTCGACAGCCTTGAATTTGACATTTGGATGGGCACTTCCTGTCTTGGACCAAGTCCAGCACTGGTTGATGGACCCATGCCCCCGCAGATTGTGCTTCTTCGTCATGACTGGTTTGGAGACCAAAAAAATCCTTGGGTGATATCAATGATACCATTGCATTTGGTTGGGGAGGGTGGTTTCTCCACTTCCCCAAACCCAGAGTATCTCAGCTCTTCTTCCATGGAATCCTCACTACTAGTTTCAACAGTGGTCAGGTTTCTTAAGACACTCAGGTGAGTGCTTATCGAGTGACTTGAACCCACACTTTTTTGATAAGAAGATCCTGGGTGATTCGATGCACTATCGTCAAGTGTAAGATCGTCTCCGATGAGCTTTCCAGATCTTAAGTGCATGTATGTATGATTTAATAAGCTACTTTGATGACCCAATTTAGTTTTGATCAGATTTTGTCGATCTGTTTCTGAGGTCATGAGATTGCACAGAACAGTTCACGACGTGAAGTGTCAGAAAATAGTTCACGCATGAATGATAAGATTTCGTGGTGCTCATGCTAGATCAACTATGTGGAGGAGAGAGACTCACAAAATACAAGACAATATCTTGCTTATTAAGTTGCTCAAATACAACTAGGCTTCTTGCTCCATACAAAATGCCTCCTAGCTTCACCTTTAAATAGATGAGCTAGTGGACCTTAAGTCCCTTCACACACACACCCTTCTCCTCCCCTTTTACATAACCTTAGTATCTTAATACCCCTCCTCAATACCAACTATGAAAGAAATTGGAATCTTAATACCCCTCCCAACTATGAAAGAAATTGGAATAGGTGGTATTGGACATAGGATGCCTTTATAACATTACGCCCCGCCCCAAAATTTAGACCGTACACACTTACCAGGGTGCCCGTACGATGGCCGCACAAGAACCAAAGGATGGCCGCCCACTGTGTGGTCCACATATACCGCTACGTTGTCGTGCCATGGCACGTCTATGGTGTGAAACCATGCATATGAGGCCATTAAATGCAAATCCAGATGCATGGGATTAAGTGCCATGACTTGAGTCATTATATGATGCCCATGTACATATGTTCATATTGTAAATGAGGTTCAATAAGACGAGCTGAGGCTAAGTCGGGTCTCGAAGCTTCTGTACATGAGTGTGGTGTGAATTATGGAGCTTTATGCTTATGGTAGACCTTGCAGTAGGGAACACCCTTCTCAACATGTGTGGAAATGTGAGAGCATGTATGATATAAGGATTGGTTTTGAAGAATACCCTTTTGAGATATCGTGTCTTGGAATGCCATGATTTCAGTTCTTACTCGGAATGAGCAAAACAAGGAGAACTTCAATAAGATGCTGCACACATTCAAAGTCTTTGTGTATCCTCATAGGCAGAATGATCCCTTCAATAATATCTTCATGCCCATGGATGGTGAACCTAGTGGCAACTATGCTAGTGAGAGCTATTTCAAGATGGCTCTTGTGAGTAGGGAGGTGGTGGTGGTGGTTTTGTTGTTACTCAGACCTCATGGGTAAGTAGGAAACACTCAATTATGTACATGGTCTGCGTGGCTATGTGCATGATGGAATGGGTGGCTCGTCAAAAGGGTTATGTAAATGATGTAAATGGCTACCCATGTGCATGATGTGTAGTAGCTTCTCTGTGGTATCGATGGGTCGAGACAGTGATTACCTCTTATGGGAGTGCAAGCATGATGCATGCTTTAGTAGATTTATGATATGTACATGATGTTTGATGCTACCTTGGTCCATGCATATGCATACGAGGAGTAGATATATCACATGTATAGAAGGTATATGAAGGCGGCAACTTGCGTGGCAATAACAAAAAGGGAGATATCCGAATTTAATGCAAAAAAAAGGTGGCGCATGTGTTTTTGGAATTTTGGAAATACGAAATATCAGCTGCAAAAGGGAAGCGCGCCCGAATTCCTTGCGGGAAGGAGAGAAAAACCAGAAATATGGCGCATATCAATGGGGTGTGTGCAGAAAATGAGAACCAGAGCGTCTTCTAACCAGTAATTTTAAAATCAAAACGGCGCCTACTGTATAGAGCTTCTTGGGGTTAGAATTAAAGGGTGAATGATGCGCTATCAAAGGTGATGATCTACAAAAAAATCACACATTATACGACGTGTTCTGATCTTGGCGCAAACGGCAGTGCATGGGAAAATTCGCTTTTTTTTCTTTACTCAGATAAGTGGAATTTTTGTTTAATGCTACTTACGATTTGAAAAATTGTATAGAAGTTTTTTTTTAAAGATAAGAAGGCTTTGAAAGTGTATATGGTTTGAAGAACCATGGAAAAGAAAGACACTTGATTTTGGATTGTTAGACATGGTGATTTTTTTTTAAAAGACAGATGATTATGTTGTACATGCGCCATGTGCCATCTTTTGCCTTGTGAGTTGTTGGAATCTGAAAGCAGGTTTTCAGGTGATCAAGAGACATTATAAAATGATGGAATTGGCATTATATGGTACATGTGATGTGAATGGTCACATGCATATGGAAATCATTTGTAGAATGTGTTATGCCTACATGTGATTGGTTTGAGGCATTTGGGAAAAGGAGTCAGGAAATCTATGCTTGGAACTGGACATGCTCTTGATACACAATTTGTGTGCAATCATCAGGCTAAATTTGGGGATGTATTGAGGTGAATTGGCACATGTATATGTCATCAAAAATGGAGATGTCTTATGCTCCTTGAAGAGTTATGTGTGTGTGTTTCCTTGTTGGGAATTAGAAGCTACTCTCACAGCTAGAAGTCTCGCACTTTTCCATCGACACGGCCACGTCACGACAACGTGGACACCCATGCTGCCCTCCCTGACCAGATAAGGTACATGCGTACCACTCCTTTCCCTGTTAACCGACACCGTACCTTTCCCCTAGACCCATGTAGGCCAGTGATCTACACCATCCTTTCATCCTTGCTTTGCACAGTGCCCGTACCCGTAACCCACAGTTATATAAACCCCCATGGGCAACACGCATTTCTGTGTAGCCTATGCTCTGCTGTGCCGCCATCCGTCCCTGTGTGCAGTGTACTTGCTGTAGTACAGCCACCCCTCTCACACCCCCTCATTTACCACTGTTCAGATAAGGCAATTTTTCTCTATCCCCCTCTTGCTAGGAGGCAGTGTCCTTAACTCTTCTCTCTCTCTCTCTCTCTCTCTCTCTCTCTCTCTCTCTCTCTCTCTCTCCCCCCCCCCCCCCGCGGTGTGAAGAGACTTACAGCAGCCCTCAGCCCTTCTCCCCTATTACAAAACATTTTTGTGTTAAGGACATCTCACAATTTTCCCCCCCCCATTTGCGTGGACTTTAGTAAGAGGTTTTTGCCTTAAGAGAGGGTTCATGTGCTGTGGTCTATTGCTCATACGGTGAGCAAACGATCTCAGAATTGAGATCCGACTAGAGCGTTTTGACCGCAACAGCGAGCCCTACAAGACGACATCCAAGATGGCCCCTTCTCGAAAACATCAGAATATTGCCTCGAGGAGAGGAGCGCGCAACAACGAGAGTAGAGAAGATGCTCCCGATGTGGCTCCAACCCTCCCTTTACAAGCTCCTCAAGGAAATGGTGGCCAAGTTAGCTTGGTTATCTTTTAAAGAAGAGTTTTTTTTTAATATTAGTGTTAATAAATGTGTATCTTTTTCTTTTAAAATAATGACATAAAATTGTATGAAGTTACGAATTGTGTGATACTGTATTCAATAAATTGCATTGAAATTGTTATCTTTAAAGAGTGCAAGTTTTTCCTGGCTTCGACGCTAACTCCATTCCGTGCTTGTGAAGCCGGGCGGCGTCATTAGCAAAGCCCGGGAATGGCCCAAGGTATCCCTCATACCATTGGGAGAATAAGGTTCGCTGATTGAGGCGAGAGATTATGATGCTGCCTAGTTCTGAGGGCCCAGGCTAGTGTGGTGAATAAGCCCACCCTAGTGTGCAGACATCCCTCTGAGGGGCGGGAGGATCGAGCGATGGAGCCTAAGAGGGCGACAGGCCGGCTTGAGTCCTCGCCAACGGTCGACGATGAGGTGTATGGTCCCGTAGGGTTTTGCCCACCATGTAGAGGCTAGAAGGCCGAATTCTAGATCATCGACAGTATAAAGGAAAAGAATAAGAGAGCCGGTTTGGCTTGTATAAAATTGATTCATGTATAAACTTTTTATAAATCTTGTTTTTGGCATTATTGTATTGTGGAATTTATACCACACCAACCTACTATACATGCAGCTCCAGGAAAAATTTGGCGAGTAGACACAACATCTGGGGCATGCCCTTGTCCGCATCACCGATCTCCAGCAACAACTTGTCTCACTTGAGTTTGCCTTCTCTCTCTCTCTCTTTGTCATTTGAGCTTGTGGTTGCATGTTAGCTTGTGCTCTTGCTTGCTTGCATGTTGGATTGCTGGTGTATGTAAGTAGGGATAGTAATGCTCTCCTTTGTCCTCTTCCCTACCTTCTCTTTGCTATCTACCATGTCCCTTTTGCATGCTAGTTGCATGAAGTAGAGGTTGAGCTCTCCATAGCTCCCTCCTTCTTGCTCTCTACCTAACATTTGGATCTCTTCTTGGGTGACACAAGAAGAGGTGGAGTGAGCCCCTAGCAGGTTCACATCAAGGAGTTAACCCTCATAGGGTTGGCCAAGTGCAACTCTCTGGACTTGACTCTTACATGCATCTTTCTTCTCTTATTTCTCTCTTGTGTGCAAGGTAGCATGTTATCCTTAACACCCACTTACATTAAAGGGAACTATAACCATTCTAAGGAAGCTCAAGTGTTGGAGCTCTTTTTTATCCAACTGATCTCTTTTGTTTTATCTAAGGGGGTCACATAAAACTTGCAAGATGCAGATTTAGTTCCACTAAAAAAGCTATAGCTTCAAAACAATTGATGGTCTCATGGATTTTGATTTCACTCATGTAAGACATTTTGAGGATCATAGTGTATGACCCTCTTCTCTGAAAATACATCACCATGAATGTGTGGTGGAATCTTAGCCCAAAGGTCTTAATCTTTGCATCTTGAAGGATGCCCAAAGGTTTAGTTGTGTTCCTGTCAACAAGCTTTACCATGAGTGGTGGGCTTCTGTAAGATTCCTCCCTCTAGCATTTGAGGTGTAAAGGTGTAAGAACCTCCCCTTCTGTTCTTGTAATTATTCCCCTCTCTGAAATAGAAGAAAGATCTTGTTTTACCCTGTTTTGGCCTAAAGAGAGAAAATGTCTAGAGAGAGATAATCCAAAATTGAGATATCTTTGGATATAAAAATCCTCCTAGTGTCTAGAATGGATTCCCCTGAAATAGAAGTTCAAAATGAACCTTCCAATGTGCATTTGGAATTAATTGAAAATGTGTATAAGGGACCTTAGCCTAAGGGTCTACATTTTCAGAAATTTTTGGATTATGGTCCAAATAAGGTTCCAATGGGGCAATTGGATTAATCCAAGTGTTGGGATGAGATAAATCCAAAAAAATAAAAGAAAATACCCAAAAATGAGTAAATGCTCACATAAGATGAAGAGTTGACTAAGTACAAGGTCTATTAATTAAAAAATATGAGATATTACTTAAAAAATGAGATATTTTAGAATAATGATGCATTTTTGACACCTTGGTAAGGAGAGGGGGACTCTTGAGGTAGGTGCCTATTTCACATGTGTGGAAGGGTTTTGAATTCAAAAAAATTGTGATATTTTTATCTCTCCTCTCTCCTAGATCAAACCAAATCAAAAAGGCAGCCAAACTGGTCCAAATCTTGTCCAAATTGAGTCAAACTAAACCTGGAAAATTCTAGAACCTGGTTGGACTTGGTTAGTGGCCTCCCTCACCTATAAATAGACCCTTAGTCTTTTGTAAAAAAATATTAGAGCTATACCATGCCAGTATTATATTAAAATAATCATATTTTCTATTATCCTTTAAATTTTTCTCTCTCTTGGGAGCTTGGAGCTCTCTCTCTCTACAACAACTCTTCGAGTTGCTCTTCTTCTCTTGGTGGAGCAATTGATTGGTCGGGGGATTCACTGCAATTAGAGAATCAAGGCAAACTTGGAATCAATTTTTATGATTTTTTCCAGTTTATCTCAATGACTTTCTTCTTCTCAACCCCTCTCAAGCTTGAGAAGCTTTCTAAATGAATGTTTTAATTCAAATCAAGCTTTCTCTTAAGGTATTAATGCTTAATTAAGAGAAAGTTAATCTTTATGCTTATTTGTAATGCTTTCTTTAAATAAATATCTCTCTCTAAAGAATAGCCATCTTTATGGCTAAATCCCTTGAAAAAGATGCTTCTCAATGATAGTCTCTTAATTCAAAGCTAAACTCTAGGCTTGATAAGCTAGAGATTAAGAAAATAGTATTTTTATGATTTTGTGTGAACAAAATAATGGTTATTTCTTTTAGATTATTTATAAGTAGTTAAAAACTACTTTAATTGATTCTAAATGAGAAATAGATTATCCTATCAATTTAGGAAAAGAGAAATAATGGAATTAGCTTAATTCAGTGGGATAATCATAATTAAGTTTATGACTATGGTTAAAATTATGATTTAAATTCATAGTTTGATTTTAAGCATAAAAGAGGAACTACTATGATATTTTCGTTACAAGCTTTTACTCTTTTAAGAAAAATTGAGAATTATCAGTAATAGCAGCGAAGCTATGGCTAAATTTTTAAAAAATAATACATATCTTATTTTTATGCATAATGCTAAAAGAGGACTTCCTACCATATTCTAGGATTGGACACCTATGCAAAAAGAATGATTTTCATCATATTCACATGAGAAATATTTTTTTGTAATTATGCATATTTAATTGATTATGAGAAAAGAGTAAATTTTGGTAAATTTATTTTTATACAAAAAGAAGAATTTTTGGTAAATTTATTTTTATGCAAAAAGAGAAATTTTTAGTAAGTTTATTTTTAGAGAAATTTTTAGTAAGTTTATTTTTACACAAAAAAAGGAATTCCCATGATATTTGAGATCCAAGTAATTAAATGGTAAAAGAAGAATTTTTGGCATAATTCAAATTATGAGTATTTATCAAAAGTGGAATTTTGAGCATTATTAATTTTATTGGAAAATATGAGTAGAATTGATTTTTGTAAATCCCATGAATCTTTTTCTCAAAAAGAAGAATATTGAATATATTTCACTTGAGAAATTTGAGAAAGAATATGAAAATATTCATCGAGAAAAAGTACCTTTAACTAGGCCAAGCTATTGGGAGAAACTTAGAAAAGTCCCATCGATATTGAAAGTAGAAAACGGTACTAAATGTGAATGCGATGTGAATAGATATCAATGCAATGTGAATAAGATGTGAATGTGAATAAGATGTGAATGCGATGTGATAAGATGTGAATGCGATGTGATAAGATGTGAGTGGATGTGGATGAGATGTGATGCGATGTAAATGGATGTGGATGTGAATGTAATAAGATGTGAATGTGACGTGATAAGATGTGAATGTGATGTGAGGAGATGTGAGTGGACGTGATGAGATGTGGATGAGATGTGATGCGATGTAAATGGATATGGATGTGAATGTGATGAGATGTGATGATATGTCAATGGGTGTGATGTGATGTACATGGATGAGAATGAGATGTGAAGTGATAGATGTGCATGTGAATGAATGGATGGATGTGGATAGATGTGAATGTGAATGAATGGATGGATGTGGATAGATGTACTGCATATAAATGAATGGATGGATGTAGATAGATGTGCATGTGAATGAATGGATGGATGTGGATAGATGTGAATGTGAATGAATGGATGGATGTGGATAAATGAGATGAGATGTGAATGGATGTGATGAGATATGGATAGATGTGGATGTGATGTAATGTGGATGGAATGAATTTGATGAGATATGGATAGATGTGGATGTGTGATGGATGTGAATGCATGCGATGAGATGTGAATGGATGTGAATGTGATGTGATGATATCTGAATGGATGCGATGAGATGTGAATGGATGTGAATGTGATATGATGATATCTGAATGGATGTGATGTAATGTGAATGGATGGATGAGATGTAAGGTGGATGAATGTGGATCTAGGTAGATGTGAATGGATGAGATGTGATGTGGATAGATGTGATGTGATGCAAATCAGGGTAGATGTGAATGGATGAGATGTGATGTGAATGGATGTGATGTGATGTGATGTGATGTGGATCGGGGTAGATGTGAATGGATGAGATATGATGTGAATGGATGTGATGTGATGTGATGTGATGTGGATATGGGTAGATGTGATGTGAATGGATATGATGTGATGTGATGTGGATATGGGTAGATGTGAATGGATGAGATGTGATGAGGATGGATGTGATGTGATGTGATGTGATGAGGATCTGAATAGATGTGATGAGATGTGGATAGATGTGATGAGATGTGATGTGGATATGGGTAGATGTGATGTGAATGGATATGATGTGATGTGATGTGGATATGGGTAGATGTGAATGGATGAGATGTGATGAGGATGGATGTGATATGATGTGATGTGATGTGATGAGGATCTGAATAGATGTGATGAGATGTGGATAGATGTGATGAGATGTGGATAGATGTGATGAGATGTAATATGATATGATTAGATGAGAATGGATGAAGGATGATGGGAATAGATACGACTGGATATGGAATAAGCAAAGTGAATTGACTTAGAAGAATATGATTGGATGGATGTGATGTGATGTGATGTGATGAGGATTTGAATAGATGTGATGAGATGTGGATAGATGTGATGAGATGTAATATGATATGATTGGATGAGAATGGATGAAGGATGATGGGAATAGATAGGACTGGATGTGGAATAAGCAAAGTGAATTGACTTAGAAGAATGTGGAATAACGAGAAATGATGTGGAACAATGTGGAAAGATGAGAGTTCGTTAGAAACTATATTTATGAGCTGTTTTTAAATGACTGTTTTATGTCAAGAATGCTGGGGAAGCATTTTGACCATCTTGTGAATAAGGTCGTGGAGACCTAAGTGATAAACTTGCAACAACTGACGGAGAGTCAACGGAGGACGTCTCACGTAGCAAGGTCGACCGAGGTCTAAACTAGCCTCGATTCGATTTAAATGGTGAGCTTCCGGTGTACGGTGGATGAGGGACCAAGGAAGCGGGCAATGAGTGAAGTGGTAGGTGACCTGCGAAGGAGCGTAGAGGGTGCTGACCATACGGTGCTCGGGCTCTGGGTCGCCGAAGATACCCACGCATGCATCATGGAAGAAAATGGAACAAGGTGTTAGAGTTGTTTTCTGAACTCAGGCATGGATCTGATTGATTGGCCTTGTTGGTCCTCAACGGATGAGTCCATGGCTCTTTTATATGGACCTCTTAGTTGATCTTGCTAATCTTCAATGGAGAGTCCATCTGGGTTTTCTTATATGTGATTATATTGCCATGTACTATGAGCTAGGAACTATTGAAAAGGCCCCTGAGTGAACAGGTGGTGAGCGTTCTTGGTACCAATGATGCCATAGGTACACCGATGAAGGAATGATTGGAAATTAGAATTCAAGCTCAATATTTTGGAGGATTATGAGGATCATGTTGAAAAATAGGTAGAGGGAGAGGAGAGACACACACAGGAGCAAACGCTAATGTATATTGCAAACCCTAATCATAGAGGGAAGCCATCTCCCTTCTCAGACAATGCATAAAGCCATAATCCATAATACACACAACACACTATGAGTTGTGTCCACACTCTACTAACCCTAGCTAATGTCCACACACTATGACCAGCTGGACGCGGTCATTTATGTCTCACACATGTTCCTACCTAACATGCCAGCACCACATAGCATAGATGGCTCACACTGACATCGAGCTTGAATCTCAACAGCCCCTCTCAAGCTCATGATGTACTGCCATAGATGAAGATGTAGATGAGCTTGGGATATCAAGGCTCTCAACACTCCCCCTCAAGCTCATCCCATGTACTCCCAACATAGTACGGAAGTACTCAAACTTCTCCCTGCTAAGTGGCTTAGTAAAGATGTCAGCCACCTGCTCATCAGTCTTCACATACTGTAGATCAACTGTACCATCCAGCACCTTCTCTCTGACAAAGTGATAATCGACCTCTATGTGTTTGGTCCTCGCATGAAACACTGGATTCTTTGCCAATTGTATACTGCTCATGTTGTCACAATGAATGACAACTTTGCCATCAATAGGCTCACCCAAGTCTGCCAAGAGACTCTTTAACCATACTGCCTCACAAGTAGCAATGGCTGCACCCCTGTATTCAGCCTCTGTAGGTTGCTTCTTGCTACTCCAACTCACCACGGCACTTCCAAGTGTAAAGGCATAACCACTAGTAGACCTCCTGTCATATGAGCTACCTGCCCAATCAGCATCTGTGTAGCCATGTATATCCAAGCCTTTACCATTCTCATATAGAAGACCATAATGTGCAGTGGTCTTTACATATCGCATAATGTGTCTCACTACATCCAAATGAGGTTTTCTGGGACTTTGCATAAATTGACTTACTAGTCCCACATTACTAGCCCCACAGCATAAATCAAATCCAGACATGTGATAGTCATGTAAACGAGACTACCAACCATCTTTCTGTACATAGATGGATCATCCAACTCCTCACCAAAATCAGCCCGCAACTTCACATTCTGCTCCAAAGGTGTACTCATAGGCTTACACCCTGTCATGCCATACTTTGCCAACATATCCAATGCATATTGGCGTTGCACTAACCATGTACCTGCATGATCTTTGATCACTTCGATTCCCAGAAAGTATCTCAACTCACCAAGGTCTTTCATGTCAAATTGCCCACTCAATGCTTTCTTGACATGCATCACATCTGTACCATGATCACCTGTGATAATCAAGTCATCCACATAGATGACAAGTAAAACAATCCCATGATCTGTCTTCTTCACATAGAGTGAAGAATTTGCTGTAGAAATCTGAAATCCAAGAGAGATAAGATATCTGCTCATCTTATCACTCCAAGCACGAGGTGCTTGCTTCAAACCATATAATGCCTTTTTCAATCTGCATACATGAGTGGGATATCTTGGGTGTACATAACCTTTTGGTTGTGCCATATAAACCTCTTCTTGTAGATCACCATTTAGAAATGCATTTTTGACATCCATTTGATGTATTTCCCAACCATTTACTGCAGCCATAGCAATGACTGCTCTCACTGTTCCCATCTTTGCCACTGGACTAAATGTTTCATCATAGTCCAAACCTTGGGTTTGTGCATAACCCTTAGCTACCAATCTTGCTTTATGTCGCTCAATGGAACCATCAGACTTGCACTTCACCTCGTAAACCCATTTACAACCAATAACATTTTTGTCCTTTGGTAATGCAACCAAATCCCATATGTCATTATGAACCAATGCGTCCATCTCAACATCCATTGCTTTCTCCCATAAATGCTTTCCAATAGCTTCTGTATAGCATGTAGGTTCCACATGCTTCACCAAAGACGTCATATATACATAATGCATAGCAAAATCACGGTATGTCAATCTGTCAACTGGATATCTGACCCTTTGGGATCTCCGCAATGCATGCGGATCACTTTGAACACCTGTCACTCTAGCATGTGGTGGCACATATCTATCCTGCCTAGCACCAGGTGTGCGTAAAACAGGTATGCCAAGCTCCTCATCCAAACTCTCTGAACTTGATGACTCATAACCTGTAATTCCAATGCCTTCAACCTTCTTCTTTCCTGCCTAGCACTCGGTGTGCGTAAAACAGGTATGCCAAACTCTGTGAACTTGATGACTCATAACCTGTAATTCCAATGCCTTCAACCTTCTTCTTTCCTTTATCCACAGCACTACTCCCAGTGCTCACACTCTCATGCCTCAAACATCCTGACCATGGACGTACAGTACTACTCTCAGCCTCTGCTGGCCCAGACATAGAAGTAGAACTAGAACTTGCTTGTGGCAAGTTCACATGCACATCAGCTTCAAGTGACTCAATGACACCCTCATCCTTTGCTTTGTACCAACTAGCAAGCTCATCAAACACCACATCTCGTGAGATAACCACTTGCCTAGTTTGTGGATTGTAACATTTGTATGCCTTACGATCCTGTGCATATCCAACAAATACGCACTTTTCTGCCTTAGGATCCAACTTCTTCCTTCTTTCATCAGGCACATGTACATAAGCTATGCATCCAAAAACTTTGAGGTGTCCAATGTCTGGCCTATAACCTGTAAGCCGCATCTCTGGCGTACTTCCATGAATGGCTGCTGTAGGTGTCTTATTCAATATATACACTGCAGTAGCACATGCTTCTGCCCAATAATAATCTGGCATGCTCTTTTCATTGAGCATTGCCCTGGCCACTTCACATATGACTCTATTCTTTCTCTCAGCCACACCATTTTGCTGAGGTGTATACCTGTAAGTCAATTGTCTTCTTATACCATGCTTTCTCAAGAAATGCTCAAAAGCATTTGAGGTGTATTCACCACCTCCATCTGTCCTCAAACATTTAATCCAACAGCCATATTGCTTCTCTGCAAAAGCTTTGAAATCCATAAACTTCTCCAATACTTCACTTTTCTCTTTGAGAAAGTATATCCATGTCATCCTGCTGAAATCATCAATGAATGTCACATAATATAAACTGCCTTTGATAGATGGGTTTTGTGCAGGACCCCATACATCGCTATGTACTATCTCAAGTGGCTTGCTACTCATGTTGCCTTCTCTAGGAAACCGCAACCTTGCCTGCTTTCCAAACTGACAGGCTTCACAAACATGCATATTCCCATCATACTTGAATCTAGGCAGCCCACTAACAATGCCTCTTGCCTTCATGTTCTTTAACCTTTGTATATTGGCATGTCCAATCCTCTTATGCCACATATCAATGTCCTGTACCACATTTCTGCTTTTAGAGAACATGGCTGATTTTAACTCAGGAATTCCAACATCTAGCTTAAACAACCTACCTTCTTTCTTGCCTTTAGCAATGACTCTACACCTAAACAACCTCAATGTTGAATATCAACACCATCCGACATGTGTACATATCAATTTTATCAAACCCCTTTCTCTGTTTTGGGAAAAACCAGAAAAACCAGTAATAATTTTGCTCTAATTTCTTCAATCTTTGTCCAAATTGAGCAACCAGGCATTCATTAGCTTAGCAATGATGTCCACTAACTCCATGTAAGAGGAATTAGTCCAATTGTTTAAGACCAAAGAGTAATTGCTCGATTAAACTCACTCTGTTTCTCTGCAACCAGCAGCTTTTTAATCAGCTCAATTAGGCATAATTGATCAAACCAACCATGTAGCATCCTTCTCACTAGTATGTACCACAAATTTTCTAAGCCAATTGTGGGATTTATCAGTCACAATACTTGATTTTGAGCCTCCACCTATCAAATAATATGAAAAAACCTCTGTTTCTGCTGTCCAGCCTGCGCCGCCTGCTCTACAGGGATTTGGGAGTGATTATAATATTAATTGATGATGAAATTAAGTGCCCAACACACCTAGGCAAGTGTGTAACCAGTCAATGCTTTGATTTTTGCCAAAAACATGCTCCAAATGCATCAAATTTTGACCTCCTTTTCTCTGTTTTGTGAGAGCTCAAAAACAAGAATTTTTCACTCATTCAAATGCATGTAAAATGCTCCAAAATCAGTGTAGGGCTTGCATATGAGTTGCCAATACATTCCTCCTTGTCAGATACATGTGTCTTTGCCAGATTTACATGTATTTCCACCATACATCAGTGCTTCCAAGCTTTAATGGAAAGCTTTCAAAAACCAGAAATTTCCTTTGCTTTGGGTTGCCCTAATTTGCTTTGTTTTTGCCTGAATCACCTACAATCCGCTCAAGGATGTTTAGAATACCTTACCCGATAGGCCAAGCTCTCAGATCTGATAGTAATCTCGGTGTGCTCCAAGCTTCACAGCTTCAATGGCAAGCTTCACAGCTTTTCTTCACAGCTTCTTCTCCCTCTTCTCTCACTCACTCATAAACCCTAATAGACAGCACAAGGCTCTGATACCATGTTGAAAAATAGGTAGAGGGAGAGGAGACACACACACAGGAGCAAACCCTAATGTATATTGCAAACCCTAATCATAGAGGGAAGCCATCTCCCTTCTCACACAATGCATAAAGCCATAATCCATAATACACACAACACACTATGAGTTGTGTCCACACTCTACTAACCCTAGCTAATGTCCACACACTATGACCAGCTGGACGCGGTCATTTATGTCTCACACATGTTCCTACCTAACATGCCAGCACATAGCATAGCTGGCTCACACTGACATCGAGCTTGAATCTCAACAGATCAGTGATACTATGGTTTCATTAAAAGATTGTTTTAAAGACAGCTGAATCTGTGAAATAGGCAATTTCATATAGGGTGTGTAAGTGGTGTGACTATCTTGAAGTTTGCTTGAAGCGCCGGCTAGGGGGCCTGGGAACTCTTTTCCCTGGTACCTAGGACAAAACATAACCAAATTTCTAAATGGATCCTATCACTACAGTGGTTGGGCGGTTGGCTAACCCATGGGATTGGATGGGGTTAGGTTGGACTGATGGATCCCTAAAATGAGACTCAATTCTGTTATATTACGATAGAAGAAGTAAATCCCGGATAACCCTTGTTCTATGGAAAAGAATCAACGGCTGTGCCTCTTTAATGAGTGAGGAAAAGAGTGTTGGACTCTATGATCCAAGTGCAGGTCTCTTCCTTGATTTGACCACCATGAGACTTACGGGTTTGGTCGAATCAGTTTGGTTAGTGATGACCTTGACTACGTTAGAATAAAATATCCTAGAGGAATCGCCTATGTTTGTTGGGGCAAGGGAAGTTTTTTCGGGTTCGGTTTTTGGAAGAACCGAGGGATTAGTCTCTTGTTCGGATATCCGTGATGGGCGAGGCCCCGAGTGAGAGGCTCTGCCATACGCAAGAAGTGCTACTTTCGCTGCTCTAGCACCCCAGAATTCATTGCGCAGAGGGGGCAAGGATCTTTCAGCTTCCCTAGGCCTTGTAGTAATCTTTAGTGATTATACTGACACTAGCACTACCACCCAAGGTTGCGAGACCATCGTTTCTTTATAAACAACAGGTAACACATTGTTTATTTCATCACTTTTTTGAAGTAGCATCCTAGCTTGTTTATAGAAAGTTCACAACTATGAACTCTTGAGTTCCGAGTCACCTTGTTAGATGTCTCTCCAAAGTTGAGAATTTCCTTTGTAAAAGAGCACTTATTGGGACTCAGACTTCTGAAGATAAAAAGGGTGTGAGACCTGCTATGTCCCTCATGCAATATTCATGCATGTACTCACTGAGTGATGTGCTTGGATGTGACAATGTAGAGGAGATGTGCACTGTAGGAGGTGATGCCTCTAATGGGGTCAAAATGAAGTTGTCACCTATCACATCGAAGAAAATATTATGGTGACTATGATCCATAGAAGGCCAACTTTAACATCCCAATGAGTCCTCTTTCACTTCTCTAACAATGCAGAATCTAATTGGGTTGGTTCTAGAGGTAGAGGCTCCAATACTGGCTCTTTTTTGTAGCTTCTTAAGAATGGTCATGGGTTTGGCTTCGGCCTCCTTTGGCATGCTCTAAGGCTTCCTTAATGGTTTTATGATTGACTATGGAATGTGATTTTAGTGAAATTTACGTATAAGCTTGAACCGGTGTCTGTTTTGGATGCGGTAAAATCCTGTATTAGGGTAAAATCGCATGTAGATTCCAAATTTGGGCTCAGAATTTGAAGATTCTAAGTAAAAATGACCCATTTAATAAAATCATTGATTTTTATACCATAAAAACTCATAAATTTATCTATTACATGAACATTTCTTTATTAGATCGGTATGTTACACTCTTCATGCATAGTTCCTACAAACATCGCATAGAACTTCCCTTCCGAGAATTATTTCCAATGTGGAACAAAAGTGTGATTGTGCTTATGCAATGAACATGTTGTGATGCCAGAGTTGTAATGATGGCATTTTTAATCTATTTAAAAAATGAGGTCAATTCATTTATTCTTGTTTTATGTTAAGAAAATTCATATTTATTCATTTTGAGTTGAAAGAGAGTTTATGCTAACATTCTTGTAATTATTTTCATATGGGAAGTGATAACTAGATATTTTTAAAAATAAACAAGATGCTTAAATGTAATTATGCTTATAATTATGTTTAGGTTTATGCATAGGAATTTTTATATTAAAAGAGGAAGTCTCATCATATTTTTATGTAATTATGATTATGCATAAATTTGATAATGCAAAAAGAGGAATTTTTATCATATTCTATGCATAAACAATTTAATGCTAAAAGAAGGATTTTTGTTACATTTTTTCATAGTATGTGCCTGCAAAAAAATCTAGATGCAAAAAGAGGAATTTTCACGATATTCTATGCATAAACATTTTAAATATTAAAAGAGTTCTTGGGCACTTATTGGATGAAGGATGCATGTATTACAACAATCGGCTATGCATTCCCAATGATGAGGAAACAAAGGAAAAAATTCTGAGAGAAGCCCATGATAGCCCGATAGCTGGACATCCAGGGTTCATAAAGACCTACATGTCTGTAAAGAAGAGATTCTTCTGGCCATGACTCAAAAGGGATGTACTTAATCATGTGAGCCAATGTCTAATATGCCAAAGAGCCAAGCCAGAAAGGGTTAATATGCCAGGAAAGCTGCATCCCTTAGACATTCCACAGATGAAGTGAAAATGTGTCAGTATGGATTTTGTTACTGGATTACCGTCAGTACAATCAGGTTACAACTCCATCTTTGTGGTAGTTGATAGATTAATGAAGGTTGCCCATATGATTCCAATAAAAGAAACCTACATGCAGTGGATGTTGCCAGAGTCTTCCTCAAGGAGATTTTCAGGCTGCTGCATGGCTTACCTAGAAGGATAGCGAGTGACAGAGATCCTAAATTCATGTCAAGGTTCTGGACTGCATTCTTTGAAGCAATGGGAACTTCTTTAGATCTCAGAGGTAGATGGTCAGACTGAAAGAGTGAACCAAGTCATTGAAGATATTTTTCAGTCAAGCTGTGTGGCAGAGAACCCAAGAAGTGGCTAAGCTACTTACATCTAGTTGAGTTGAGTCCTTTCAAAGACCTGTACGGACAAGATTGCCTCACACCATTAACTTGGTCCGACCCATTGATCAGGGTTGAGATGTCCAGACAGATGTTTGATGATATGGAGTAGCAAATCCAGGTAACCCGCAAAGATATTAAGGCTACCCATGATAGACAAAAGTAGTATGCTGATAAGAAGAGAACGGAGAGAGTGTTTGAAGAATCAGATATGGTCTTCATTCGTGTACGACCCAAGAGAAGTTATTTATCTCTAGGGAAGTACAAAAAGTTGTCTCCTAGATATTGTGCACCATATGTTGTTACAAAGAAAATAGGAGATCTAGCCTATGAACTTTTTCTACCTCCCCATCTCAAGGTACATAATGTGTTCCATGTCAGTTTACTTAAAAAGTATGTATCCAGCCCGAATCATGTGTGCTGGATGATGAACAGTTGACTTCTTCAACTCAAGGCCAGATGGAACTCCAACCAGAAGAAATCCTAGATGTTCGGGAGAAGGCTCTCAGGAATAGAGTCCTTAGGGAGTTTTTGGTCAAGTGGAAGTTCTATCCTTTAGAGGACGCCACTTGGGAGAAAGAAGAAGAACTGATAAAGGACTACCCCCACTTTGCGAGATGAGGACATCTCATGTTTTTCAAGTGGGAGAGGATGTAAGGTTCCTCTTTAGCCCCTAAAAGATGTATAAGTTCTGCTCTTAGTCCCCTGTAATCATTCCCTATTTCAGAATGCAAGAAAACATTGTTTTTCTTTGTTTTTGGTCTAGAGAGAGAAAATATTCTAGAGAGAGATAATACAGTTTTGAGATAGTTTTAGATATAAAGTTATTCCTTTTATTTGAGATGAATTCTCTTGAAACAAAAGTTTCAAAAGATTTTTCTAATATGCATTAGAAATTAATTGAGTATGTGCATTAGACACCTTAGCCTAAGGGTCCACATTTTCTGTAAATTATGGACTAAGGTCCAAAGATTGTTCTAAAAGGCCAATGGGGTTAATCCAAGTGTTGGAATAAGAAAAATGCAAGAATAAAAGAAAATCTACCGAAAATGAGTAAATTCTCACATAAGATGAAGAGTTGACTAGTACAGGCACTTAATAGTAAAAAAAGTATATTTATTAGTAAAAAATTAGAATTTTGACATCTCAGGAGATCATGAAGGAGGTGCCTAGAATCTCATCATTATCCCCAATTTTTAATTCAAAAAATGAGATATTTCATCTCTCATCTCTCCTCTCTCCTCTTTCAAACTAGATCAGAAACGTGGGCCTAACTGGTCCAAAACTTGTCCAAATTGGATTAAACTGAAGCTGGAAGCCTCTAGATCCCAGTTGGACTTGGTTGGTGGTCTCCCTCTCCTATAAACAGAACCCCATTCCTTTGTATTTACATGCTAATATAATTTTCAATTTACTGTAATTCTATTATCCCTCTACCTTGCCTCTCCATTGTGAAGCTTTGGAGCTTTACTAATCCTCTTCTTCTCTTGGAGATTACCCTCTCCTTCTTGGTGGCCAAGCTTCTTCTTGAGGGCTTCACATCTCCCTAAAGAATCAAGCCAAAAACCAAGGGTAAGCCTAAAACAATGGTGTTTTACTCTCTTCTTGAATGGTAATCTTCTTCCCAACCTCTCTAATGCTTGGGAAACTTTTTAATCCATGGTTTCTTCTTAAAACGATGCTTTTATTGATTTATGTTGTTTAAATGCATTAATGTTAATCTCTTATGCTTAAAAGTAATGTTTTTGAGTTGTAAATCTCTCTTTTTGATTTATGTTGTTTAAATGCATTAATGTTAATCTCTTATGCTTAAAAGTAATGTTTTTGAATTGTAAATCTCTCTTTTTGAAAGAATACTCACCTATATGGCTAAATCCTTCTTGGAAGGATAGATCTTAGTTTTAATCTCATTTTCTTACCCAAAAATCTAGGCCTAACAAGCTAGAGATGGAGATTAAGCATTTTTATGATTTTTAATCTATTTAAAAATGAGGTTAATTCATTTATTCTTGTTTTATGTTAAGAAAAATCATATTGATTCATTTTAAGTTGAAAGAGAGCTTATGCTAACATTCTTGTAATTATTTTCATATGGGAAGTGATAATTGGATATTTTTAAAAATAAACAAGATGATTAAATGTAATTATGCTTATAATTATGTTTAGGTTTATGCATAAGAATTCTAATATTAAAAGAGAAAGTCTCACTAAATTTGATAATGCAAAAAGAGAAATTGTTATCATATTATATACATAAACATTTTAATGCTAAAAGAAGGATTTTTGTTACATTTTTCATAGTATGTGCATGCATAAAAATCTAAATACAAAAAGAGGAATTTTCACGATATTCTATGCACAAACATTTTAAATATTAAAAAAGGAATTTTTGTCATTTTTAAAAAATAGGTATATTCATGGTATGTATATACATGGGTATTTTTATTTATCAAAAGAGGAATTGTCATCGTATCTTTAAATAGGAAAATGTATAAATTAATTTTGTATCAAAAAGAGAATGTTTCATCATATTTCTATGTAGATAATTATGGCATGTTGATGCCTAGGTCCAAATCGAGAATAGAATATTTTAGTATAATTCTATGTGAACATTTTAATAAAATGATGTATGCATATTCATTAAGGGATCATTTAGAAAAATAAATATCCTTGTTAAATTCCATTATTCACGAATAGAATTATTTATAGTTCTATTCTGTCCAAGGAAGAATGAATTTTCATAATTTTGGATATTTACCCTTACGATTAGAAATCACATTTATTTTATGAGATAAATAGAGAATTATCTTTACGAAATATCATTAGGAATAAATTCAAGTAATTATGTGCTAGACCATGACCACGTGAGAAAGGTGGGTTAGTAAGATGCCTGCCCATCTCTTGATTCGTAAATTAAGTCAAGACTCGTGGACCACTCCCATTTCTTCAGTACAAAGAATGGATAACAGACTGATTTAGAGAAGTTTTCCCTAAGACCCGAATTGTCTAGAAATAAGTTAGAAATTTGTTGTAATTGATGGATGGATCACCGAGATACGAGATTCATGATTTTCATTAAGGAAATTTGGGTTTTTGAAAAAAGGGTCTTGTGAAATCAAACTCAATGGGAAATTCTTACTTACATAGAAACTCTATTTTTGTAAAGGACTATCTTACACCAGAATGCTGGAGGAAGCATTTGGTTTATTGTTAATCTAAGGAGAGTTTATGTTGCAAACAGCTAGCGGGGATCATCCAAGCATGTCTCTCGCACGGCAAAGCCTGTCAAGGTCTTGACTAATCTCGGTACAGTTGAAAATGGTGCGCTTCCGACGATGGGCAAGGGCTGACAAAGCAGTCCCTGAGTGAAGTGCTAGGACACCTAAGGAGGATCCTAGAGGGTTCTGACTAGGTGATGCACGGGCTTGCGGCCGGCTGCTAGGACACCCATGTGTATGTCAAGGAAGATATTCATGGATTGGTGAGAAATTATTAAGTGAACTGGAAATTATGAAATTGGATCTCGTTGGTTGACTAGCTAGTCTTCATAGAGAGTCCGGATAAGACTGTTTATAAAACAATGGAACTAGAACACTGAGGATTATGATGGAAACACTGTGGTTTTATTACAATTCATGTCTTGAAGATAGTTGAATCTGAAAAAAGGCAATTTCATATTTGCATGAGTACCGGCTAGGGGGCCTGGGAACTCTTTTCCCTGGTACCCGGGACAAAACACAACTAATTTTTATAAAGAAGGATCCCACCAATATAGTGGTTGGGCGGTTGGCTAACCCATGGGCCGGTTGGGGCTAGGCTAGATCGGTGGATTCCTATAATAAAATTCAGTTAGGTTTAAGTTACGATAGTTAAAGTATGTCACAGGGAGATTCTTGTTCTATGGGAAAGAATCAACGGCTGTGCCTCGCTTGAGGGGAAAAAAGCAATGATCTCTATGAACCAAGTGTAAGTCCCTTCCTTGATTCGGCCATGTGACCTATGAGTTCGGTCGGAATAGAAAGGATTGTTAAGTCCTTTGACCCCATTAGATAAATTTTCGTTAGATGATTTCCTTGGAGGAATCGCCCGTGCTTTTCGGGCAAGGAAAGTTTTGTCCGGTCTCGGTTTTGAAAGAACCGTCGGACTAGTCCCTTGCCTGGACATCCGTGGGTGGTGGGCGACGCCTCGGCAAGTGGGAAGCTCTGTGCGAGAGGTTGCTACTCCCGCTCTCCTAGCACTCCTAAGTTTGGTGTGCAGAGGGGGCAGGGGTCTCACAGAACGAACGTTTTCTTCTTGAAGGCATTCCCTTTCAAAGAAAGAAAGGAGCGAGCATTCACTTTTGGGATTATGAGATAGAGGGTATGGCACGGTCGTGGCACTTTTGTAAATGGCCATGGCACTTGTGGGTTAGCTCTGGAATGGGAGTTCGCTTCTCAATGAGAAGGGAACGGGCATTGCATGTTCAGAACGGCCGCGGCACTTCAAGAACGGCCATGGCATTGTCAGATCTGGGAATTTTTTAAGATTGTCTAGGGATTTATGGATGTAGTTCTGACAAGCTCCCCCAAATATTCTCTGATAGTACACTCTAATTTATGCTCAATTTAATGTAATTATTCTTATTTTAATGCATTTGCCACATTTAGGTAGGAAATCTTACTAGATTTTATCAACAATAGTAGAAGGGAATGGGCATGGCACATATGCCACGGTCGTGGCCTATTAAGTGAACAGACGTTTGCTTCTCAGAACAGCCCAACAAAGTGCAGGTTCGCTTGGTTTGTTCCTCAATCCCCTACTGATTCAGGCATTTTTCACTATTTTTTTATGTTTTTGTTTCAATAGGCAGCTAGAGCTAATCTCTAGCTATCTATTAGTACTTACAATGCATGATTAAAACTAACAAATTAAGATTAATTAGTTTATTAAACTAGAATGAAAACTTCAAGAAGAAAACACAGAAAATTAAGATTTTGCATGAATGTTAAGAGCAATGTGAGAGCGCTCACCTACTTCTCTCGCTCTCGATGAAGACTTGAACACTCCAATGCTTGATTAACCTCCAATGCTCTAGGTAATCACCATTAAAAATAAAATAAAACAAGATTAAACAACCAACCAATGGATTTGCACTCCAACTAGGCTAATCAAGGCACTAGCAAATGAATAATGTAGAGGACCCTATAAGCTAAATGCAGCGATGCCAAAGATGTTAAGGAAAACATGTTGCCTTGTACACAAGAGAGAAAGAAGAGAAGAAAGATGCATACAAGAGTCGAGTCCAGAGAGTTACACTTGGCCAACCCTACGAGGGTTAACTCCTTGATGTGAAGCTGTTAGGGGCTCACTCCACCTCTTCCTATGTCACCCAAGAAGAGATCCAAATGCTAAGTAGAGAGTAATAAGGAGAGAGCTATGGAGAGCTCAACCTCTACTTCATACAACTAGCATGCAAAAGGGACATGGTAGATAGCAAAGAGAAGGTAGAGAAGAGGAGAAAGGAGAGCATTACCATCCCTACTTTCATACACCAACAATTCAACATGCAACAAGTAAGAGCACAAGCTAACATGCAACCATAAGCTCAAACGAGAAAGAGAGAGAGAGAAGGCAAACTAAAGTGAGACAAATGGGATTGTCCCATTTCATATTCCATAAAATGATTTATATACATGAGCTCATAATTACAATGTTTGGCCGCCCATTTAGAATTGGGGACCTAAAACTAGTCTTCCTAGTTTCTCTAGCTGTATGTACATCTATTCCTCTCATGACCGACGTTACACTCGTAAGCTTGGTCATCCCATGTCTCTTTGACAATGAGTGCTTTGCGGGGTTATAAAAAGATAAATTACAAAGGCGTAGCAAAGCAAGGTAATGTTAACCGGAGTGGTTAACAGTAGGTACCCCACATCTATCAACATACAAAGCCTCATCCTCCACTTACAAGCCATCATCGCAAGTAACAACACCTAACGTTCAACACTCCTCTCACCTCACCATGTTAAGCATCCCCTCAAACCATTATGGAGATCTGAAATCTGACCGAGTGAAGATGAAGACCACCTCCCAAACCTCAACCTCAACAACCCTTTAGGAAGGTCACCAAAGGAGTGGGTAGCCAAATGTACCCTAGCTAGACAAGGAACATATGATACTCAAGCAAAGACCAAGCAAAGATATAGCAGCCCCACCATTTAGCCGGAAGCCGACCCAAGAGCAAAGATTTTCCAAGTGAGAGTCCTATGCAACAGATTTTTACCTAACTCCCAAGCCCCATTATGCATCATCATCAAGATGCTAGAAGATCAAGGCTTCTATGATGGAAACCCTTTTGTTTGGGTCCCAAAAACCTCCAAAATCACTCCCTAATCTTGGATGCTAATGAGGGTGAGGTGATGGTAGCATCGAACATAAGGTTGAGCCTAGCAGCCAACATTTTGTGTCCCACAATTGAGCTGCTAGAAGCATAAGGCTTTTACAAAGGGAACCCCTACATTTGGATTCTGAAGTTAAGAAAACTCACAACACAAGCCTCTAGTACAAACCATTCCCAAATACAAAATTTAGTCGAGACCAAAAGCTATGTCTCTAATTCCAATCTTAAATCTTAAGAAAGAATGGAGAGTAGTGGGTTCCACTTCGATTCATATGATACTTGGATCTTATCCATGTGCACTGGCTTTACCCTTCTATTCACTTAAATGAGCATACTCCTTGCATGAGAGAGGAAGAAGAGAACAAAAGAAAGACAATGCAAGGGTTAGTTAAGGAACATGCACTTAGCCAACCCTAAAGAGGGTTAACTCCTTGATGTGAAGCTACTAGGGGCTCACTCCACCACCACTTGTGTCACACCCAAGTGGAGCTTTCCTTGATCTAGGTAGGGAGCAATGAGAGAAAAAGCTATAGAGAGCTCAAGTACTATTTCAAATTCCTTGGTGTGTGCAACAGTGAAAGAGAGAGAGAGATCAAGAGGAAGGAGAAGAGACAAGGAAGGGAGAATCACTTACAAGCACACACATACAATCAAGCAAGCAATCATGCATCAACCCAAAAAGCTCACCACCATAGCCACAAGAGAATAAGAGGGAAAGAGAAGAAGACTCAATTGTCAAATTACTATGAGATTAGTGGATTGTGCTGACAGATTGCTACTGTTAACACTTGACCTAGTGGATCCAGTTAAGGGATGACAAATTAAAAACCTGCATAGCTGAAACTTCCATGGAGGAATGTTCATATGGAATTTTCGGTCTGATGGACCATTAGTGTGTTAAGAATATGAATGATATGTTCTGAATGAATTGTTATCTGATAATGAGTTCTATATAAGGGATCTTTATCCCATGATTCTGTGGAGAGCTGACCAATCTAAAGAACCCAAGAATCAGTTGGATCTAAAGTCAGATTTAAATTGTAAATAAAAAGACTTAACAAGAATTTTCATATTGATAGGATCATCGAGGTCGTCGTGGTAGGAATGATAACCCCCAACTTGATGAGGAAGAGCTCGACTTGGATGTTCGTAAAACTCTTCATAGATCATAGCCTGGACCTTTCAAGGGTGAAGGGGAAGACTTGGGCAAGACTGTGGAGAAGTGGATCGAAGCAATGGAAGAGTACTTCGATGTCACCGGGTATAATGAAAAGAGCAAAATGGCTCTTGCAAGGCTGAAGATAGTAGAAACAGCCAGAGTAGCATGGAGAAACCACTGCCAGAAAAACCGTGTGGATCGAAACACTCAGACATGGAATGATCTCAAAATTTACCTAAGGAAGACATTCTGTCCTCCCGGCTTTTTGGAAACAAAGCTGAACGAATTCTTAGAGTTAACCTAGGGGAGCAGAACTATTGAAGAATATTACCAAGCGTTCTCTCTCCTCCTCAAATACTCACCATCGCTGGATGAAGAACAGCTCATGGTGGCCAGGTTCATTCGAGGACTGAACGAACCTTTGAATATCCTAGTGAAGAATGCCAAGCCAGTTTCCATGGCCGAAGTAGTGTGGATGGCGAAGGATTTCACCAAGGCCTTTGATGTCAAGGTCCCGTCGAAACCAACACCATCACCTTTCAAAAGGTTTTTAGCTCCAGAAAGTGATTCCAACCTTCCACCGTCTAAGAGATATAAGGGTCAAGCCCAAGATATGGGAAGTTCTAGGATGGAAGAAATGTCCTTTTCGCGGAACTCAATCACTTAGAATTCAACTTCAGAAGTTCCACCCTTGAATTACGGAGTGAAATGCTATAACTGTCAAGGAATTGGACATCACAGTATGGATTGCCCAACACCTTTTGGAACAAGGTTTTCAGGGCGAGAAAATTAGGGATCAAGATTCGAGACTCCAGCTCCTTCCTTCTAGAGAAATCAGGTTTCTTTCCGCCAAAATCAGAGAAATCCCAGAGGTAGACCGTCTAACCAACCTGCAGTTTTAATCCAAAGTAATGCAAGACCTTCGCCTCAGAATAGGGGAAGTCAAGGAGAGATGTTCCCAAATCGGCCGTCCACTTCCAAGGCAATAACGCTGGAAGTGATTGAAGAAGAAGAAGAGGATGAAAGAGATCATACTCCACCTACGAGGACATCTCGCGTTTTTTAAGTGGGGTAGGATGTAAGATTCCTCCCTCCAGCTTTTGAGGTGTACAGGTGTAAGAACCTCCCCTTCTGATCTTATAATTATTCCCCTCTCTGAACTAAAAAAAAGATTTTGTTTTACCCTGTTTTGACCCCTAGAGAGAGAAAAGGTCCAAAATTGAGATATTTTTGGATATAAAAATCCTCCTAGTGTCTAAAATGGGCTCCCCTGAAATAGAAATTCAAAAAGAACCTTCCAATGTGCATTTGGAATTAATTGAAAAGAATATAAAGGACCTTAGCCTAAGGGTCTAGATTTTCAGAAATTTTTGGATTATGGTCCAATTAAGGTTCCTATGGGCCAATAGGATCAATCCAAGTGTGGGGAGGAGATAAATCCAATTTATAAAAGAAAAACCCCCAAAAATGAGTAAATGCTCACATAAGATGAAGAGTTGAGTAAGGACAAGGTTTATTAATAAAAAACTATGAGTATTACTAAAAAAAAGAGATATTTTGGGTATAATGATTCAATTTTGACACCTTGGTAAGGAGAAGGAAGCTCTTCAAGGAGGCACCTATTTCACTTGTGTGGCGAAGTTTTAAACTCAAAAATATTGTGATATTTTTATCTCTCCTCTCTCCTAGATCAAACCAAATCAAAAGGGAGCTAAACTAGGTCCAAATCCTGTCCAAATTCAGCCAAACTGAACCTGGAAAATTCTAGAAACTAGTTGGACTTGGTTAGAGGCCTCCCTCACCTATAAATAGATCCTTAGCCCTTTGTAAAAAAATATGAGAACTATACCATGCCAGTATTATATACTGAAATAATGATATTTTCCATTATCCTCTAAAAGTCCTCTACAAATTGAAGAGATTCGAGCTTCTCTCTCTCTCTCTTCAATCTTCCTTGGTGACTCCAACAACATATCAAACCAATTGATTGGTTGGGGGCCTCTACCGTGATCAAAGAATCAAGTAATTTAGGAGGTAAAGTGTGGATTATTGTCTTCTTTTTCTTAAATCTCCAAATGTTTCTCTTCTTAACCCCTCTCAAGCTTGAGAAGCATTAATTTGAATTGCTTTTGAATACTATTGAAGTTCTTTAATGTATTGTAATGAAGAAATACATAAATTTCCATTTATGCTTAATTTATAATGGTTTTTAAGCATTTCTCTCTCTCTCTCTCTCTCTCTCTCTCTCTCTCTCTCTCTCTCTCTCTCTCTCTCCCAAAGAATGGTCATTTCTCTCCCCCCCCCAAAGAATGGTCATTCCTATGACCTTTTCTCAGTTCAAATGAAGCTTCTCATGAAGCATTCCTCTAATCTAAAAGTAATTTCTATGCTTGGGCCAAAATAATGGCTTTTAATACTTTTATGCTATTTAATTTATGGTAAAATTAAGAATCAATCCATAATTGGATAATGATCCAATTAGTGGTTATTCTAGTCACATGAATAATACTAAACTTTATTCTTTCAACTTTATTGAGAATTATCAGCAATAGCAGCAGAGCTATGATAAAATTTTTGAAAAATATACACATAAATCATTTTCATTTATATTATGAAAAGATATTCTAGGATTAATCATCCTAGATTAATTGAATGATTCTCATTATAATCATGGAAAATTTGATTTTTATGTTTATGCATAAATAGTAATTAGCAAAAGAGGAATTTCTAGTAATTCGTTTTAAATGTTAAAAGAGGATTTCCTATGACATTTGGAAATTCCATCATTGAGATGGGAAAAGAGAAATTCCTAGCATATTGAAATTAATGAGTATTTTAATTAAATTCAAAGATAAAATTCAGATAAATTTATTTTATCTATAAGAAATATTTAAATGTTAAAAGAGGAATTCCTATGACATTTGGAAATTCCATCATTGAGATGGGAAAAGAGAAATTCCTAGCATATTGGAATTAATGAGTATTTTAATTAAATTCAAAGATGAAATTTAGATAAATTTATTTTGTCTATGAGAAATATTCAAATGCTAAAAGAGGAATTCCTGACATTTGGAAATTCCATCATGGAGATGGGAAAAGAGAAATTCCTAGCATATTGAAATAATGGATATTTTATTTTAGATGAATTTATTTTATGAGAAATAATTGACGGAAAAAGAGGAATTCCCATGACATTGGAATGCAAATAATCAAATGCAAAAAGAGGAATTCCCATGTTATTTGAGATCTAAGAAATTAAATGGGAAGAACAGGAAATTTTAGTATAATTCAATTTATGATTATTTACCAAAAGTGAAAATATGGGTAGAATTGATTTCTACAAATCCCATGAATTCTTTTATTCAAAAGAGGAATATTGAATATAATTCAATTGAGGAATTGAGAAGGAATATGGAAATAGTCGTCGAGAAAAAGAACCTTTGATTAGGCCAAACAACTGGTAGAAATTTAGAAAAAGTCCCATTATCGGTATTAAACTAGAAAAAGCTATTAAATGGGAATAGCATGTGAATGGATGTGTATGTGGATGTATGCATGTGAATGTGTATGTGGAAGAATGGATGTGGATGTGTATGTGTATGTGGAAGAATGGATGTGGATGTGTATGTGGATGTATGGATGTGGATGTGTATGTGGAAGAATGGATGTGGATGTGTATGTGGATGTATGGATGTGGATGTGTATGTGGAAGAATGAATGTGGATGTGTATGTGGAAGAATGAATGTGGATGTGTATGTGGAAGAATGGATGTGGATATATGGATGTGGATGTGTATGTGGATGTATGGATGTGGATGTGTATGTGGAAGAATGGATGTGGATGTATGGATGTGGATGTGTATGTGGATGTATGGATGTGGATGTGTATGTGGAAGAATGAATGAGATGTGATGTGATGTGAATCGGGATGTGAATGAATGAGATGTGATGTCATGCGAATCGGATGTAAATGTATGATATGGGATGTGAATGGATGAGATGTGATGTGATGTGAATCGGGATAAGAATGAATGAGATGAGATGTGAAATGAATGAGATGAAATGTGATGTAAATTGAGACAGATGTGAAATGAATGAGGTGTGATGGGATGTGAATATGGGTTGATGCGAGTGGATGAGAATAAATGAGGAAAGATGTGATGAGATGGAAAATGATGTGATTAGATGAGAATGGGTATACATCAATGAGTGAAGTGCTAGGTCACCTGCAAAGGATCCTAGAGGGTGATGACCATACGACGGTGCTCGGGCTCTGGGTCGTCGAGGATACCCACACGTGCGTCGGGTAAGATATTGGAACAAGAAGTAAGAGTTGTTTTCTGAACCCGGGCATGGATCTGGTTGATTGACCTTGCTGGTCCTCAACGGATGAGTCCATGGCCTTTTTATATGGATCTATTGGTTGATCTTGCTGATCTTCAATGGAGATTCCATCTTGATTTTCATAAGAGAATATATTGCCGGGTACTATGAGCTAGGAACTATCGAAAAGGCCCCTGAGTGGACAGGTGGTGAGCGTTCTGGTTGCGAATGATGCCATAGATACTCCGATGAAGGAATGATTGGAAATTAGGATTCAACCGAATATTTTGGAGGATTATGATCAGTGACACTATGGTTTCATTAAATGCTTGTTTTAAAGATAGTTGAATCTGTGAAGAAGGCAATTTAATATTGGGTATGTAAGTGGTGTGACTGGCGTTAAATTTGCATGAATATCCGGCTAGGGGGCGTGGGAACTCTTTTCCCTAGTACCCGTGATAAAACCTAACCAAGTTCTTAATTGGATCCCTTCACTATAGTGGTTGGGCGGTTGGCTAACCCATGGGTCTAGATGGGGTTAGGCTGGTCTGATGGATCCGTAAAATGAGACTCAATTTTGTTATAGTACGATAGATGAAGTAAATCTCGGATAGTAATTGTTCTATGGAAAAGAATCAATGGCTATGCCTCTCGATTTAAGTGCAAGTTTCTTCCTTGATCTGACCAAGCAACTTACAAGTTCATTCGGATCAGTTGGGTCAGTAATGACCTTGACTGCGTTAGAGCCAAAAATATCTTGGTGGAATTGCCCGTGCTTTTCCGGCGAGGGAAGTTTTTCCGGGTTCCGGTTTTGGAAGAACCGAGGGATTAGTCTCTTATCCGGATATCCGTCGGTGAGGCCCCGAGAGTGAGGGACCCTGCACCGTCAAGGAGTGCTACTTCCACTGCTAGCACCCCCGAATCCGTTACGCGGAGGGGGCAGGGATCTTTCAGCTGGTATCAAAGCTTATTGACTAAAGTGGATCAACTGAAAAGCCAAAAACGACAAAAAAATTGTGAAGTAACAGTAAAAGGTTGTAATTGTTTGATAAAATTCATACAAATTGATATTCAGAATGAAGATTCATAAAATTGAAAGTGCATCTTCAGATGAAGTACTGCAATTGTATGGAAATACATGACTTGCTTGAGACCTAGTTATGATGGTATTTACCTTATAATTCCAAGGATCGTGACTACCCGTATATACCGAGGGTATAAGTGTAGCTCTTTATTGGCAGTATATACGAGTAAATCTAAGACCTTGAAATTATAAGTAAAAATGCTATCCAGATGATGAATTCGAATGTGGTTGATATGATTTTAAGATTCTGGTTGAGAATTGATGAGTTGATTTGGATTTTGATTGAGATGATTCCTGAATTTTGGTTGAAAAGCAATCAGTTGAACAAAGCCACAATGAGGATGAATGGGACGAGTCCCTGTAATGATGTTCATAACTGGAATAACGATAAGGACTTCAGCAAATCACTACGAGATTAGTGGATTGTGCTAACAGATTGCTACTGTTAACACTTGATTGGATCGAGTTAAGGGATGACAAATTAAAAACCTGCATAGCTGAAACTTCCATGGAGGAATGTTCAGATGGAATTTTTGGTTTGATGGACCATTGTGTTAAGAATATGAATGATATGTTCTGAATGAGTTATTATCGGATAATGAGTTCTATATAAGGGATCTTTATCCCATGATTCTGTGGAGAGCTGACCAATCTAAAGAACCCCAGAATCAGTTGGATCTAAAGTCGTGGATCTAAAGTCGGATTTGAATTGTAAATAAAAGGACTTAACAAGAATTTTTGTATTGATAGGATCATGAATCGAGGTCATCGTGGTAGGAATGATAACCCCCAACTTGATGAGGAAGAGCTCGACTTGGATGTTCGTAAAACTCTTCATAGATCGTAGCTTGGGCCTTTCAAGGGTGAAGGAGAAGACTTGGGCGAGACTGTGGAGAAGTGGATCAAAGTAATTATGGAAGAGTACTTCGATGTCACCGGGTATAATGAGAAGAGCAAAATGGCTCTTGCAAGGCTGAAGATAAAAGAAATAGCCAGAGTAGCATGGAGAAACCACTGCCAGACAAACCGTGTGGATCGAAACACTCAGACATGGAATGATCTCAAAATTTACCTAAGGAAGACATTATGTCCTCCCGGCTTTTTGGAAACAAAGATGAACGAACTCTTAGAGTTAACCTAGGGGAGTAGAACTATTGAAGAATATTACTAATCGTTCGCTCTCCTCCTCAAATACTCACCACCACTGGATGAAGAACAACTGATGGTGGCCAGGTTCATTCGAGGACTGAACGAGTCTTTGATATCCTAGTGAAGAATGCCAAGCTAGTTTCCATGGCCGAAGCAGTGCGGATGGCGAAGGATTTCACCAAGGCCTTTGATGTCAAGGTCCCGACGAAGCCAGCACCATCACCTTTCAAAAGGTTTTTAGCTCCAGAAGGTGATTCCAACCTTCCATCATCTAAGAGATGTAAGGATCAAGCCCAGGATATGGGAAGTTCTAGAATGGATGAAATGTCCTTTTCCCAGAACTCAATCCCTTGGAATTCAACTTCAGAAGTTCCACCCTTGAACAAGGGAGTGAAATGCTAAAACTATCAAGGATTTGGACATCGCAGTATGGATTGCCTAACACCTTTTGAAACAATGCTTTCAGGGCAGGAAAATCTGTGCGCTTTTATCGCACGAGTCGTAGCTGGGGACTTGCCAAACACCGTATGCGAGCCACGAATGGCTGTAAGCGTACAATCAGGAAAGCAAGCTCAAACAGAATGCAAAGGTGTGTCACTCACACCGCTCAAACCGCCACCATGAAGGATTCCTGCATCGCAGCAGTGAAGAAGGAGCCACCGTCGCCGCTCTACCGCCTCTCCGCAACCGTGCCGCTACACAGTGCTCGATCGCTCTCTCACACACACACTCTCTCTCTCTCTCTCTCTCTCTCTCACACACACACACACACACGCAGGAGAAGGAAACCAAGAGGATAAGGCAAGAGCACTCTTGTATTCAACACATGAGAATGAGAGTTTTAGGGTTACATTCGACTCTTATAGGTGACTTAGCCGTTCACACATGGGCGTCCATACATGGTCGGCCGATCCTAACCCTTACCCTACTGATATTCAAGGTGCGCCTCTCATCGGCGATCACCCAATCCCTTTATCCTTAACATATGGTGCCGACAAGCTCGGCCCATGACTCAGAATATTTAAATTAATGACGTAAAACATAGTACGTCTCAATGTTTGTCATAGGTTAACATGCCCCCCTTCCTGATGTAGATTTCGTCCTAGGAAGCTATGGTATGGTAAGCTCGATAGGGTTTGTTGTGGTAGACCGTCTACAAAACAGGGAAGTAGAGTGAAAGTATGCTGGAATTCAAAAGATAGAAAGTGTACTAAATTCAAGAATGTTAGACCACAATGGATGTTGCTATGAGAACTTAGTATAAGGGGTCACATGAATGAGCTAGTGTAGCAAATTAACAGGAGTTTAAAATTATTGAAAGTAAATCAATAGTAGTTAGCAAGTTGTCAAAGGTTAATCAAAGTTTATAAGTGGCTTAAGTCAAGGAAATTAACCAAGTGTAATAAATAAACAGATGACCACAATGTGTCTACTCTAAGAACAAGTTAATACCACGAGCCTAGGGACACAAGAAACATCAGAGTTACAGGAGCCTTTTGCCTTTATTTCTTTATGCACGTGAGAATTTTTACACACAATGGCGACGTTCCTAAGGCAAAACTAACATCGATCCTGGTACCATGTTTAACACAAAGCATTATCCAAGAATCTATTAGTTCACCTTAGGCAAGGCTACCCCCTACCAACCAAGGCATCGGTCTGGAGTAGAATACTCCTCGCCTACCAAGTATCAATCAGGCGATAGGCCAACGGTAGCGACGCCAAAAATGTGCGCTTTTACCGCACGAGTTGTAGCTGGGGACTTGCCAAACACCGTACGCGAGCCACGAATGGCTGCAAGCGTATAATCAAGAAAGCAAGCTCAAACAGAATGCAAAGGTGTGTCACTCACCACTCAAACCGCCGCCGTGAAGGATTCCCGCATCGCAGTGAAGAAGGAGCCACCGTCGCCGCTCTACCGCCTCTCCGCAGCCGTGCCGCTACACAGTGCTCGATCGCTCTCTCACTCTCTCTCTCTCTCTCACACACACACGCAGGAGAAGGAAACCAAGAGGATAAGGCAAGAGCACTCTTGTATTCAACACATGAGAATGAGAGTTTTAGGGTTACATTCGACTCTTATAGGTGACTTAGCCGTTCACACATGGGCGTCCATACATGGCCGGCGGATCCTAATCCTTACCCTACTGATATTCAAGGTGCGCCTCTCATCGGCGATCACCCAATCCCTTTATCCTTAACATATGGTGCCGACAAGCCTGGCCCATGACTCAGAATATTTAAATTAATGACGTAAAACATAGTACGTCTCAATGTCCGTCATAGGTTAACATGCCCTCCTTCCTGATGTAGATTCCGTCTCGGAAGCTATGGTATGGTAAGCTCGATAGGGTTTGTTGTGGTAGACCGTCTGCAAAACAGGGAAGTAGAGTGAAAGTATGCTGGAATTCAAAAGATAGAAAGTGTACTAAATTCAAGCATGTTAGACCACAATGGATGTTGCTATGAGAACTTAGTATAAGGGGTCACATGAATGAGCTAGTGTAGCAAATTAACAGGAGTTTAAAATTATTGAAAGTAAATCAAGAGTTAGCAAGTTGTCAAAGGTTAATCAAGGTTTATAAGTGGCTTAAGTCAAGGGAATTAACCAAGCGTAATAAATAAACAGATGACCACAATGTGTCTACTCTAAGAATAAGTTAATACCACGAGCCTAGGGACACAAGAAACATCAGAGTTACAGGAGCCTTTTGCCTTTATTTCTTTATGCACGTGACAATTTTTACACACAATGGCGACCTCCCTAAGGCAAAACTAACATCGATCCTAGTACCATGTTTAACACAAAGCATTATCCAGGAATCTATTAGTTCACCTTAGGCAAGGCTACCCCCTACCAACCAAGGCATTGGTCTGGAGTAGAATACTCCTCGCCTACCAAGTATCAATAAGGCGATAGGCCAACATTAGAGCACATAATAGACTTGCATTGCCATTTATTGCAGGCTTTTTTTTTCTTTTTAAAAAAAAAATTTGATTTCTTTTGATCTTCGCTCCTGAACTATAATTTGTCTTGCATTCTTTCGACAAAGGGGCAAAAGCTATGTCCTAGAGGTCAACACACACACAGCCAGTTTGTCTAAACTTTACAATGGTTTTAACCCTAGACTTAAGACAGTAGTATTCCAAGGTTAACTAAAGACATTCTCAAGAATATATCCAATAAGGTTAAACTCATTAATGATTCACACTAGCACGTTAGGCAACTTCAAAAACTAAGTAGTCTTTGACAAGTTCCATGTGGTCATGCTTTCAGTTCATGCAATTAATTGAACAGTAAAAATGAAAGAGAGTGGGCATGGAAGAATTACACCTGTATTTTAAAGATCTCCTTGATTCGATGAGAAAAATGCCTGCAATTTGATGAGATATTTATGTATGAGCGTTACGGCTATCTCAGGACTTGAAAGCGAACCCACCTCAAACTTTTCAACCTATACAATCAACTAACAAGCACTATACCTCGAGAGGCACATCAGTGTGAAAAATTAAAGACTCGTTTAAGGAATCCAAACTAGAAAAAACTTGAAAACACTAACCTACCTACTGAGGATACGGTAAGAGGATGTTGTAGAGTCCTGGCTCTAGCCCTAAGGCTAAGCCTCTATCCGCATCATCTAAATAAATAAAGTCAGCCTTCAGTAGTGCCATGAGTTTCATCCGTCCATTCATCGTCATCAGCTATATCTTTTTCGTTTTCCCATCCACATAAACTCATCAAGAATGTAACCATGCGAGGATAGTCATCTTGTGGAAAAGGAAAGTCTTAGGCTATCGGGGATATGTCCTCTACGGAGTAGGGGTCAGTCATGGTCAATAGGCGTATTAGCCATTCTAATTCCTCAACATTTTCCTCTCTGGCTAGTACATCTATATTATCCAATTCGGTTTTAATCACAGGATAGCACATGTGAAATATCTGAGAAAGGTACAGATGATACCTCTCACCAAAGGTGGATGAAGTGTGTGATGCTCTTGCATTTGCCATATCTGCAAGCACAGATATAGCATCAGTAGGTTTATGATAGGTCAATCTAGTTCCTGATTGTATACAGATATTTCTCCTCTTTTTGTGCTCTTGCTCTTTTTACTATTTTTTGTATTTCTTTTCTTTTCTTTTTTTTTTAAATGTATGAAGCTATATATATACATCCCCTTGAATTTAGCAATTACATGGCTAGGGGAGAAGGTTAAGGAGGAAGCATTAGAATGTCGAGCGTGAGTACATGCTCCCCCTTTCCTTGGGTAGATCATATTTTTTGCAATGATGTTGCAGCCTCTTGGAACCAATTTGTCCAGTGGGTCATAGGTTGTGATGTGGGCAGATAGCTTTCTATGACCCTTGTGGCCACATCCAAATGCAGAGATGGTAGTGTACGCTCCCATTGAGACGAATGGAGGAAATGGTTTCCGATGATACTTTTACAAAGGGAGACATAGTCTCATTGGTCTCTTGTTGAGTGTTGACAAGAGTAGGTGTAGAGCATGAAGAAACTTCTGTATCAACGTGTACCTGACATGAGGAGCTAGAAGCTTCATGTGGCTCCCCCCTTCCTGAGCTAGGTGGTATTGATCGATATCGTTTGGGAATCCAAACTAACTCTGGAAAAAGTGGTGCGGAGCACTCTGTTACCTTTCCCTTACCACGGTCTTGAATTGTCGTTGGGGTGGCAACAATTGGTTTGCAAGGTTTTACAGGTGATGTAGAGGGATTCAGCTTATGTTTAGGGACCCAAATCTGGTCATTCCCCTCGTAGTACCCTTGGGCTACTAATAATTTTTTAGGGATCCATCGTGATGTTACATTGCCCTTTCTCGGGTGGGTAGCTGCTTTCCTTCTTGTCTGAATGAGATTGAGCAGGGAAAGTAGCTGTTAAAACGAAGCTTTTGGGACCCATTTGTATGTACTTTTTAGCATAGTATACGGAGCTTTGGAGACCACACAGCCTGTTTCCACTCTTGGCGTTGAAGCATTAGAGGGGTGGCAAACAATCAAAGATGGTTTTGCCACTGGACTTTGTGATTTTTCGTTATCCAGCATTTTGTCCAGAGTCGATGGCTTAGGAGCGGGATTTTGAGCGGTCATACTTAGTGTTGGTTCTTGAGTTGTGACTTGTTTGGTTTCCCAATCGATATTGCACTTGGTGGCCAACATCCATTTGCGCCCTAGGTTTACAGTCCCTTCCATGGTACCAGCAGGCATAACCAAAAAGCTTTGAATTACGGTCCCCTTGTCATAGGCAACCGGAGTGTGCAGAATTCCTGAGACAGGGGTTTTCTTCTTGTTGATTCCTTGAACTTGGATAGCACTCTTGGATAAAGGTGGTTTTTCAAGTTGACACCACACGCCATATGATAGAAAATTGTGTTGAGCTCATGTATCCAATAATGCATTATACAGCACCTCCCCGTAAGGACTCTGTAACTCAATTGGGTATCTTAGAGGCGGGTTTGATTCTAGTGCATCCTCCTCTGCTTCCTCAAAAAATACTTGTGTAATTCCCAAGTTGGCTTCTCGTTGTCGCCTAGCACGCTGTTGACGTTCTTTGGCTTCAACTCTCGCTTGTATCTTCTTAAGCTCAGCTTGTTCTTTAGCTGCCTTCTTTTGATGGATTGCATGTAACTCCTCTTGGCTCAGGGGGTCTTAGTATCTTTTGAATTTACTCCCATTAAGGAATCCAATGGTTTCAACTCCGTTGAGAGTCTCCACTCTGATGGTACCTTGCGGGGTAATTTCACAAACTCTATACGGTCCCTTACCAGCATATTTGAGCTTCTTCTTTTCGTTTCGCACTCCATACATCACAGGACTTTATCCCCAACCTTGATGTCCTTGTCCTTTAGGTGGCGATCAAACCATTTTTTCCTTCTATCTTTCTCCACAAGGGCATTGTACACAGCCAATTGTCTTTCTTCGTTTAGCCGCTCAAGGATATATAGACGCTCTACTAAGGGATTACCATCCCAACCCTCTTGAGTAGCAACACGAAGACTAGGAATGACAAATTTCCACGGCATGACTGCTTCTTGGCCATATACCATTTTGAATGGTGTGCAATTAATAGCCACTTTGTACCACTTTGTACGCAGTACGATAGGCCCATAAAGCTGTCGTAAGCTTTAGATCCCAATCCGTGCGATGAGCTTCAACTATCTTTGTCAAAACAAAGATTAAGGTCTTGTTGGTACTCTCGGCTTGGCCATTCGCTTGCGGATAGTAAGGAGTAGATTTATGATGGGATATCATGAAATTTGTTGTAAGCTCCTTAATCACTTCATTTATAAAATACGTACCATTATTGCTCACAAGTTCAAAAGGACAACCGAAGCGTGTGATTATATTTTCAAAGAGGAACTTGGCTGTTGTCCTTACATCTGCCTTACGTGTCGCTTTTGCTTCAGCCCATTTGGTCATATAGTCAGTGGCCATAATAATATAGCGAGATTGTGTGTTTCGGGCCGCTGGGCTAATTGGACCTACAAAGTCTAAACCCCACTTTTCAAATGGTTGGTTTACTTTGATCGGATGTAGGGGCATCTGATCTTTCCGCTGGGGTTTCTTGTATCGTTGGCATTCATCGCAACCCTTCACAAAGAGTGATGCATCTTGGAACATAGTGGGCCACCAATACCCTGATTGCAAGATCTTTCGCGCAGTTAAGTCTCCTGAGAAGTGACCACCGGCTACGCCCATATGTGCCTCTTGCAAAATGTATAGATACTCATCCTCTCGGGCATGATGCCTAAGAACATCATCCTTTCCTCTTTTATAAAGAGTCCCGGCTATCAGGCAATAGGGTTCGCATTCTTTGATCAGCTTTCGAGCTAGATCTTTACGAAGCTCCTTGGGTGGAAAGCCATTAACCAAAAAGTTAACAATCTTCTCACTCCATTCAGGCATTGTCTCCACCACATGAACAGGGAAGTGTCAGGTAAGTCATCATCAACTCCCGTAGGAGCCTCACCATTAGGTATGCGAGACAAATGATCAGCCATAACATGTTTTTTGCCAGGTCTCACAACAACAGTGAAATTAAACTCAAGAATCAAACTCAAGAAGAATCAATAGCCATCGTGTGATTCTTCCTGTGGAGCATGGTTTGTTTACCAGATACAACAATGCTTGATGATCCACATAGAAAACAAACTTGGTGGCAAGGAGGTAATAACGAAATTTCTTTACTGCATATATCATTGCCAACCCTTCTCGCTCCGTAGTGGTGTAGTTCATCTCAGCATCGTTCAACTGGCGACTGGCAAAGCTAATGGGGTAGTCTAATTTGTGTTCTCCAGGTTGAGTTAACACACACCCAATAGCAAAGTTTGATACATCAATATGCACATGGAAGATTAAATCCCAGTTAGGCATTTGCAAGATTGGAGCACTCGCCAAGGCCTTCTTTAATAGCTCATAGGCACGGTCACATTCTTCGGTCCAAATAAACTCGATGATAAGCTTATACAATGGTCGAGCTATCTCGGCGAAGAATAGAATAAACCTTCGATAATAACCAACGTGGCCCATAAAGCGTTAGACTCCCTTATAGTTGGTGGGTGGGGGCAATTCCAAAATGACCTTGATTTTACTCTCGTCAGTGGAAATCCCATTTTTGGACACTATATGCCCTAAGATAACTCCGTGTTTAACCCAGAATTGGCATTTGAAAGGATTCAATGAGATGCGATATAATCTACACCTTTCAAATATTTTTCATAAACACATCAAGTGCTCATCCCAAGAGGAATGAACACAAAGATCATCTAAGAAGGCTTCACAAAAGTCCCTTAGATATTCCTTTAGATATTCCTTAAAGGCTGTGTTTATCAATCGTTGGAATGTTGCAGGTGCATTGGTCAAGCCAAAAGCCATGACGCGAAAGGCAAACACTCCAAACTCCGTGATGATAAATGCTGTTTTAGCTTGGTCCTCGACTGCAATTGTGATCTGATTGTAACCCGAGTACCCATCTAAAAAGCTATATGCCTCCTTACCTGCAACTCTTTCAAGCACATGTTCAGAATATGGCAAGGGGTAATGATCCCTTCTGGTGGCTGCATTAACCTTTTTGAGATCAACGCACACCCTGAGTTTCCCATTCTTCTTTGGTACAATGACTATTGGAGAAACCCATTCTGAGTGCTCAATAGGGTATATGAATCCACATTTTACAAGCTTTTCAATTTCCTCTTGTACAGTCTTTGCGTACTTAGGATTCATTGGGTAGGGACGTTGTTGGACTGGTTTAGCAGTGCTAATCATTGGAATCGTGTGTTACACCACCAAGGGTGGAACACCCTTCATATCATGATATGTCTAGGCAAATATGTCCTTGAATTCCTTAAGAAGCTTCGTAAGTGCAGCTTCTTCCGCCTTGGTGAGGTCTTGAGCAATAAACACTGGTTTAGACTCCTCACTCGGATCTGCTAAGTCTATCTCCTTGACTACCGCAGGGCCATCGTAGACACCGCTACTCCCATTGGTAGGCGTTCGTTGAGCTTTTGTGTAGACCACTTTACGTTCCCCTGTGGTAAATGATTTGAAATGCTCAGGTGCGGGGTGTAAGTCTACTGGTTCTTGTTGTGCCCGGTTTTTTTCTTTTAATTCCGCCTCCTTTTGTTGCTGAGCTAACTCTTGGTTTTGCCGCCTTCTTGCAGTAATTGGGCGACGTCATGAGGTTGCGGAATACACCACATGACACTTTGGAGGTATTGTCCCCAATTATCCGCTATCTTCCGATGAGCGTCAATAGCTCCTACATAACTAAGCCATTCTGCAGTGGATCGCTCCTTGTTTATTGTAGTTCGTACATTAGCTCGATAGCGTTGTCGCTTATGTCTCGTTTTCTTCTTACCAAGTTTTTGATTTTTGTTTTTATCAGATTCGGACTCACTTGGTCGATCTTCACTTGTGTCCCCCTCACTTTCGGATGAACTGTAGGAGGTCACTGTCCTAGGCCTTGAGTACCTTGCTTCCACATTTGGGTGAATATTTGATGCATCCCCCCCATCAGGCTCAGAGTCAGTTTCTTCTTGAGATTCAGACGACTCAGAGTTACATTGGTCAGAGTCTTCGCTACTTTCAATGTCAGTGGAGTCTACCGCTTTCTCGCCATCAAGAGTCAAGTGCATAACACCTATCATGTTTATTGGCACTAACGGTGGCATATCTTGCCCCAGGTGTTACCCAACTTGTGCCTCTATTTCCCCATGTGTCTATGGTTGCCGCCGCTAGGTGTACCCAATCCACGTTATCCGACTCAGTCATACCCGGTAGGACATCCATACAAGGAGAATCTTTCCCATCATCAGTCTCTTTTTTGCATGTATAGCAATACCTTAATGGGGCGGAGTGAATAGTGGTATCCGATCGATTATCGATGATAACCTTGCTTCCTAAAGGATGCGCGCGACCATTCTCAAGATCAACTCGAATGACAGAATCCTGGAATTGTAGGTAGACATGGTTTTTCGACCAGTCATGCACCATTTGTGCTTCCCTCATGAAAGGACGTCCTAAGATCATTTGATATGACATAGGATGCTTGGAGAAATCCATTACAATGAAGGTATGTCTTACCTTGTATCCCAGAACCTTGATCTTAAGGTCCCTTAACATTCCAATAGGTTTAGCTATGGTTCCGTTTGCCATCTTAACCACTATGTTTGTGAATTTGAGGTGAGGTCTTCCCATAGATTCCCAACAGTTTTTAGTCACAATGCTCACTCCACTACCACCATCAAGGATTCCCTTTAGAGTTAATCCCTTGGTAGTAATGGGGAGGGTTGCATTAGATTCGTCACCTTCAAAGTACTGTCCCAACTTGTTAACAGGTATTTCAACGACCGAATCTTCATCTAGGTTGGGTTGTAGATCCCAATGTTCCCCTTCATCTTGAAGCGTGTCGGGTCTATCCATATTTGAAAATTGTGGTAGCCCCGCCTTTAGTTCTCCATTGAGAAATGCCCGAAGAGCTAAGAATAGCTCAGGATCTCCGTATAATTTGGATATGATCGTGGTTCTGATCTCAGAGGACATGAAATCCATTAGCTTAGACACATTCAACGGTACTTTTCGAGATATCGCCCCTTGACTAGGGACTGGTGAAGATGGAATCACTTCCTCTTCGATGGGGTCAGGCATTCCCTCACTAAACATTCTTTCCAGCAAGAAGGGTGTTTGCCCATTTCCTGATGTCCTATCCTCACTTTCTTCCCGAATGATACTAGGTATAGCTAACGGTTTATGGTTCCTGTGAGGCTGAACTTGTGTAGGAAACACTGTGTCTGGAATTTTGATTTTTCTCGAGTTTGGCTCCAGTTCTCTTTGTGTTTCTTCCACCAAACCCCTTAAGTGTTGCACTTGTTCAATCTCCTCAACTGGGTTTGGGTAAGTTCCAATCTTTTTCTTGAGGGTCTTTGGCCCACGTGGCTTGTCTTGGGGAGTCTCAGTCAGTTTGGGTGGTTGAGAGGGCATTAACTGACTTGGTTGTGGGGCCGAGGAAGTTTCCTTCTATTTCCCCTTATTTATGTGTTCGCTTGATTTTCCTTCGTTGAGCTTCCGAGTGGGTTCCTCCCTTAAGGTAGTGGCTTTGGTCCCCATGGTTTCTATTGAATCGGAATCATCTTTAGGATCATTCATATACATGGGGTCGTCTCTTGTCCCTATGTTAGTCTTTGAACTAGGCTTGGAGCTCGTGGCATTAAGCGATCTCTTCCGCTGCGTTTTCTTTTTCTTTGCTCGAGCAATTGATGCAGTATCCCTCTCTTCAAGAATGTAGTTTTGATTTTGAAGCATTGACCGTGTAACTACATTCGCGGGTACAACGGGTGTGGTTCCTCGTGCCTGGTTGGTGACCTCAACCAAATTCAATGGCGTAATCTTGGGTGCATTAGGATTATGTGGACATTGAGCAATCAAATGATCTATGCCACAACGATTACATGTAAGTACTGGCATTCCCGATGTGCTCCCTTGATTTGACTGCATCTGAGTAGCGATCTTCTGTAGCCTATTAGGGCACTCCGTTACACGATGCGGTCCACCACAATCGTAGCATTGAAGAGGTGGTCTCCTTGCCAAGGTATTAAGGTTTTGCCCTCTTGTGGCCAGAGCAGCCGCTTGATATATAGGCTTGACTTACCCAAAATGATTCTCCATGTAGTACTGGGGAGTCATTTCAAACGTATCAATCCCATATGGAGTAGTGGGGTCTATCTCCCCTTCATAATTCCCACACGCGCTATGTGACTCACAACCCATCTGGTTTATAGGGGTAATCCTTGGATGTGGAGGTTGTGGTCCTAGCACTGGCAGTGGTAACGGCACAGACTGGACTACATTCGGGTTTCTTGGAACTATGTGCTGTGACGGTTGCTCAACAGGTGGTGCAGGCATCATCGCGGGTACTTGAGGTGTGTTTGACCAGGCTAGGGGTGCCTGATTTGCTAACATACGCTTAAGTACTAGGCAATCCTTAGATTGATGACCATACTTACCACATTGCAATTCCCATTGAATTTGACTGTGAATGTGGGACATTCACTCGTGCTATGTGGTCCTAAGCAAACCGAACACCATTGTTGCTCTCTTCTTGGGTACATATGGCTATTTTGAGGAGCTCGATTACTCCTAAAGTATTCTTGGAGAGCCTTAGTAAGGTCGGTCAGACATTTCGGATATCTTGGGCTCCTTGGCAATAGGTTTTACCGTCATTGGCTCATGCCCAGATACTTGCGAACTAACGGATTTTGTCTCCGAAGACACCTTTTTACCTGCAATCATCAAGTTGTCTTCTAACTGGATTGCATTGGCAATGACTGCTTCCCACGTTGTATGACCTCTAATGACTAGGCCATTGTATATGTCCTCATGGCGCAATCCTCGGATGAATCTATGGAGCAGTTGGTTGTTATTGAAGCGCTCATCGGGAGTGCAGCGAGAATTTAGATGCTTCAATCGACTAATAAAGTCCCTCACTGACACCCCTTCCTCGCGTTCAACTTTTTGGAGTTGAGATGCTACTCCCCAAAGCACACCCTCACGTATGTATTCTTTCAAGAACAATCTCTTGAGAGGGGTAGTGAGTACGCTCTTCAACCCTTAAGGTTCAATACCAATCTCCGGCCTTTCCACTCAAGGTTAAGCCTAAGGCTTTACATTTATGTAGCTCATTGTGCTCTTCCAAGGAATCACACACGTGTTCAAAAACTAGGAACCACTGAAGTTTTGAGTGAGCTTAGCCACTTGTATCGCCTTGCTTCTGGGTTCTCTCTCAGGTATGCCCCGCATGTTTTCCATAATAGATCATCCGATCGTCTGAGCAAACGCTGCGAGATCACCTAGGTGAGCAGGCATAGCTGGTGGAGGCACTTCTAGGATAGCCTGGTTGATAGGAGTTGGCGTTGGTCTTGGTATGTAGGCAGCTGGCGTAGGATATGATATGTGACTAGGCCTAGCTCCTCTTGGATAATGGTTATGGTAAGGCGGTTGTGGAGCATACGCCATTGGCATACTAAGAGGCGTAGGAGCTACATGAGCATGAGTAGCGATAGGTACATATGGTCGATAGGCACTGGCACGCACTGTTGTAGGTACTGTTCCACTAGGTAGCGACGTCGTACTAACTACAGTGGTAACAGGTGCACTTTCCATCATGCTCATCATTGGGGTAGTCATTGTGGATTCCCTAATGAGAAGTTGAGCCAAAGTTGGAAAGCTAAAGTTACTGCTCGTGGGCTCAACCTACATTGAGACTCCAGGCGAAACAACATACGAAGGGTCTATGGGACTCATCGAGGGAGTCTCCAATTGTGATAGGGTTGGTTGTTTGGCCTTGCCCGTATCCAAAAATCTCATAGGGCCAGTGGAAACTAGGTTCACTCCCCTATTCTGCCTCTCAAATTGGATAATTCTATGAATAACCTCACATATCATTTGTTGTTGCTCCTCTAGATTAGTGGCGCTAGATGTAGATCGTATGACTTCTAACCAACCTACATGGTATGTGTAACCCGTGTATAGGTCAGTTAGAGTCTCTGTGTGTAGATCATATTCCCAATTTTCATTGAGAAATATCCTATCCAGACTTGGTGTGCCAAACGGTTCTCTTGAAGTGGGCGCAATGTCACTTCTTATGGATTGACTCCTAAGGACCTCTACTTTAGGGAGAGCGTCAGAAGGTGGTAGCTCAGTAGGGCCCTCATTAAACAAAGTGGGTAGAATATCCACATGGACACTCTTTGGGAGGGTAGGGTCTACATGAGATGTGAATGGCGAATCCACTACCCCTCCTTCTTCATTTACTTCGCTTGTCGCATGTTCAGAGCGTGTAGCTCTACTAAAGGTCTCTATTAGACGACTAAACATGCTAGATCCGGGTTGTGGAGCCCAAACTGGCATGTTTTGGCTTGTCTCCTCAGGGTTCTTGGTAAGGTGCCCTTCCATGGCTTCTGAGTCAGAGGACGAATCACTATCCGCTATTCGTGGATCTTGGGTTGCACTCCCTTGGGTTCTAGCTGAAGGCCAAGATGCCAACGTGGAGGGATGGTGTGAGCCTGCGTAAACTGAAACGCTTTCTAGTGGCTCAGACTCTAGCACCCGACCAGAGCGTAGATGCATGTGACGTGGGTACCCTATACGGGCGTTGGTAACTACCCTTGAAGTCCACACAAGTGGTTTCTTAGGTGTTTTGTGCCCCGTTTTTACTTGTTTTTATATTGTTTTTGACCTGTTTTTAATCCCCTTACTTATGGTCGAACCTGAACTAGGGCGTGTGATAGCTCGAGACGAGCGTATCGTTTAAAGGATCCTAGCGTGCTTTACAGCACAGTGTTCGCCTATCAGAGCTCCTGTGGGTGCAGGCCTATTTGCTTGTGGAGGAAAGGGTGAAGGCTTTATCCCACATGCTCACTTCACTCCTTGGGGGGTGGGCTACATATAGAGCTCCACTTCCCTTAAGCTCTCACTTGAAAGAAAGCTATGGAGGCTCACTCTCCTATATATATATATCAAAAGACTGAGACCGAGGTCGGGGTCAATTGGGGGTTTTTCTTTTCAAAATTTTTTTCTCCAAATAAAAAATCTTTCCTCTCCACACGTTTGGTTTTTTTCTAGAAAAACTTTAATTATCTTTTTTTTCTAAATTTAATTTTTTCTTTTTTCTTGATTTTTTTGGATAAGTTTTCTAGGGTTTCTTTCTCACACGCAGAAAACTAGAGAACAGAGCGCCCGCCCACGCGCGGTGCGGAAAAATAACAAAAGAAATAGAATTGTAGAAGACAAATTGCAGAAACAGATTGCAGAACACGCAAACACCTCAACAACAAACACACTGTCGCCGTTCCTACAATGTAAATTTCACTTCACGTAGCAGACCGAGCTGCAAACTGGAGCTTGGTGCAGGGGATCTCCTCGGCAGTGGTGCAGGGGATCTCCCCGGCACAGTGGTGCCAAAAATGTGCGCTTTTGTCGCACGAGTCGTAGCTGGGGACTTGCCGAACACCGTACGCGAGCCACTAATGGCTGCAAGCGTACAATTAGGAAAGCAAGCTCAAACAGAATGCAAAGGTGTGTCACTCACTGCTCAAACCGTCGCCGTGAAGGATTCTCGCGTCGCAGTGAAGAAGGAGCCACCGTCGCCGCTCTACCGCCTCTCCGCAGCCGTGCCGCTACACAGTGCTCGATCGCTCTCTCTCTCTCTCTCTCTCTCACACACGCAGGAGAAGGAAACTAAGAGGATAAGGCAAGAGCACTCTTGTATTCAACACATGAGAATGAGAGTTTTAGGGTTACATTCGACTCTTATAGGTGACTTAACCGTTCACACATGGGCGTCCATACATGGCCGGCCGATCCTAACCCTTACCCTACTGATATTCAAGGTGCGCCTCTCATCGGCGATCACCCAATCCCTCTATCCTTAACATATGGTGCCGACAAGCCCGGCCCATGACTCAGAATATTTAAATTAATGACGTAAAACATAGTACGTCTCAATGTCTGTCATAGGTTAACAAAATCAGGGATCAAGATTCGAGACTCCAGCTCCTTCCTTCTAGAGTAATCAGGTTTCTTTCCGCCAAAGTCAGAGAAATCCCAGAGGTAGACCGTCTAACCAACCTGCAGTTTTAATCCAAAGTAATGCAAGACCTCCACCTCAGAATAGGGGAAGTCAAGGAGAGATGTTCCCAAATCGGCCGTCTACTTCCAAGGCAATAACGCTGGAAGTGATTGAAGAAGAAGAAGAGGATGAAAGAGATCATACTCCACCTACGAGATGGGGACATTTTACGTTTTTTAAGTGGGGTAGGATGTAAGATTCCTCCCTACAACTTTTGAGGTGTACAGGTGTAAGAACATCCCCTTCTGATCTTATAATTATTCCCCTCTCTGAAATAAAAGAAAGATTTTGTTATACCCTATTTTGACCTAGAGAGAAAAAATGTCTAAAGGGAGGTAGTCCAAAATTGAGATATTTTTGAATATAAAAATCCTCCTAGTGTCTGAAATGGGTTCCCCTGAAACAGAAATTCAAAAAGAACTTTCCAATGTGCATTTGGAATTAATTGAAAAGAAGTATAAAGGACCTTAGCCTAAGGGTCTAGATTTTCAGAAATTTTTGGATTATGGTCCAATTAAGGTTCCTATGGACCAATAGGATCAATCCAAGTGCGGGGAGGAGATAAATCCAATTTATAAAAGAAGAACCCCCAAAAATGAGTAAATACTCACATAAGATGAAGAGTTGACTAAGGACAAGGTTTATTAGTAAAAAACTATGAGTATTACTAAAAAAATGAGATATTTTGGGTATAATGATTCAATTTTGACACCTTGGTAAGGAGAAGGGAGCTCTTCAAGGAGGCGCCTATTTCACTTGTGTGGTGGAGTTTTAAACTAAAAAATATTATGATATTTTTATCTCTCCTCTCTCCTAGATCAAACCAAATCAAAAGGGAGCCAAACTAGGTCCAAATCTTGTTTAAATTCAGCCAAACTGAACCTGGAAAATTCTAGAAACTAGTTGGACTTTTGGTTAGAGGCCTCCCTCACCTATAAATTTAAATGTTAAAAGAGGAATTCCTATGACATTTGGAAATTCCATCATTGAGATGGGAAAAGTCCTAGCATATTGGAATTAATGAGTATTTTAATTAAATTCAAAGATAAAATTTAGATAAATTTATTTTATCTATGAGAAATATTTAAATGTTAAAAGAGGAATTCCTATGACATTTGGAAATTCCATCATTGAGATGGAAAAAGAGAAATTCCTAGCATAATCAAATAATGGATATTTTATTTTAGATGAATTTATTTTATGAGAAATAATTAATGAAAAAAGAGGAATTCCCATGACATTGGAATGCAAATAATCAAATGCAAAGAGAGAAATTCCCATGGTATTTGAGATCCAAGAAATTAAATGGGAAGAAGAGGAAATTTTAGTATAATTCAATTTATGATTATTTACCAAAAGTGAAAATATGGGTAGAATTGATTTCTACAAATCCCATGAATTCTTTTATCCAAAAGAGGAATATTGAATATAATTCAATTGAGGAATTGAGAAGGAATATGGAAATAGTCGTCAAGAAAAAGAACCTTTGATTAGGCCAAACAATTGGTAGAAATTTAGAAAAAGTCCCATTAAGGGTATCAAACTAGAAAAAGCTATTAAATGGGAATAGCATGTGAATGGATGTGTATGTGGATGTATGGATGTGGATGTGTATGTGAAAGAATGGATGTGGATGTGTATGTGGATGTCTGGATGTGGATGTGGATGTGGATGTGGATGTGTATGTGGAAGAATAGATGTGGATGTATGGATGTGGATGTGTATGTGGATGTATGGATGTGGATGTGTATGTGGATGTATGGATGTGAATGTGTGTGTGGAAGAATGGATGTGGATGTGTATGTGGAAGAATGAATGTGGATGTATGGATGTGAATGTGTATGTGGATGTATGGATGTGGATGTGTATGTGGAAGAATGAATGTGGATGTGTATGTGGAAGAATGGATGTGGATGTATGGATGTGGATGTGTATGTGGAAGAATGGATGTGGATGTGTATGTGGATGTATGGATGTGGATGTGTATGTGGAAGAATGAATGAGATGTGATGTGATGTGAATCGGGATGTGAATGAATGAGATGTGATGTCATGCGAATCGGATGTAAATGTATGATATGGGATGTGAATGGATGAGATGTGATGTGATGTGAATCGGGATAAGAATGAATGAGATGAGATGTAAATTGAGACAGATGTGAAATGAATGAGGTCACAGGTGTGATGCAATGTGAATATGGGTTGATGCGAGTGGATGAGATGTGATGAGAATAAATGAGGAAAGATGTGATGAGATGGAAAATGATGTGATTGGATGAGAATGGGTATATATATGAATTGGATATGGATTAAGTAATGTGGACGGATGTGAAACAATGTGAAAGATAAGAGTTCATTATAGGTGTTGGAAATAAGTGCACACTAGGTGTACTATTTCTAGTCTAGTTTCACTTAAAGTCTTTGTGTCTTGAGTCTAGTGCCATGTGGCATCTCTACATTTATCCCATAAGTCAGTCTACTCAATCTTGTACTTCTCACCTATATATTGTAGGTGTCACATCAATGAAAGCATCAATCTTGTGTCTTGTCTACACTCATCTCAAGGTAACTCTTTGTCTTTCATTTGTTTTTGTTTCATTTCTAGTTTTGCTATTGCTTTCATGTTTCTCTACATGGTATCAGAGCAAGTTTTTAGGGTTTCCTTGTTTTTCTTATGAGCTTTCGCCATTCTCTCCAAGTTGTCCCACTCAACTCAGCGCAGCCCATCTGTTGCCCTGCGTAGATCTGCACATGTTGTGTAACTTGACTTGCATTTGTTGTCCAACGTCACCTCTCAAGCTGCACGTGCTGCCCAGCACATTCTGAACCTTCTGTCCGCCAGCTTTTGCTGTCCGCCGGCCTGTTTACAGTTGCTGCTGCCTGCGCTTCACCCTCTACAGGCTGCGCATCACTCCATACCTGCAGCTACTGTCGGTCTCCCTCTCCTCTTGAAGAATCTACAAGGTACATGCTACATTGTCTCCTTCAGTTTGCTGGTCAGTCCTTTCCTCATATCTGCAAACTGCTAGTTCCTCATGCTTCGATAGGCTGTCACATGCTATGGCCTTGACAAGTGGTGAGAGAGCCGGCTTCTAAAAACAGTTTGGATCTCTTTTTCATTCATTTCTGCAATCTTGTAAGGGAATAGACACTGCCCTTGCATTTTAGCAAGAGGTAAGACCTTCCCACATGGCCTCTTCTACTCATTCTCTCATGTCTATCGACAAATTCAATGGCTCCAACTTTCATACTTGGCAAATCAAAATCAAGTGCCATCTTATGAAAGAAGGTCTTTGGGACGTTGTTCACCATGCTGCTCCCGAAGATTCAGACATTGAGCAAGTTATCACTTATGCTCCCACTGCCAAGAATGACAAAGCCTATGCTATCATCCTGCTCGGTCTTGGCGATGATTACATTCATCACATCTCCGACATACAGTCTGCTTCTCGAGCATGGATCACTTTGGATACCCTTTTTGGACCTCGTTCTAAAAACTCTAAGATTGCACTTATGATCTCATTCTTTGATCTATATATGCAGGAGGGAGCTACTATAGCCTCTCATGTCAATTATTTTCGCAGTCTTATGGTTCAGCTTGCTTCAGTGAAGTCCCCCATCTCCGAAGATATTGCTATTGCTGTGCTTCTCAAAAGCTTACCTGAAACCTATGCTACTCTTGTCACTACCTTCAAGTATCACAATAATCCTACTCTTGAAGGTATCATCAATGCTCTCCAAGAAGAGGAAAGAACAAAACAACAAAAGGTAACTGACACTGCTTTTTTAGCAAAGAAAGGAGGTTCTAAGGTAAGAAAGCCTTGCACCCATTGTGGAAAAACTAATCATTTGGAGAAGGACTGCTTCAAGGCTCATCCATGCACCATTTGTGGCCGTGATAATCACCGGGAGAAGGACTGCTACTCTAAAACCTCTACATCAGCCCCTGTATCTACCTCAGCCCATGTTGCTACAGCATCTACATCAGCAGATCTTGCTGTTCATTCCTCACATGATGAGGAATGGGCTTTCTGATTACTTCACCTTTCTTGTCTACCACTTTGACCACCGATGATGTAGGTCAAGGGGTTCTAGTGTCTTACTCATTCTGCTTTAGGACCTCTCTCTTGTCCCTACTTGAGAGGCAGAGATTGCCCTTGAGGAGGGATGTCTTCAAGGTCCATCTGTTTGTCTACAGTCAGTTCTACAGTCAGTCTTCTGTCTATCTAGTCTTGTCTGTCTATCTATCTGTTGTCTGTCTATTTGTCTATCAATCTGACTGTGTCTTGTTTTAGATCCATCTTGTCCCTACCCTTGTGGACCCACATGAGGATATCACTTGAGGAGGGGTGTCTCAGGATTTTTTTCTCTCTCATGTCTAGTCTCTCAGTTTATCAGTCTTTATGTCTATCTTCTAGTCTTGTCTTTTTTGTCTTCCTCCTAGTGTCCACTTAAGGAGGGTGTTGGAAATAAGTGCGCACTAGGTGTACTATTTCTAGTCTAGTTTCACTTAAAGTCTTTGTGTCTTGAGTCTAGTGCCATGTGGCATCTCTACATTTATCCCATAAGTCAGTCTACTCAATCTTGTACTTCTCACCTATATATTGTAGGTGTCACATCAATGAAAGCATCAATCTTGTGTCTTGTCTACACTCATCTCAAGGTAACTCTTTGTCTTTCATTTGTTTTTGTTTCATTTCTAGTTTTGCTATTGCTTTCATGTTTCTCTACAATAGGAACTGTATTTATGACCTGTTTGTCAATGACTGTTTTATGTCAAAAATGCTGGGGAAGCATTTTGACCGTCTTGTGAATGAGGTCGTGGGGTGACCTAACTGATAAAGTTACAATAGCTGACGAAGAGTCAACGGAGGACGTCTCGCGTAGCAAGGTCGACCGAGGTCTTGACCAGCCTCGGTTCGATGTAAATGGTGCGCTTCCGGTATGGTGGATGAGGGACCAAGGAAGCTGTAAGATTCCTCCCCCACCCCCTTTTTGATGTCTAGTATCTTTCCGTGTAATCAATCCCTCTTCAGAAATATAAAGACCTTGTTTCTATCTGTTTTAGCCTAGAGAGAGAAAAATATTCTAGAGAGAGAATATTCAGATTTTGAATATTTTTAGATAGAAAAATATCTCTTCTAATTCAGATGAGTTCCCCTGAAACAGAAATTCAAAAAGAATTTTCCAATGTGCAATTGGAATTAATTGAAAATAGGTATAAAGAACCTTAGCCTAAGGGTCTAGATTTTCAGAAATCTTTAGACTATGGTGCAATTAAGGTTCCTATGAACCAATAGCATCAATCCATGTGTAGGGAGGAGATAAATCCATCTTGTAAAAAGAAAATACCCAAAAATGAGTAAATGCTCACATGAGGTGAAGAGTTGAAAATGTACAAGGTTTATTAGTAAAAAACTATGAGCAATATTAAAAATATGATATATTTTGGGTATCCAAAAATGAGTAAATGCTCACATAAGATGAAGAGTTGAAAATGTACAAGGTTTATTAGTAAAAAACTATGTGCAATATTAAAAATATGAGATATTTTGGGTATAATGATTTTATTATGACACATATGTAAGGAAGGGGAGTTCTTTAAAGGAGGTGCATATTTCACATAAGATGAAGAGTTGAAAATGTACAAGGTTTATTAGTAAAAAAACTATGAGCAATATTAAAATGATTCCATTATGACACATATGTAAGGAAGGGGAGTTCTTTAAAGGAGGTGCATATTTCACATGCTTGAATGAGTTTTAAACTCATAAAAATTGAGATATTTCATCTCTCCTCTCTCCTCATTCAAGTCTAGTTCCAAAAAGTTAGCTTAACTGACCTAAAAATGGTCAATTATTGACCAAACTGATTTAGAAAATTCTAGAATCAGTTTGTTTGGTTAGGAGCTCAATTTTTCCTATAAATAGAAGCCTCCCCCTTGTTGAAAAATATATAGTGTTTATGCATCGTTACTCTACTCCACCTAAGCCAAGAACTGTGAATTCATTTAATAATTCACTAGTTTTTGGATCTTCCCTCTTTCTTCAATCCCCATTAGTGGCTCCATCAACATACTTAACCAATTGATTGGTTGGGGGCCTCTACCGTGAACAAAGAATCAAGCAATTTGTAAGGTAATTAGTGAATATTGATCTTTTCTATAATTTCTCAATGTTTCTCTCTTCTCAACCCCTCTCAAGCTTGAGAAGCTTAATTGGTATGATTTTTTTAAATGCTATTAAAGTTAATTGGTGAATAGTAGTGAAGAGTTACATAATTTAATAAATGCTATTGAAGTTAATTTTTATTTATGTTTAAATTCTAATGGTTTTTATGTAATTTCTCTCTCTCACTCAAGAAATGGTCATACTCATGACCCATTCTCAATCCACATGAAGCTTTTCATAAAGCTTTTCCTTAATCTAAGATTAAGCTATGCTTGAGGCCAAATTAATGGCTTTTTTCTATGCTTTTAGTTTATGCATATTGATGATTCAATCCATTATAGATTAATGATCCAATTAGAGATCATTTTAATTATTTCCTTAATGATAAGCTTTATCCCTTAGAAAAAATTGAGATTTATCAGTCATAGCAGCGGAGCTATGGCAAAATTTTTATAAAAATTATGCATAAAATAATTTCATTCAAAGCATAAAAAGAGGACTTCCTACCATATTCTAGGAATTATCATCCTAGATTAATTGAAAGAATTTCATTATAATCATGGAGAAATTGAATTTTAATATCATGCATAAAGGATAATTTTTATATCAAAAGTGTTACTTTTATCATTTTTAATTTTCATGCATAGAAGTATGTATAAAGGATAATTTTTTAATATTAAAAGTGTTACTTTTATCATTTTTAATTTTCATACATAGAAGTATGCATAAAGGAAAATTTTTTATATCAAAAGTGTTACTTTTATCATTTTTAATTTTCATGCATAGAAGTATGCATAAAGGATAATTTTTTTATATTAAAAGTGTTACTTTTATCATTTTTAATTTTCATGCATAGAAGTATGCATAAAGGAAAATTTTTATATCAAAAGCGTTACTTTTATCATTTTTAATTTTTCATGCATAGAAGTATGCATAAAGGATAATTTTTTTTATATCAAAAGTGTTACTTTTATCATATTGGATTTCATGCATAGAGGTATGCATAAAAGTTGAATATTTTATTATAAAAGTGTTACTTTTAGCATAATTAAATTTCATGCATAGAGGTATGCATAAAAGATATGGGAAGTGATAAGATATGATAAGATGCATGTGGATGTGGATGTGGATGTATGAATGTGGATGTATGGATGTGAATGTGGATGTGGATATGGATGTATGAATGTGGATGTATGGATGTGAATGTGGATGTGGATGTGGATGTATGAATGTGGATGTATGGATGTGGATGTGGATGTATGAATGTGGATGTATGGATGTGAATGTGGATGTATGAATGTGGATGTATGGATGTGAATGAGGATGTGGATGTGGATGCATGGATGTAAATGTGGATGTGTATGTATGGATGTAGGCATGTAGATGTGGATGCATGAATGTGGATGTATGGATGTGAATGAGGATATAGATGTGGATGTATGGATGTGAATGTGCATGTAGATATGGATGTATAGATGTGAATGAGAATGTGGATGTGGATGTGGATGTATGTATGTATGTATGTGGATGTGGATGTATGAATGAGGACGTGATAATGAATGTATGCATGTGGATGTGGATATGGATGTGTATGTATGAATGCGGATATGGATGTGGATATGGATGTGTATGTATGAATGTGGATATGGGATGTGGATGTATAAATGAGGATGTGAAAATGGAGATAAGCATGTAGATGTGGATGCATGAATGTGGATGTATGGATGTGAATGAGGATATAGATGTGGATGTATGGATGTGAATGTGCATGTAGATATGGATGTATATATGTGAATGGGAATGTGGATGTGGATGTATGTATGCATGTGGATGTGGATATGGATGTGTATGTATGAATGTGGATATGGGATGTGGATGTATAAATGAGGATGTGAAAATGGAGATAAGCATGTAGATGTGGATGTATGGATGTGAATGTGGATGTGGATGTGGATGTATGAATGTGGATGTATGGATGTGAATGAGGATGTGGATGTGGATGCATGGATGTAAATGTGGATGTGTATGTATGGATGTAGGCATGTAGATGTGGATGCATGAATGTGGATGTATGGATGTGAATGAGGATATAGATGTGGATGTATGGATGTGAATGTGCATGTAGATATGGATGTATAGATGTGAATGAGAATGTGGATGTGGATGTGGATGTATGTATGTATGTATGTGGATGTGGATGTATGAATGAGGACGTGATAATGAATGTATGCATGTGGATGTGGATATGGATGTGTATGTATGAATGCGGATATGGATGTGGATATGGATGTGTATGTATGAATGTGGATATGGGATGTGGATGTAAAAATGAGGATGTGAAAATGGAGATAAGCATGTAGATGTGGATGTATGGATGTGGATGTGGATGTGGATGTGGATGTATGGATGTGGATATGGATGTGAATATATGATATGTGATGTGAAGGAATCTGAAGTGAAGAGATGGAAAATGATATGATTGGATGAGTACACATATAAATGAAATGTGGAATAAGTAATGTGGATTGCATGAGGGATAATGTGGAAAAATGAGAGTTAATATAGAAATTGTACTTGTAAACTGTTTGTAAATGCTGTTTGTAAATGGCTGTTTTATGTCAAGAATGCTGGGAAAGCATTTTGACCGTCTTGTGATTAAGGTCGTGGAGACCTAACTGATAAAGTTGCAACTGCTGACGGAGAGTCAATGGAGGACGTCTCGCGTAGCAAGGTCGGCCGAGGTCTTGACCAGCCTCGGTTCGATTAAAATGGTGAGCTTCCGGTACGGTGGATGAGGGACCAAGGAAGCGGCCTATGAGTGAAGCGCTAGGTCACCTGCGAAGGATCCTAGAGGGTGCTGACCATACGGTGCTCGGGCTCTGGGTCGCCCAGGATACCCACGCGTGCGTCGAGGAAGATATTGGAACAAGGAGTAAGAGTTGTTTTCTGGAACCGGGCATGGATCTGGTTGACTGACCTTGCTGGTCCTCAACGGATGAGTCCATGGCTCTTTTTTATGGATCTGTTGGTTGATCTTGCTGATCTTCAACGAGAGTCCATCTTGATAAGTGATTATATTGTTGAGTATTATGGGCTAGGAACTATTGAAACGGCCCCTGTGTGGACAGGTGGTGAGCGTTCTAGTTGCCAATGATGCCATAGATACTCTGATGAAGGAATGATGGGAAATTATGAATCAACTGGATAAATTGGGAGATTGTGATCAGTGGTACTATGGTTTCATTAAAGGATTGTTTTAAAGTTAGCTGATGCTAAGAAAAAGGCAATTTTCATATTGGGTGTGTAAGTGGTGTGACTAGTTTTATGTTTGCATGAAATTCCGGCTAGGGGGCCTTGGAACTCTTTTCCTTGGTACCCGGGACAAAACCTAACCAAATTCCAAATTGGATCCCATCACTACAGTGGTTGGGCGGTTGGCTAACCCATGGGATCGGATGGGGTTAGGCTGGACTGATGGATCCGTAAATCGAGACTCAATTTTTGTTATTACGATAGATAAAGTAAATCCCGGATAGTAATTGTTCTATGGATAGGAATCAACGGCTGTGCCTCCTTGGTGGGGAAAAAAGCGTTGATCCCAATGATCCAAGTGCAAGTTTCTTCCTTGATCTGACCAAGTATCTTTATAGATGCAGTCGGATCTGTTTGATCAGTAAGGGTTTTGACTACGTTAGAGTAAAAATTATCCGGGTGGAATCGCCCGTGCTTTCCGGATAAGGGAAGTTTTTCCGGGTCTGGTTTTGGAAAAATCGATGGATTAGTCTTTTGTCCGGATATCCGTGGACGAGGCCCCGAGTGTGGGACCCTGCCTCGCGCAAGAAGTGCTACTTCCGCTGCTAGTACCCCGAATCCGTTGCGCGGTGGGAACAGGGATCCCACAGTTGGTATCAGAGCCAATTGGTTAATAAAGATCAACTGAGAAGACAAATATGTCAAAAATTTATGTAGAAACACAAAAAGGTTGTAATTGTGTGATATAATTCATACAATTTGATATTCAAACTGAAATTCGTAATTTGGTAATTGGGTCTTCAGATAGAAGTACCGCAATTATATAGAATCCCTGACTTGCTTGAGGCCTAGACATGATGGTATTTACCTTATAATTCCAAGAGCCACGACTACCCGTATATACCGAGAGTATACTGCAGCTCTTTACTGACAGTATATACGAGTAAATCTAAGACTTGAAATTATAAGCGTTAATGCTATCCAGATGATGAATTCGAATGTGGTTGATATGATTTTTAATTCTGTTTGAGAATTGATGAATTGAATTGGATTCTGATTGAAAATTCTGATTGAAAAATGATGATTTCTGAAACTAGTTGAAATATAAAAATCTGAACAAAACCACAATGAGGATGAATGGGACGAGTCCTAGTGATGATATTCATAACTGGAATGATGATAATGAATTCAGCAAATCACTATGAGATTGGTGGCTTGTGCTACCAAATTGTTACTGTTAACACTTGATCAGTAGATCGAGTTAAGGGATGACAAATTGAGAACTTGCTTGACTGAAATTCCCGTGGAGGAATGTTCAGAAGGAAATTTTTCGGTCTAATGGACCATTATCATGTTAAAGATATGAATGATATGATCTGAATATTAATGATGAGTTCTATATAAGGGATATTTATCCCAGTGTTCTGTTGGGTTGACCAGAATATAAGGAACCCCAAAATAAAATTGGATGTTAAGAAAAAGAGTTGTCCTCTACCTTGCGAGATGAGGACATCTCGCACTTTTTAAGTGGGATAGAATGTAAGATTCCTCCCCAGCCTTCGAGGTATACAGGAGTAAGAATCTCCCTTTCTGATCTTATAATTATTCCCTCTCTAAAATAAAAGAAAGTTCTGTTTAACAAAGGAAGACCCTTTTCCTAGAATACTTCTCAAGAGTCCCACCTGTTTTAAGGATTCAGAACAATGAGTTCAGAAGTGAGAATCGATGTTTTGGATATCAAGGTTTTGGTCTTCATTCGAGTACGGCCCAAAAGAAGTTCTTTATCTCTTGGGGAGTATATAAAGTTATCCCCCAGATATTGTGAGCCTTATATCTGAATTCAATGAAAGTAGGTGACTTAGCCTACAAGCTTCTTTTATCTCTTCATCTCAAAATTCTTAATGCCTTCTATAAAAAAATTGTGTCAAACCCAAATCATGGAAAGACGGTAAAACTTCAGTGGCAAGTTACCGCTGGCTTCTAAGTTACGCTAGCTCCTTCCTTTATATAAGTCGTAACTTTTACTTGTCGCTCACAGTAATCTTACTTCCATCGATCTCCTTTCTTTCTTAATCTCCTTCATGGCTTGGCAACAAGAACTAGTTTTATCCATAATGATTCCTCACCTTCAAGACGCAAGTGAATCTGTGAAGAAGGATTTTATAGAGCAGTATGAGCGCTCACTTTTCCCTCACTTGGGAACTTCTGTAGCGCAAACCAAATGGCGGACCTATCAAAACATAACTAGGGTAACACCCTGGGGTCAGCAGCACTTTCGTAACAATGTCCGCTTGGCCATGGTTATTGAAGCTTTGGGTTTGGGTCCCCGATATTACTGTGTCATGAGATCAAGGCATCTTGGGTTTTCTGAGCGGGTCTTCTTACTGGCATGTTTTCTTCCTCATGAGAAGATATGCCTTTATCCCGTTTTTGGCTTACCTCTCAGAGGTCCTTTTGTTAGATCACCTCATACCACTGAGATAGGTGCAGCAATAACCAACAGAATTATTCCCATAGATGAGTTACCTTATACTTGTGCAGCTTGTGAAGACTGCTTTTGTGATCATATGATGGACGGGCTTATGGAAGTGTAAAGAGTTCTTCTATCTTTACTGTATAAGTTCCGAGAATGAATAAAGTTTAAATCTTGTTCTTATTTTGAATCTTGCTCTCTTTAAGACGTTTCTTGGTGGTTAATCTTGATTAAAATTTTTCTCTAAGTCTCATATTCGTGCATCTTGCGAAATTATCCCAGTTTGCGAGATGAGGACATCTCGCATTTTTTAAGTGGGGTAGAATGTAAGATTCCTCCCCCACCCCCTTTTTGATGTCTAGTATCTTTCCGTGTAATCAATCCCTCTTCAGAAATATAAAGACCTTGTTTCTATCTGTTTTAGCCTAGAGAGAGAAAAATATTCTAGAGAGAGAATATTCAGATTTTGAATATTTTTAGATAGAAAAATATCTCTTCTAATTCAGATGAGTTCCCCTGAAACAGAAATTCAAAAAGAATTTTCCAATGTGCAATTGGAATTAATTGAAAATAGGTATAAAGAACCTTAGCCTAAGGGTCTAGATTTTCAGAAATCTTTAGACTATGGTGCAATTAAGGTTCCTATGAACCAATAGCATCAATCCATGTGTAGGGAGGAGATAAATCCATCTTGTAAAAAGAAAATACCCAAAAATGAGTAAATGCTCACATGAGGTGAAGAGTTGAAAATGTACAAGGTTTATTAGTAAAAAACTATGAGCAATATTAAAAATATGATATATTTTGGGTATCCAAAAATGAGTAAATGCTCACATAAGATGAAGAGTTGAAAATGTACAAGGTTTATTAGTAAAAAACTATGTGCAATATTAAAAATATGAGATATTTTGGGTATAATGATTTTATTATGACACATATGTAAGGAAGGGGAGTTCTTTAAAGGAGGTGCATATTTCACATAAGATGAAGAGTTGAAAATGTACAAGGTTTATTAGTAAAAAAACTATGAGCAATATTAAAATGATTCCATTATGACACATATGTAAGGAAGGGGAGTTCTTTAAAGGAGGTGCATATTTCACATGCTTGAATGAGTTTTAAACTCATAAAAATTGAGATATTTCATCTCTCCTCTCTCCTCATTCAAGTCTAGTTCCAAAAAGTTAGCTTAACTGACCTAAAAATGGTCAATTATTGACCAAACTGATTTAGAAAATTCTAGAATCAGTTTGTTTGGTTAGGAGCTCAATTTTTCCTATAAATAGAAGCCTCCCCCTTGTTGAAAAATATATAGTGTTTATGCATCGTTACTCTACTCCACCTAAGCCAAGAACTGTGAATTCATTTAATAATTCACTAGTTTTTGGATCTTCCCTCTTTCTTCAATCCCCATTAGTGGCTCCATCAACATACTTAACCAATTGATTGGTTGGGGGCCTCTACCGTGAACAAAGAATCAAGCAATTTGTAAGGTAATTAGTGAATATTGATCTTTTCTATAATTTCTCAATGTTTCTCTCTTCTCAACCCCTCTCAAGCTTGAGAAGCTTAATTGGTATGATTTTTTTAAATGCTATTAAAGTTAATTGGTGAATAGTAGTGAAGAGTTACATAATTTAATAAATGCTATTGAAGTTAATTTTTATTTATGTTTAAATTCTAATGGTTTTTATGTAATTTCTCTCTCTCACTCAAGAAATGGTCATACTCATGACCCATTCTCAATCCACATGAAGCTTTTCATAAAGCTTTTCCTTAATCTAAGATTAAGCTATGCTTGAGGCCAAATTAATGGCTTTTTTCTATGCTTTTAGTTTATGCATATTGATGATTCAATCCATTATAGATTAATGATCCAATTAGAGATCATTTTAATTATTTCCTTAATGATAAGCTTTATCCCTTAGAAAAAATTGAGATTTATCAGTCATAGCAGCGGAGCTATGGCAAAATTTTTATAAAAATTATGCATAAAATAATTTCATTCAAAGCATAAAAAGAGGACTTCCTACCATATTCTAGGAATTATCATCCTAGATTAATTGAAAGAATTTCATTATAATCATGGAGAAATTGAATTTTAATATCATGCATAAAGGATAATTTTTATATCAAAAGTGTTACTTTTATCATTTTTAATTTTCATGCATAGAAGTATGTATAAAGGATAATTTTTTAATATTAAAAGTGTTACTTTTATCATTTTTAATTTTCATACATAGAAGTATGCATAAAGGAAAATTTTTTATATCAAAAGTGTTACTTTTATCATTTTTAATTTTCATGCATAGAAGTATGCATAAAGGATAATTTTTTTATATTAAAAGTGTTACTTTTATCATTTTTAATTTTCATGCATAGAAGTATGCATAAAGGAAAATTTTTATATCAAAAGCGTTACTTTTATCATTTTTAATTTTTCATGCATAGAAGTATGCATAAAGGATAATTTTTTTTATATCAAAAGTGTTACTTTTATCATATTGGATTTCATGCATAGAGGTATGCATAAAAGTTGAATATTTTATTATAAAAGTGTTACTTTTAGCATAATTAAATTTCATGCATAGAGGTATGCATAAAAGATATGGGAAGTGATAAGATATGATAAGATGCATGTGGATGTGGATGTGGATGTATGAATGTGGATGTATGGATGTGAATGTGGATGTGGATATGGATGTATGAATGTGGATGTATGGATGTGAATGTGGATGTGGATGTGGATGTATGAATGTGGATGTATGGATGTGGATGTGGATGTATGAATGTGGATGTATGGATGTGAATGTGGATGTATGAATGTGGATGTATGGATGTGAATGAGGATGTGGATGTGGATGCATGGATGTAAATGTGGATGTGTATGTATGGATGTAGGCATGTAGATGTGGATGCATGAATGTGGATGTATGGATGTGAATGAGGATATAGATGTGGATGTATGGATGTGAATGTGCATGTAGATATGGATGTATAGATGTGAATGAGAATGTGGATGTGGATGTGGATGTATGTATGTATGTATGTGGATGTGGATGTATGAATGAGGACGTGATAATGAATGTATGCATGTGGATGTGGATATGGATGTGTATGTATGAATGCGGATATGGATGTGGATATGGATGTGTATGTATGAATGTGGATATGGGATGTGGATGTATAAATGAGGATGTGAAAATGGAGATAAGCATGTAGATGTGGATGCATGAATGTGGATGTATGGATGTGAATGAGGATATAGATGTGGATGTATGGATGTGAATGTGCATGTAGATATGGATGTATATATGTGAATGGGAATGTGGATGTGGATGTATGTATGCATGTGGATGTGGATATGGATGTGTATGTATGAATGTGGATATGGGATGTGGATGTATAAATGAGGATGTGAAAATGGAGATAAGCATGTAGATGTGGATGTATGGATGTGAATGTGGATGTGGATGTGGATGTATGAATGTGGATGTATGGATGTGAATGAGGATGTGGATGTGGATGCATGGATGTAAATGTGGATGTGTATGTATGGATGTAGGCATGTAGATGTGGATGCATGAATGTGGATGTATGGATGTGAATGAGGATATAGATGTGGATGTATGGATGTGAATGTGCATGTAGATATGGATGTATAGATGTGAATGAGAATGTGGATGTGGATGTGGATGTATGTATGTATGTATGTGGATGTGGATGTATGAATGAGGACGTGATAATGAATGTATGCATGTGGATGTGGATATGGATGTGTATGTATGAATGCGGATATGGATGTGGATATGGATGTGTATGTATGAATGTGGATATGGGATGTGGATGTATAAATGAGGATGTGAAAATGGAGATAAGCATGTAGATGTGGATGTATGGATGTGGATGTGGATGTGGATGTGGATGTATGGATGTGGATATGGATGTGAATATATGATATGTGATGTGAAGGAATCTGAAGTGAAGAGATGGAAAATGATATGATTGGATGAGTACACATATAAATGAAATGTGGAATAAGTAATGTGGATTGCATGAGGGATAATGTGGAAAAATGAGAGTTAATATAGAAATTGTACTTGTAAACTGTTTGTAAATGCTGTTTGTAAATGGCTGTTTTATGTCAAGAATGCTGGGAAAGCATTTTGACCGTCTTGTGATTAAGGTCGTGGAGACCTAACTGATAAAGTTGCAACTGCTGACGGAGAGTCAATGGAGGACGTCTCGCGTAGCAAGGTCGGCCGAGGTCTTGACCAGCCTCGGTTCGATTAAAATGGTGAGCTTCCGGTACGGTGGATGAGGGACCAAGGAAGCGGCCTATGAGTGAAGCGCTAGGTCACCTGCGAAGGATCCTAGAGGGTGCTGACCATACGGTGCTCGGGCTCTGGGTCGCCCAGGATACCCACGCGTGCGTCGAGGAAGATATTGGAACAAGGAGTAAGAGTTGTTTTCTGGAACCGGGCATGGATCTGGTTGACTGACCTTGCTGGTCCTCAACGGATGAGTCCATGGCTCTTTTTTATGGATCTGTTGGTTGATCTTGCTGATCTTCAACGAGAGTCCATCTTGATAAGTGATTATATTGTTGAGTATTATGGGCTAGGAACTATTGAAACGGCCCCTGTGTGGACAGGTGGTGAGCGTTCTAGTTGCCAATGATGCCATAGATACTCTGATGAAGGAATGATGGGAAATTATGAATCAACTGGATAAATTGGGAGATTGTGATCAGTGGTACTATGGTTTCATTAAAGGATTGTTTTAAAGTTAGCTGATGCTAAGAAAAAGGCAATTTTCATATTGGGTGTGTAAGTGGTGTGACTAGTTTTATGTTTGCATGAAATTCCGGCTAGGGGGCCTTGGAACTCTTTTCCTTGGTACCCGGGACAAAACCTAACCAAATTCCAAATTGGATCCCATCACTACAGTGGTTGGGCGGTTGGCTAACCCATGGGATCGGATGGGGTTAGGCTGGACTGATGGATCCGTAAATCGAGACTCAATTTTTGTTATTACGATAGATAAAGTAAATCCCGGATAGTAATTGTTCTATGGATAGGAATCAACGGCTGTGCCTCCTTGGTGGGGAAAAAAGCGTTGATCCCAATGATCCAAGTGCAAGTTTCTTCCTTGATCTGACCAAGTATCTTTATAGATGCAGTCGGATCTGTTTGATCAGTAAGGGTTTTGACTACGTTAGAGTAAAAATTATCCGGGTGGAATCGCCCGTGCTTTCCGGATAAGGGAAGTTTTTCCGGGTCTGGTTTTGGAAAAATCGATGGATTAGTCTTTTGTCCGGATATCCGTGGACGAGGCCCCGAGTGTGGGACCCTGCCTCGCGCAAGAAGTGCTACTTCCGCTGCTAGTACCCCGAATCCGTTGCGCGGTGGGAACAGGGATCCCACAGAAGCGGCCTATGAGTGAAGCGCTAGGTTACCTGCAAAGGATCCTAGAGGGTGCTGACCATACGGTGCTCGGGCTCTGGAGTCGCCGAAGATACCCACACGTGCATCGGGGAAGATATTGGAACAAGGAGTAAGAGTTGTTTTTTGAAACCGGGCATGGATCTGGTTGATTGACCTTGCTGGTCCTCAACGGATGAGTCCATGGCCTTTTTATATGGATCTGTTGGTTGATCTTGCTGATCTTCAATGGAGATTCCATCTTGATTTTATAAGAGAATATATTGCTGGGTACTATGAGCTAGGAACTATCGAAAAGGCCCCTGAGTGGACAGGTGGTGAGCGTTCTGGTTGCCAATGATGCCATAGATACTCCGATGAAGGAATGATTGGAAATTAGGATTCAACCGGATATTTTGGAGGATTATGATCAGTGACACTATGGTTTCATTAAATGATTGTTTTAAAGATAGCTGAATCTGTGAAGAAGGCAATTTCATATTGGGTGTGTAAGTGGAGTGACTGGCGTTAAATTTGCATGAATATCTGGCTAGGGGGCCTCGGAACTCTTTCCCCTGGTACCCTGGACAAAACCTAACCAAATTCTTAATTGGATCCCTTCACTACAGTGGTTAGGCGGTTGGCTAACCCATGGGTCTCGATGGGGTTAGGCTGGACTGATGGATCCGTAAGATCGCTAGGGTACTCTTGGGTAATACCCACTTTTTAGTGACCTTCCTAAAGGGTTATTGAGGTTGAGGTTTGGGAGATGAGCTTCGTGTTCACTGGAAAGGTTTTAGATCTTCATAATGGTTTGAGGGGGTGGCTAAGAGGAGTGTTGTGAGTGTTAGGAGCTACTTGAGGTGATGTCTTATAAGTGAAGGAAGAGACTTGGGAGGTTGATAGGTACAAGGAACCTGATTTTACTAAGGACACTATAACCATTCCATGGGGAAGCTCAAGTGTTGCGAGGTTTGTTTCTATCATGTAGTTGAGTGAACAATCAGTGGTGTAATCTATCACGTAGATGACTAAACAATCAGTGGTGTAATCTATATATTCTTAAGGATGATGCTCTCTTTCATTGTACCTATGGGAGTCACATAAAACTTGTAAGATGGAGATTAACTTTCAATATAAAATTCAGCTTCAAAATAGCCTTAGGCCGATGGTCATGGATTGGAAATTATTTATCACAATAAGGGTTGCTATACAGATGGTGCAAGGGGTGGGCGGCGTGATGAGGTCCACATCTCCCAAGAAAACATGTAGCCTCGATATGTTAACCAGGGCGGGCCAGGTAGCTAGGTGGTCTTTCTGGGGGAACTCTACCTTAAGGTAAGTGAGTTCCACCATTGGTTTTTTTTCAAATGTGTCAAGCATAAATAAGGTTTTGATTTTAAAATCATCTAATCATGCAAGCCTTGTTCCAAGCTTCAATGTCCAAGAGTGTCCATGGTCATGAAAATGTGAATGCAATCCTCAAAGTTGGTCGCCTCTAGGAGAGGCTCATATTCTTGGTTCTCATCTTTGCATCCAACACCTTCAAGCTCTATAGATAAAAATTGGCATGGTCTGAGTGGTTGTGGTAGACTCATTGGTGAGAATCCCTCAAACCATGGGATGAGTCTTCTTTTCTTTTAAGTTTGTTTTCAAGGGCTTGCTACCTTTGCGTATGTAAATATAAATGGTTTCCCAATCATGAACTAGCATTTGTAAGACATTCCGAGGATCATGGTGTATGACCCTCTTTTGTAAAAACCTATGACCACAAATGTGTGGTGGAAGGTTGGGCCAAAGATCTTAATCTTTGTATCTTAAAGGATTCCCAAAAGTTTAGCTGTGTTCCCATCAACAAGATTGACCACGAGTGGCGGGATTCCCTAGCATCCTTCGAGCAATCCTTGGTGATTATGCTGACATCAGCATTATCACCCAATATTGTGAAGATTGTTATTCCTTTTTAAACACAAGTTATATATCATTCGTTTCATTGCTTTTTTAAACAACAAGTAACATATCGTTCATTTCATCACTTTTTTAAAGTAGTGTCCTAGCTTGTTTATAGAAGAAGAGCTCTCAATGTGGCTTTAGGTTTTCAGGAGTGTGGGATCTTAAGTTTCCAGTCATCTTGTTACATAAGTCTCTTCAAAGTTGAGAATTTTCTTATAAAAGAGAAGTTATTAGGACTCAGACTTCCGAGTCACAATAAGATACTCACTTGGCACGTACTGACTCAGTGGTGGGCTTAAAAATGAAAATATATAGGGATGTTGTGTGCATTGATCTTTCCCTATTAGAGGCGATGCCTCTAATATGGTCCAAATGAAGTTTTCACCTACAATATCATATTAGAGAAAATATTATGGTGACTATGACAAGAAGGCCAACTTTGACCTCCGAAATGAGTCCTCTTTCATTGCATCCATAGTAATGTGGAATCTCATTAGATTGGTTCTAGAAGTAGAGGCTCCAGAACTAGGTGTTTTTTTGTAGCTTCTTAAGAATGGTCATGGGTTTGGCTATGATCTTTGGCATGCTTTAAAGTTCCCTTATTGGTTCTATGACTCTGGCATATGATCTAGGATACTCTTAGGTGGGGCCAGTGGTTCATAATCGTGACACTTGCTCAAATGTTGGCTCTAGTTCAACCTACACCATGTTGATGGAAAAGTGCCTTACGGTAGGTCAAATGGGTAAAATTATGTTAATTTATAGAGTGGTTAATTTACCCCCCCTTCCTAATGGTGACTATCCTTGCATCACCCAAGTCGGTGTCAAGTTGTTGCTAGGGTGGCAAGGTGTAGATGGCAACATAAATTTGGCATACAAGGTTAAGTGTCATGGTTTGAGACTGGCCACTACAGCTAGATGAATGGCATATTGGCATGGTAGGTAGCTTGTCAAGATGGTATGAAAGGTATAGGTGATGCTAAAGTACTTCATGCGAGGCCACCTAATTTCAAAGGTTACATATGATGATGTTGACCAGTAAGCCTACGTGATGATATGGCACATTTTTTGTGATGATGTGGCAATAGAAGTCTACATGACATGACACGTGATGATGTGGTACTTTTTATTTTTTTTTAAAATTTTTATTCCTTTTAGTATGTGTGTGTGTGTGGAAATTTTCTCCAAGGGAGAGGAGGTGTTTCAAAAATTTAGGAGAAGTAATTTAAAAAAGGGTTTAAGAGGGAGAAAAATTAAAAGGGCCTAAGAGGGATAGGTTTTAGAGGGGGGGACTAAGTGTGCATGCGTGTTTATGTGGGTGCAAATGTCAGTGTGTGTGGGTGTGTATATGTGCTATGTTCTCATAGATGCATGTGCGTATTTTTAATGTTTAATCATTTATAGTTGAGTCTTACCAAACACCGAGCAACCTTTTCTGAGCGAGGTAAAAATTAGAGTGAAACTTGGCAACAAACCCCAAAAAATTCACACTGACCCACTCTCAATGGGCTCCAAAAAATGAAAAGCTCAACAATATCTGCATTAAATAACAATGTGGAGAGTCCAATTAAATAACAATGTAGAGAGTCCAAGAGAACAAATGTAGAGAGTCCACCAATGTAGCCGGAGGCGAAGAGGTTGGATCCGTCCTCGCCAAAATCCAGCATGAATCTGCCTTCTTGGAGGCGTTTGTAGAAGTCATTCATGGACGTGTATCTAGTCTCGCGTACACGATGAGGTCTGCAAGGTGGTTTTTTTAAAAAGGCGTGGTAGTTTTTTTAATATTTTAAGTGGCCTTTAGCTTTACATTTTTAATGTGCATGTTGGCCTTTACATTAAAAAAAAAAAGCCCTGCCGTCATCCAACACATAGTAAGCATGCTTGACGATGGCTCTTAATTTCAGCGTCAGCTGTGGTCAGAAACACGTCCACCGGCATCAACAACTCTGGGTGCGATTCAGGCTCAACAAAACAAAAACAAAAGGGCGATTCAGGCTCAACAAAACAAAAACAAAAGGGTCCATACCGGAGAGCTTCAGCAGGCTTCCCCGCCTGCGGAGGCTGGGAAGCCCTTAATGCTAACTTTCTCAACATCGGCCCTTGTGTCCCTCCCTTCATGGGACATATCTGGCAGCTAGAGTATCTTGTCCTGGCCTGGAACTCTTTCACACCTGGTCCCCTACCGCGCGAGCTTGACAGCTTCACGCACCTGACCTACCTCTTGCTCACTGCTTGCGGCCTACATCCCGCCCACTCTCTCCAGCCTCACTGGTCTCCAAACCCTGGACTTCGCCCTCAACAACCTCACAGGACGTATTCCTTCCGCGGCCTGGTGGCACTGGAGCTCTGGAACCAACTCCTTGGTCGGCGGGGGCCCGAAGCGCTGCTGGACTCTTGCACCAACCTGACCACCCTTAAACTCTCCATCAACTTGATCATAGGCACCCTCCCGTAGCGCATCAACCACCTGCTCAACTTGCAAGTCCTTGATTTGGGTGTCTCAGAGCTTGTGATGAACGGTGAGATCAAGGTTAAGAGACCAGCCGACCTCATTGTGTATGCGATTGGATACACATCCATGAATGGGTGGGTAGCCAAGATCATCTCATAGGAGGTGGCCGCATAATCATGAAATAATAAAAAAACTACCCTAAAGGAGGTGCCGACGCGGCCACCTCATGTGAGATGATCTTGCCTACCCACCCATTCATGGACGTGTATCCAATCACATACATGATTTTGTGTGGGCCAAATGAGTGCTCTACATGCACAACGAACGGATTCGGCCTCTTCGCTAAGGACCTTCGCAAGGGCTCGGGCTACTACATTGATGTGGGCGCGTCGGAGCTTGTGATCAACAGTGGTGAGATCAAGGTCAAGAGCAGAGTGACCGTGGTAGAAGTGAGGAGCCACTTGGTGATATTGAGCGATGGCAGCAAGACCCCCACCAACCTCATCGTGTAGATACACGTCCATGAATGGGTGCTACAAACATGACATGGTAATGGTCTTATGTGTAGGTCACCAGTTACCAACATTATTATAGTAACTGCATGATCATTTTTTCTCTCAGACTCTCTACATTATTATTTAATGCAGATATTGTTGAGGTCTTTATTTTTTGGAGCCCATTGAGAGCGGGTTATGTTCCATGCAGGGTAAATTTTTTGGGGTTTGTTGCCAAGTTTCGCTCTAATTTTCACCTCGCTTAGAAAAGGTTGCTCGGTGTTTGGTAAGACTCTTATAGTTTTGTTTTGGATTTCAAGTTTTTCTAAATCATTTTGGGGTATATGTGTATGTATAGTTAACAAGAAGTGCTACATCACATATACACAATGGGGTTGTTAGATTTTGGCTTACCATGTGGCCTCACTAAACAAAAGTAGAGAGTCACTTACCCATCCACCACAAAAGCTGGCTTTGTTGTGGCACTACTGCTAACTTTGTTGGTGGGCTTGATTGAGCTTTGTCTTTCTAGTTTGCAAGTTGGTGGTGTGGCATGGTGCATACATGTGTTGCATACATGTGTTGTGGGACCGTAGTGATGATTTTAAGCCTTAGAGTTGCTAGGAATGCCACAGAAGTGTGTGCATGACCCTCTTTAGGGTTTGGCTCCATGGGTATCTCTTCTTTGATGGAAACATGGAAGGTGTTAACCACAATGGTTAACATTACTTTAAGCTGGGTTACGCTTCATGTAATGCAAAATCACGCTAAGTGCTTCATGTAAAAGATATGAGATAATGGAGCTTACGATATGTGTAATGCTAGCCATGAGCAATAAGCCTACGTGTACATAGACCTAGAGAACCAATTTTGGACCCCCAATTGTAAAATGGGTGGTGGATTGACCATTGTAAAAAGAGAGCTCATGTATAAAAGTGCCTTATGAAAGATGAAAAGGATATACAATCCTGTTTTCACAATTGAGTCTTCTTCTCTTTCCCTTTTGTTCTCTTGTGGCTATGGTGGTGAGCTTGTGTGTTGATGCATGCTTTCTTGCTTGATTGTATGTGTGCGCTTGTCGGTGATGCTCCCTTCCTTGCCTCTTCTCCTTCCTCTCTCTCTCTCTCTCTCTCTCTCTCTCTCTCTCTCTCTCTTTTTCACTCTTGTAGACACCAAGGCATTGAGATAGGAGTTGAGCTCTCCATAGCTCCTTCTCTCATTGCTCCCTACTTAGCTTAAGGAAAGAGCCACTTGGGTGACACAAGTTGAGGTAGAGTGAGCCCCCTAACAGCTTCACATCAAGGAGTTAACCCTCTTTAGGGTTAGCTAAGTGCATGTTCCCGAACTGACCCTTGTATTGTCTCTCTTGTCTTCTCTTCTTTCTCTCTCATACAAGGAGTATGCTCATTTAGATGAACATCTTTGGTGCCTGTATCGGGGATAGCACTTAGCTTAGGGTCCTCCACAATCTATTCCTAAGCTAGAGTCTTGATTTGCCTGGATGGAATGCAAATCCACTAGTAGGAGTTGGTTATGAGATGTTTCTTTGATTTGTGTCATCTTGTTTTTCTTTTTGTAAAATGGAGTGCAATGGAGCATTGGGAGCATGAGGAGCTGTGGAGGCTACACCAAAAGTGGAAGCTACAAGTAAGTGCCTTAAGTTTGCTCTTGATTTCATTAATTTTGCTTTTTTCTTCAAGTAGTTAAAAAAACTACATATTAGCTTAATCCCAGCATTAATCATAAGATATTAAAATTAATTAGGCACTCCTTACATCAATAGGTAGCTTGGGACTAGCCTAAGCCATCCAGAAAATGAAAACCCTAAAAAATAATCATTGAGGGGGAGAAATCAAGGAAAGACCATGAAAAAAATGGGCACAATTTAGTCTCAGGTTGCATCTTTGAGAAGTGAATAGCCGTTCACTTCATAGAGGTACAACCATACCTTCTTTAGCCACTCTTGTCATTCACTTCCTATTGGAGAATCTTTCCAAATCTATCTCATAAATGAGAGTAATGGACATTAAAAAGAGCATAAATGTGTATAAAAGGAGCATAAAAGAGGTATAACTAAATTGTTAGTAGAATATTTGAAGGCGGTTATCAAAAGATATGCCGTTTTGGCGCAGTTAAGATACCTGCCTATTAGTTTGTGAGCGTACACCCATACCTTCATAGACATACATCCATTCCTTCAACAGAACTACATATAATGGTTATTAAGTATGCAAACAAGGAGCAATGAAACACAAAGAAGTTAGAAGAAGCAAGATACCTCTCCTTGGAAATGGTGCCAAAAATGTTATTATGACTCATTCATATCTTCTCAAGAACTCTCCCATTCTAAGAGAAGTGAAATAAACAACAACTATCATAGGGGATTGACCTTGCTTTTAGCTTAGGATTCATAGATTCTAAGGTCCACCTGTAGGTTGCTAGATCCCCACGGTCAGGGCACTTGGAATAGAAGAAGTCGCATGCTTCTTCAGCTTCCTGGGAGGAGATGTCGAGGGGGGACGCCACATGGGAATCATCAAATTGCATGATCTCGGTGGCATGGATCACTTGATGTTCAAGGTAGTAGCGGTGGTAGGTCTTTGGCGGTTTTGGAAGAAGAGTAAGAGTAAGGGTATGGGCATAGACCCTTGGGAACGGCAAGTTTGATGGTGTCGTTGGGTGCTCGAACTTAGCCCAATTGATGAGGCTGGCAGTAAGAGGGTGGTTCCGGAGGTTGAAGACGGAGGTGGGTTTGAAGGAGATCTGGGATTGAAAAAAGAGGGTCATAAGGAAGGAGATGGAATAGCTCCTTTTGGTGGATGACCAACACATACAATTTAACATGTTAGTACAACATTACAATTAAGTGATAACATAAACATATATCAATATATACTAGACATTTACTGGATAAACAATGAGTATATAACATATCGTTGTATTACTATAAAAGCTCTCTCTAACTACTAATAACCAATCATTACATTCTAAGCTTACCCTTTGTGCTATATGATAATAAAAAAAGATACAAAGCAACACATACTCTCCACATAATATTTTAGTATATTGGTTGATATCTAAGTGTGGGAATAATAACTAAGGTTTTAATACTATATGGGTAATACTATTTAACACCTAGCACACTTGGTAGGTTGTGCACCCTGCGAACAAATTTCGAATCCACATGAGAATCCTACAGATAAGTGATAATATATCTGGATGGAACAGCTTCCTGATGATTAAAATCTTGATCAAAATATCCTAGTCAGATTATTTCTTTTAGATATGTTCTAGAAAGCATTTGAACTTGTCGATGAAGATAAGCTTAAAAAGATTATCGACCTCCAGCAAACAACAATAACTAGTTCTACATTTGTATCTCCTTCTTTAGCTCTCCGAAATGTTTGATGGCTCTTCAATGTTATGTTAGAGCTAGATTTTGACGAGATACATATGGATTCTCTAGTGCTCGAATAGATTAATGCTGTGGTCAAAGGGGTGGGCATTGATGCAGTGGAGGGACTACCAATAGCTCTCCTCTCTATCATAATGATAAACAATTAACCGAATTCCATTCCATTCTTCAAGAAACTGTATTTGATTTTGTCTAAGAAGTTCATTTGCATGCTAAATATGTGGAATGGAACATTTTTCAAGTTTCTTTTCAGATGTTTGAACTATCTTTACACTAAAATTAGTTTACTCTTTGAGCACATTATTTATACTTTATAAATAATCTAATCTTGCTGAAAATTCTATTTTCATCTGTTTCATTCTTTCTTTATATTCATATGTTGTAATGTTAAGCTCTTTCGAAGGTTTAAGTCTCTTTTAGAGTTGTTGAATGAGATTTGCAGTTTTTTTAATTGCTCATTTATCTCTTAGAATTTTTCTCTAGCTCCTATGGTTAGCTACTTCAAGAGCTAGCTTCTCATTACTCAACTCTTTTACTGTATTTGCGTAAACCTAAGCTTACTCATGTACAATCTGTAAATCTTTTAATTGCTTCAAATATTTTGTTTCATCAGCAAACCCATTACCCTTATCAGAGATGAAGACAATTGAGAAGATATTATTATTATTGTTGCTATCTGAGTTTGTTGTAGTCTTTGTGTTTCTTCAAACTATTCTCAACAACACCACTGGGGCCTCCGAATCCATGGAATCCGTCTTCTAAAATTTAAATTATTAGAGCATTCGATCAATAGGTTGGTAGAAGTAAAATCTATAATTTCTCCGTATAGCCATCATATGCATCATATAAAAGTTGTATTCATTGGGCTTTATATGCATTGCTCACATCTTCCAACCCAAGAGATGATTTAGCATGGTTTTTTTGAGATTTTTTAAACTTGCCACCTAGAGGTGATTAAGGTTCTTATTTCTAATTAATAGTGGTTATAAAAGTGATTAAGTGTTTTTACATTGTTTTTAGTTGCTTTTGCATGCTTAGAAGATACCAATTCCAATAATGCAAACCTCTGTCCAATGGAAGGATAGAGAGACATGAACACATCAACTCGAGGCCTCTAATATAATGCTTTCATTGCCAAGGACTATCCATACAAGGCAAGCGGGGTAGCGTCAACTTCCACCAATCCTTCAACAACTCTTTGATTGATTAGTGGATGACCAAGACATATTGTAACACCATTAAATGTGCTAACACATACCCAAGCCCACCAAATAAGCAAAGACAAGGTGGATGATTACCAGTCATCAAAATCCTACCTCAAAAAAAGGTAGAAGGAGAGATGACCAAAAAAGGTCAGCAAGGGTGACTCAATGGTCCTTATCTAGGATGGTTTAAATGAAGAGATAATAGAAACAAGTTCACTGAAGTCAAGTCAAGAAAGGATGGTCAGCAAACAAGGGTGACTCAATGGTCCTTATCTAGGATGGTTTAAATGAAGAGATAAGAGAAACAAGTTCATTGAAGTCAAGTCAAGAAAGTGTCCCTATGTAGATAGTTCCTAAATAAACAGCCCTAGAAGGGTCAACAACACCAATAGGCATAGGATAATATCCTAATGTAGAAATGAAAATTGAAAAACTAGAATTAGCCAAGGGATTACTTAGAGAGGCTCAAGGAAAAAGTGAACAAACGCTTAAAATCTATAAAATACTTGAAACAATATACCCCATAGAGAATCACAGATAAAAAAAAGGCATTGGACATTCTAGACCCAATTCAAGAACAAGGGGATGAGCATGAGCTTAGCTCCTTGAATAAGTTAGACAATGAACTCATAAATACAATGTTTGAAGCCATGGAAGGGGTCTATACTCTTCAATCCAAAAATGGGATCAAAATCCTAGTAAGGGAAAGTGAGGTAGCATGTGGAACATGGGGGATGTTGCCAACCTTACAACATTCTGATCATTAGAAGTGAAATTCCTATTGGACCCTTACTTGGTAGCACTTCTACCATGTGGAGGGATGTTAAAGATTGGGTTGAAGGGATCTTGGAACCACTAGAGAAACCGAGATAAGAATACACAAAGAACCTATAGCATATAAGGAAAGAATGTAATGCCACCCTCAAATTTATACAAATCCCAGTATACTAGTTGGGGCATTACTATGAGATTGATGACACAAATGTAGCTATTCCAATCTACCATAGTGGGTACCATGCAACTACCATCCTACATGGTGGAGCATGGGTAAGCATTATTACCAAGAGATATTGGGAAAAATGGAGAAAACCAGCTTTAGAATGAACGAAGCTTATCATGAAAATTGTCGAGGAACTTGACCCATGGGAGTTTTGAAGAAAACAAAATTGAAAATCTTTTCATTTTCCTATCATCACACATTTGTAGTGATGAACTTCTTTCACTAACCAAACTCTTATGATATCATACTTAGCAAACCTTTTGTGAAGAGGCCAAGTCAGTGCATGATTGGTGGATTAAATCTACTTATGAAAGGATACCCAAGTTCTAAAGGTGGACCTATAGTCTTAGAAGACTCATTCTATGGAGGGTAGCCTCTTTGGACATGAGTCAGTCACACAAAATATGTCAATACAAGTGTGTGAACCAAAGGATGCAAACCAAAGATAAGAGTACACATAATATGAAAGGTACTCAACCAATACATACACGGGTTCTCTATAGTGTGAACCCAACTAAAATGAGCTGGCGCTATAACTATGCCAGTCTCTAGAATGACTGTCACACAGCCTGTCATCCCACTGGCCGCATATCACCCATGATCTCACCAACCATGCCAGTGGTGTAAGTGTGGGGCCTATCCCCCAGGCGGGTCATTAGTGTCCACCGCCTCACTGGATGACCTGAATCTGCGGAGCTTCTCTGTACCCAATGCTTTGGTGAAGATGTCAGCTACCTGATCCTCTGTGCTGACATAAACAAGGTCAAGGTCTCCTACCAAGACCTTCTCTCTGACGAAGTGGTAGTGGACCTCTATATGCTTCGTACGAGCATGAAAAACTGGGTTCTTGGCCAACTGTATACTGCTAATGTTTTCATAGAAAATGACAACTTGTCTATCCACTGATAGACCCAAATCTGCAAGTAGCTTTCTCAACCAAGCTACCTCACATGCTGCCATAGCAGCTCCTCTGTACTCGGCCTCTGTGTTAGTACTGGGGATAGAGCAACCGTAGGCTGCTTCTTGCTGCTCCAAGTCACAGCAGCACTCCCGAAAGAAAACATGAATCCACTGGTAGATCTTTAATCTGAGATACTACCAGCCCAATCAGCATCTGTGTACCCATGTACACATGTACACATATCTCTGTCCTAGTCTCATAGAATAGTCCACAATGCAAAGTAGACCTCACATACCTCAGTATGCGTCTCAATGCATCCAAATGCGGTTTCCGTGGAACCTGCATAAATTGACTCACCAACCCAACAGCATAGCTCAAATCTGGTCTGGTGATCGTCATATAGATCAAGCTTCCTACTATGCGCCTATACATAGTATGGTCCTCCAAAATCTCTCCTGAATCTGCACTCAACTTGCCATTCTGATCCAAGGGCACTGAGATAGGCTTACAGCCTGTCATACCATACTTGGACAACATGTCCAAGCCATATTGTCTTTGCAGTAATCCAATACCATGTTGTGACCTAATCACCTCAATGCCCAAGAAATATCTGAGCTCCCCCAGATCCTTCATCTCAAACTTCTGTCTAAGCAAGATCTTTACATCAAAGATCTCTGCATCATAGTCCCCCGTAATGATCAAGTCATCTACATAGATGACAACAAGCACAACCCCTCTATCACCATGTCTCACATACAGCGAGAAATCTGCATTGGCTACATGAAAGCCAATAGTGACAAGATATTCAAAAATCTTGTCAGACCATGCTCTTGGTGCTTGTTTTAAGCCATACAAGGCTTTCTTCAACCTACAAACATGCTCGGGGTGACCCACATCCTCATAACCAGGTGGCTGCAACATATACACCTCTTCTTATTGCAAATCCCCATGCAAGAATGCATTCTTTACATCCATCTGATGTAAAGACCATTGCTTTGACACAGCCACTGCTATCACAACTCTCACTGTTGCCATCTTGGCAAGTGGACTGAAAGTTTCCTCATAATCAATGCCATATGTCTGCGCATATCCTTTGGCTACCAATCTAGCCTTGTACCTGTTTATGCTTCCATCACTGTTATGTTTTACTTTGTACACCCACTTGCATCCAATGGCTTTCTTGCCTTCAGGCAATTGCACTAAGTCCCAAGTTTCATTTCCATATAGTGCATTCATCTCCTCATCCATAGCTTTCTCCCAACACACATTTCCAACAGCCTCATCAATGCATGTGGGCTCAACAACCTGCACAACCTTTGCCATATATGCATAGTGATGTGCCACATAACCATCATAGGTAAATCTCTGCACAGGATTTTTCACTCTCCCAGATCTTCGCAGCTTTTCATTCATGGCTTCCATAGCCTTCTTTACACCAAGTGTTCTCATAGAGCTGGGATCCCAAGCTCCTCTCATCAAGGCTCATATCTGAGCCACTAGACTCTCCATCAACATGGAATGCCCTATAGAAATGTCAGGCATACCAAGGGGCTCAACCATTTTCTCTTTTCCTTTATGTGATGTACTAATCACATTTGCAGGACTGGTATTATGACGCAGCCTGCCACTCCATGGTCTATCAACAGACCCACTAGATGAGGACTCTCCTGGTCCACTCAAAGACTGTGATTGCAGACCTGCATTCTGTGCAACCACACTTCCACTCACGTCAGACCCAACAGCTTCTTTTTCAGCAGCATACCAGCTGCTCATCTCATCAAAGACAACATCCCTGCTTACCCTCAACTCACGTGTTAGCAGGGTTATAACACATGTATCCCTTTTGCTCAAGGGAATATCCAATAAACACACATTTTTCAGCTTTCGGATCCAGCTTAGTTTCCAGCTCATCTGGCACATGCACATATGCAATGCATCCAAAGACTTTCAGATGAGACAAATCTGGTTTTTTGCCAGTAAACCTCTCCTCTGGAGTTACATCATGTATGGCTGCAGTTGGAGTCCTGTTCATGATGTATATTGCTATAGAAACAGCCTCAGCAGAGCCCAATAGCTATGCGGCATATTCTTCTCTTCCATCAATGCTTGCGCAATCTCAGCAATGTGCCTGTTTTTTCGCTCAGCAACTCCATTTTGCTGCGGAGTGTATCTGCATGTAAACTGTCTCCGAATACCATTCTTCTTCAAAAATTCAGAGAACTCATTGGAGAAGTATTCTCTCCCTCCATCTGACCTTAGGCACTTTACATATTTCCTTGTTTGCTTTTCAACCATAACTCTGAAATTCTGAAAGTGAGTGAACACCTCACTCTTCTCCTTCATGAAATATATCCACACTTTCCTTGTGTGGTCATCAATGAATGTCACATTTTTTAATAATACCTGCAGCCTCCCATAGAAATGGTTTTGGTAGGACCCCATACATCTGAATGCACAACATCTAGTGCATTTCTGCTCACATATCTGTTACGTGGAAAAACATGCTTTGTTTGCTTCCCAAATTGGCATGCTTCACATATTCTCTGCATACCTTCCACTTTAAATTTTGGCAGCCGTGTCACAATTCCTTTAGTCTGCATAGACTTCATTCACTGCACATTCACATGTCCAATTCTTTTATGCCAAATGTCTGTGTCTGTAAAAACAATTCTTGAACCATTTGCAAACATCGCAGCACTCATTTCAGGCATGTCTACATTCAACGTAAACATTCTGCCCACTCTGTTACCTTTTGCAACCAACCTGCACTTGTCTCAACATAACAACCATCAGGGTTAAACCGAACCTGCAAACCCTGCTTAATCATCTGGCCAACTGAAACCAGATTCTTTGTTATGTTTGGAACGTGAAGTACATGTGCAAGGTACTTCACTTTGCCATCCTGCATAAACAATGGCACATCTCCAACATGGGCAATTGGATGAGCAGTGTCATCCCCTGTTTCCACAAAACCTGGTCTTTTCGGGTTTTTCATCTCCTTGAACCACTCCCCATGACTTGTCATGTGGTTCGAAGCACCTAAATCCACATACCATACATCATCTTTTTATGCTGCTTCAACATTTTCAGACATGGCATTCACGACATGCTGCATAACAAACAACCTTTCATTATCCTCATTGTTTCTGCTTGAGGATGCATAGTTGTTCTGCTGTACTTTCCCATTTTGCATGTCAGCTTGCTTCTTATAACATTCTGCCTGCACATGTCCAGGCTTACCATAATAAAAGCATTCACGTGCATCATTATATTTCCTTTGCCAATTTCCACGTCCTCTTTGACTCCCCCTGCCTCTGAATTTGCCTCTTCCACCTGTGTGTTGTTGATGTTGTTGTTGTGTATTCTGGGACTGTTGTTGTTGTTGTTGCTGCTGGCCATAATTCTGATTACCTGTTCGGCCACCTCCTTGACTGTGTCCACGGCCTCCTCTACCTCGTCCTCTTCCTGAACTTGTGTAGAAGGCCTGTTGCTCTGAATTGTTTTTGTTTTGTGAAGACTGTTGGTCTTCACCCAAGCTCTTCTCTTCTATAATCAGCATAGACACCAAATCTGTAAAGTTGGGAATGTTTTCTCGAGTCTGGATAGACGTCTTGAACGCCTTGTATTGTGGCCCGAGGCCACGTAGACAGACTTCCACCTTATCATCATCATCTACTGACACACCAATAGATGCAAGGGATTCCACAATACCCTTTATCTTCAACGCATAGTCATTCACAGACATGCTCTTTTTCTCCAGAGTATGAAGTTCATTCTTCAACTGTATCTTACGTGCCTTGGTATTTATTTCATAGAGCTTTACCAAGGTGTCCCACGCCTCCTTAGGGGACTTGGCATCCTGAATGTGCCCAATCATGGTGTCCTATATACTAATGGAAAGCCAATACATAACTTTCCTGGCTCCTTGGTTCCAGTCTTTAAACTCTTTCACATCTGCAGAGCAGTCGAATTTATGTCCGATATCTCTGGTGCCTCTTCATGCTCACCTTCTATGTAGTCCCAATAGCTCTTTCCCATTAAGAAATTCGTCAACCTGAACCTCCAAGCATGGAAGTTATTCTTATCAAGCTTCTCAGCCACAATCTGGGTTATCCCATCATTTGACATCTTGCCAAAATAAATTTTTTTACCAGAAATAGCACTCTCGTTTGTCCTGCACAAACTGCTGTATTTTTTGCAGCGGTGCTGTAGTACTCCCAAATGTCACAACCAGTGACCTCAATGTGCATACATACACCCAATGGCAACTGTTGACCTCTTTGCAGCACACATAGTGTGTGCACAGCCAATCTGTCTTCCTGCAGTTCTTAAAACAGAGTTCTGCAGAGAATCGATGACTTACCCGCAGTGCTCGAAATCGCCTGCTTTCTGAAAAACGGAGGTCCAGACGAGCCCGAAACGCGCTTTCGGCCCAGAAAATTGAGTCCGATAGGACAAAATAGTTGCCCTATAGCTTTACTCCCATGAAGAAAGCTCCTCAATCAGAGATTGTTTGTCGGTGCCTCCCGTAGAGCTCCCGACAAGGGTGTAGTCACCAACACAAATAGGGAAGAGTAGTTGAAGCTCTTACCCTCGTACCGCTTCCTGTGGTTCTCTTGCTTGTAGCTCAGTCCTTAGCATGAACCAGGCTCTGAATCACCCTCGACAAGCTTCGCTCAAAAATTAGCTTTTGTAGATATAGGGGCTAATTACAACCTAATGTCTCATGAGACATGGCTTTCCCTTGGGGAACCCTTGTTGAAAGAAACTCCTGCCCCACGGTCACAACAGTGGCATCTCAAGAAGTTCACTACTTAGGCACAGTCACACTTTTGTTCCACATTGGAAATAATCCCTTGGAAGGGAAGTTTTATGTGATGCCTACAGGAACCATGCATGAAGAGATACATCTCGGAAAGAGGTTGGATGGGATACAACCGGTGCAACATAAACTGGGATGCAAGGACGGCTACCCTATAGCTAGCCTCCGGCCAACCTCCGGCCAAGTTACTGTCCTCATGATGATGGATGAGGATTCCGTAACTGTTGCTCCCTCATGCCAAGAAGTTACCCCTCCACTCACCACCATCATTCCACCCTCCAATCCACACATCTCCATACTACTCAAAAAAATGCTGCTCCCCACTCCGAACACACCACTGCCTCTCACATCCTCTCCCCTACCCCACTTGGTACTAAAAAGATGCAGGGGAGAATAGAGCTTGAGCTCTTGCAAGCACACACACACTCACACAAACCCTAGAAGAGAACACACAAGGTGAGAGGCTGAAAAATCTTCTTATTCTTCACACAACAAAAGAGATCTACTAAGAAGATAAAGTGACTAACACAACAAAAGAGGTCTACTAAGAAGATAAAGTGACTAACACACATAATAGAGTATATACAAGGAGTCCATAATGTGAACATGCTAAGTGGAGTGGGTAGGTGTGGACTAGTCAGTGTATTCCAACTGTAGAATCTCTGGTGAGAGTATGTCGGTGCCAGCTACCAAACCCGCCAGTGATGTAAATGCTGAATGGACATGCAGGCACCTCGTGAGTGAGTGTCAACTAATGTTGAGCTTAACATCTCAACACTCCCCCTCAAGCTCAACCTAGCTCATGAACTCCAAGCATATCTTGAAATCTGTGGAGCTTCTCAGCTCCCAAGGCCTTCGTGAAGATGTTATTGACCTGATCCTATGTGCTGATGTAGGCCAAGTCGATGTCGCCTGCCAAGACTCTCTCCCTGATAAAGTGGTAATGTACCTCAATGTGTTTTGTTCGCACATGGAAAACTAGGTTCCTGGTTGGCCAACTGTATACTGCTAAGATTATCACAATATATGACAACCTTTCTCTCCACATGCAACCCCAAATCAGTAAGCTTGCGTAACCAAGCTACCTCACATGCTGCCACGCAGCTCCTCTGTACTTTGCCTCTGTACTCGATATGGCAATTGTGGGCTACTTCTTGCTGCACCATGTCATAGCAGCACTCCCCAATGAAAACATAAATCCACTCATTGATCTCATGTCTGAGATGCTACCTGCCCAATCTGCATGTGTACCCATATAGCTCCAATAGTACACCTGCTGCTTAAAACAATGTATAATCAATAGTGGCCCTCAAATACCGAAGTGTGCGTCACACACTGTCAAGATGTGCTTTGCGCGAAACCTGCATAAACTGGCTCTCTAAGCCAACAGTGTAACTCAAATATGGCCTGCTAATCGTGACATAGATCAAACTCCCCATAATCTTCCCGTACATATAACTTGCATCTGCACTAAGCTTGCCATTTTAGGACCATATTAGGGAGTTTGGGAAAATCCCATTACTTTGGGAATTTTCTTTTCAATCTATTTTTTTTAGTGTATCTTAAGTATAACAATTCCAAAGTTGTTGGAGAATGTGGATTTAGAACCTACTCTTCAAGAGCTTTCCAACAATATGTCACATGAGGGGGTTTTGACAAAATCTTAAAAAGGTTCACCGTGCCCCTCCTTTTTGACCTTACAAAATAGGAATTGGGATTTTTCCAAAATCACTAATATGGTCTTTTTTGATCTAACGGCACCGAGATTGACTTACAATCACCCATCCCATACTTGGAAAACATGTCCAATACATATTGTCTCTATGATAACCAAATACCCTCAGGTGTGGGAATGACCTCAATTCCCAAAAAGTAGCGCAGATCTCCCAAATCCTTCATCTCAAACTTCCTTTTGAGAAGACTTTTCACATGCTCAATCTCATCCAAGTTGTCATCCCCCAACAATAAGATCATCTACATAGATGGTGATGATCACCCCCCAACAATAAGATCATCTACATAAATGGTGATGATCACAATACCCTTATCACTCTTGTGCACATACAAAGAGTGATTTGCACCTGCCATATGAAAACCAATAGTGATAAGATACTCAGCAATGTTATCATGCCATGCTTGTGGAGCTTGATTCAGCCCATACAAAGCCTTATGAAGCTTATATACATACTCCGGGGGGTGACTTGTATCCTCAAAACCAGGTGGCTGATCCTCAAAACCAGGTGGCTGATCCATATACACTTCTTGTAAGTCACCATGCACGAACACATTTTTTACATCCATCTGTACAAATCAGTCTTTAGCTCCAACTACCGCAATCACAACTCTCATAGTTGCGATCTTTGCAACACTGGGACAAATGTCTCCGCATAATAATCAATCCCGTGTGTCTGCGCATATCCTTTGCCTACCAATCTAGCCTTGTACCTACTTATTCTACCATCACTCTTATGTTTCACCTTATACATCCACTTATAGCCAATAGCTTTCTTGCCTTCAGTCAATGGCACCAAAACCCAAGTCTCATTTTCATACAATGCATCCATCTCCTCATCCATAGCTTTCTCCCAACACACATTTCCAATAGCCTCATCAAAACATGTGGGTTCTACAACCTGCACAACTTTTGCCATATAAGCATAGTGATGTGCCACATAACCATCAGAAGTCAACCTCTGCACATGGTTTTTGACTCTTCAAGATCTTCATAACTTTGCATTCATGGCTTCCATAGCCTTCTTTATACTAGGTGTCCTCATTGTTGGAATCCCAAGCTCCTCATCAAGGCTCATCTCCGAGCCACTAGACTCTCCGTCAACAAGAGAATGCCCTGCATAAATATCAGGCATACCAAGGGGATCAACACTTTCTCTTTGCCTTTATGTGATTTACCAGCAACATTTCCAGGACTAGTATTATGACACAGCCTACCACTCCATGGTCTATCAAACAGAACCGCTGTGGGGATGAGAACTCTCCTGGTCCACTCGATGATGACTGTAATTGCTGACTTGCATTTTGTACAACCACGCTTCCACTTACATCAGCCCTAACAACATCTTTTTTAGCAACATATCAGCTACTCATCTCATCAAATACAACATCCCTGCTTACCTTCAATTCACGTGTAGCAAGATCATAGCATCTATATCCCTTTTGCTCAAGGGCTACCCAATAAACACACATTTTTCTACCGTTGGATCTAGCTTGGTACGTAACTCATATGGCACATGCACATATGCAATACATCCAAAAACTTTCAAGTGAGACAAATAAGGTTTCCTGCCGTAAACTTCTCCTCTGGCATTACATCATGTATGGTTGTAGTAGGAGTCATGTTCATTATATAAACTGTTATAGACACAACCTGAGCCCAATAGCTATGTGGCATATTCTTCTCTGCAATCAATGCTCATGCTATCTCTCAAATGTGCATGTTTTTTCGCTCAGCAACTCCATTTTGTTGCAGAGTGTATCTACACATAAATTGTCTTTGAATGCCATTCTTTTGCAAAAATTTAGAGAACTCATTGGAGAAGTATTCTCCCCTCCATCTAACCTTAGAGAACTCATTGGAGAAGTATTCTCCCCTCCATCTAACCTTAGACACTTCATATACTTTCCAGTCTGTTTTTCAGCCACATCACTCTGAAATTCTAAAAATGAGTGAACACTTCGCTCTTCTCCTTCATGAAATACACGCACACTTTCCTTGTGTGGTCATGAATGAATGTTACGTAGTACTTGCAACCTCCCATAGATATAGTATTTGTAGGACCCCATACATATTAATGCACAACATCTAGTATATTCCTACTCACATTTCTATCATGTGGAAATACATGCTTTGTTTGCTTTCCAAATTTACATACTTCACATACTTTCTGCATACCTTCAACTTTAAACTTAGGCATTCCTACATTCCTTCAACTTTAAACTTTTTGCATACCTTCAACTTTAAACTTAGGCATTCCTACATTCCTACTCACATTTCTGTCATGTGGAAATACATGGGTTTTGCCCAGCATGTAGAGGCTGGAAGGCCGAATTCTAGACCATCGACAGCATAAAGGAAAAGAATAAGAGAGCTGGTTTGGCTTGTATGGAATTAATTCTTGTATAATTTTTTTTCCTATAAATCTTATCTTTGGCATTATTATATTGTGGAAAGAGGCTGTTTTAGCGAACCTTGTGAAAGGGCCTTCATTAAGGAACATGTTTATTTATGTTAAACAGTGTGGTAGGATTAATTAGAAAACAAATTGACGTGTGAGTAGAATGGGAAGTGGGAGGATGGAATGCCCCGAACGGCACCATCCTACGGATGGGTGGACCCGATTAGTTGTCAGTTAGTTTTCCAACAGATTAAGTGAAAGCCCTACACTAGATAAATAGGTTCTTGGGAAACTCTATTCTCGAAGACTAGGCGAGCAGATGTGTCTTGCATGGATGAGGAAAAAAGTGTTGTCTCTAGGAATCAAGATTAGTAGTTGCCCAAATTATGATCAATTACCCTATGGGTGATTTGATTTTTAAAAGACAATGCTCTCCCTGCGAGATAGGACTAGGTCTTACCTACAAATCGTATCCTTGAATCTTTGCATGATCAAGGTGTCGACGAGGTGGAAATTTTCTCCAAGTTAAGACTTAGTAGACTATCTTAAGTGTTTCCCCTATTTTGGAAGGGGGGAACCTTACATATAGGCACTTGAACATTAGGTTAAATTTTTTAAAATGATAATTTAGTGTGAAACCAAAAAAAAACATTAATGTCCATTACACTTTAATATTGTTTCACCCAAAATTTGCCCTTTCTAACCATTGTAGCATGCCATGCAGCATGGCATGTCGGCCCACTAATTTGGTTCCATCTAGCCTTATTGGTCTCGTTCATGCAAAGTTGGATTTCTTTTGCGATTTGAGATGCCTTTTCTTTCTCCTTCAATAAGTTTCTACTCAATGTGTCGAAAAAACCAATCAAACATTTCAATGAGGTAATTTATTTGTGCCACTCCCCCACCATGACGAGTGTTCTTGAAATAGATTCCCTTTGCCTTATAATGTGACTTCTCCATTACTTGGGTGCTCCACATGTCAAGGGAACCATAAGTTTCCAAGTGATATGATCCATGAGCGTAATCAATATGCTGGAAACAAGCAATTGCATGAGTGATTATAAATACATAGATTGTAACAACTTGATAATAACAAAAATGTACCATGTAATAGATGATTGATGTTTCTCCCCAAATGTCAATGACAAGTTGAGTAAACTTGATGACTGTTGTCTTGAATATGCTTTGTTGTTTAAGTGCTAGTAGTACTTAAGAGCATGGTTGACACCATCTTGTCAAAATAAGTCCAAACCTTTGCACAATTACTTTTGTTCCCTCTACATGGAAATACTCACCACAATGATCTTACATGTGCATTGTCTTCTTTGCCAATGCAACTTTGTATATGGAGGTGGAAGTAAGTGTCTTTTGATCCCTCGCTTGTTGTTGTGAAGAGCCTCCTTTGTGACAGCATGGATGGACTCATAGCCCTTGCGACTTATACCTGCTTCATCATAAGAACTTTGAATATCATTTGCACTCAAAATCCCGTCAATTGTTAAAAGAACGGTAGAGAGGGAGGAGACACACACACAGGAGCAAACCCTAATGTATATTACAAACCCTAACCATAGAGGGAAGCCATCTCCACACTCACACAAAACATAATGCCCTAATCCATAATACACACAACACACTATGAGTTGTGTCCACACTCTACTAACCCTAGCTAATGTCCACACACTATGACCAGCTGGACACGCGGTCATTTATGTGTCACACATGTTCCTACCTAATCTGCCAGCACATAGCATAGCTGGCTCACACTGACATCGAGCTTGAATCTCAACAGCCCCTCTCAAGCTCATGATGTACTGCCGATGAAGATGTAGATGTAGATGAGCTTGGGATATCAAGACTCTCAACACTCCCCCTCAAGCTCATCCCATGTACTCCCAACATAGTCCAGAAGTACTCAAACTTCTCCCTGCTAAGTGGCTTTGTAAAGATGTCTGCCACTTGCTCATCAGTCTTCACATACTGAAGATCAACTGTACCATCCAACACCTTTTCTCTGACAAAGTGATAATGGACCTCTATGTGTTTGGTCCTCGCATGAAACACTGGATTCTTTGCCAACTGTATACTGCTCATGTTGTCACAATGAATGACAACTTTGCCTTCAATAGGCTCATACAAATCTGTCAAGAGACTCTTTAACCATATAGCCTCACAAGAGACTCTTTAACCATATAGCCTCACAAGTAGCAATGGCTGCACCTCTGTACTCAGCCTCTGTAGTACTGGATAAAGCAACTGTAGGTTGCTTCTTGCTACTCCAACTCACCACGGCACTTCCAAGTGTAAAAGCATATCCACTAGTAGACCTCCTGTCATAGGAGCTACCTGCCCAATCAGCATCTGTGTAACCATGTATATCCAGGCTTTTACCACTCTCATAAAGTAGACCATAATGTGCAGTGGTCTTCACATATCGCATGATGCGTCTCACTGCATCCAAATGTGGTTTCCTGGGGCTCTGCATAAACTGGCTAACTAGCCCCACAGCATAACTCAAATCCGGGCGTGTGATAGTCATGTATATGAGACTACCAACCATCTTCCTGTACATCGATGGATCATCCAATTCCTCGCCATAATCAGCCCGCAACTTCACATTTTGCTCCAAAGGTGTACTCATAGGCTTACACCCTGTCATGCCATACTTTGCCAACATATCCAATGCATATTGGCGCTGTACTAACCATGTACCTGTATGATCTTTCACCACTTCAATTCCAAGGAAGTATCTAAATTGCCCACTCAAAGCGTTCTTGACATGCATCACATCTGCACCATGATCACCTGTGATAATCAAGTCATCCACATAGATGACGAGTAAAACAATCCCATGCTCTGTCTTCTTCACATAGAGTGAAGAATCTGCTGTAGAAGTCTGAAAACCAAGTGAGATAAGATATCTGCTCATCTTATCACTCCAAGCATGAGGTGCTTGCTTCAAACCATATAAAGCCTTTTTCAATCTGCATACGTGAGTGGGATATCTTGGGTGTATATACCCTTCTGGCTGTGCCATGTACACTTCCTCTTGTAGATCTCCATTTAGAAATGCATTCTTGACATCCATCTGATGCATTTCCCAGCCATTAGCTGCAGCCATAGCAATGACTGCTCTCACTGTGCCATCTTAGCCACTGGACTAAAGGTTTCATCATAGTCCAAACCTTGGGTCTGTGCATAACCCTTTGCTACCAATCTTGCTTTGTGTCTTTCAATAGAACCATCAGATTTGCACTTCACTTTGTAAACCCATTTACATCCAATAACATTCTTGTCCTTTGGTAATGCAACCAAATCCCATGTGTCATTATGGACCAATGCGTCCATCTCAACATCCATTGCTTTCTCCCATACATGCTCTCCAATAGCCTCTGTATAGCATGTAGGTTCCACATGCTTCACCATAGATGTCATATATGCATAGTGCATAGCAAAATCTCGATATGTCAATCTGTCAACTGGATATCTGACTCTCTGGGATCTCCGCAATGCATGCGGGTCACTCTGTACACCTGTAACTCTAGCATGTGGTGGCACATATCTGTCCTGTCTAGCACCAGGTGTGCGTAAAACAGGTATGCCAAGCTCCTCATCCAAACTCTCCGAACTAGATGACTCATAATCTGTGATTCCAATTCCTTCGACCTTCTTCTTTCCTTTATCCATAGCACTACTCCCAGTGCTCACACTCTCATGCCTCAAACGTCCTGACCATGGACGTACACTGCTACTCTCAGCTTGTGCTGCTGGCCCAGACATAGTAGTAGAACTAGAACTTGCTTGTGGTGGCAAGTTCACATGCACATCAGCCTCAAGTGACTCAATGACTCCCTCATCTTTTGCTTTGTACCAACTAGCAAGCTCATCAAACACCACATCTCGTGAGATGACCACTTGTCTAGTTTGAGGGTTATAACATTTGTATGCCTTTCGATCCTGTGCATATCCAACAAATACACATTTCTCTGCTTTAGGATCCAACTTCCTTCTTCTTTCATCAGGCACATGTACATAAGCTATGCATCCAAAAACTTTAAGATGTCCAATGTCTGGCCTGTAACCTGTAAGCCGCATCTCTGGCGTGCTTCCATGAATGGCTGCTGTAGGTGTTTTGTTCAGTATATACACTGCAGTAGCACATGCTTCTGCCCAATAGTAATCTGGCATGCTCTTTTCATTAAGCATTGCCCTTGCCACTTCACATATGACTCTATTCTTTCTCTCAGCCACACCATTCTACTGAGGTGTATACCTGCAAGTCAACTGTCTTCTTATTCCATGCTTTCTCAAGAAATGCTCAAAAGCTTTTGAGGTGTATTCACCACCTCCATCTGTTCTCAAACATTTAATCCAACAACCATATTGCTTTTCTGCAAAAGCTTTGAAATCCATGAACTTTTCCAACACTTCACTCTTCTCTCTGAGAAAGTATATCCATGTCATCCTGCTGAAATCATCTATAAATGTAACATAGTATAAACTGCCTTTGATAGATGGGTTTTGTGCAGGACCCCATACATCACTATGTACGATCTCAAGTGGCCTGCTACTCATATTTCCTTCTCTAGGAAACCTCAACCTTGCCTGCTTTCCAAACTGACAGGCTTCACAAACATGCATATGTCCATCATATTTGAACCTAGGCAATCCACTGACAATGCCTCTTGTTTGCATGTTCTTTAATCTCTGTATATTGACATGTCCAATCCTCTTATGCCACATATCAATGTCCTGTACAACATTTCTGCTCTTTGAGAACATGGCTGATTTTAGCTCAGGAATTCCAGCATCTAGCTTAAACAATCTGCCTTCTTTCTTTCCTTTAGCAATGACTCTACATCCATGTTTAAAGTCCTCAACGAAGCAACCATGCTCGTTGAAGCGAACCTGTAATCCCTGTTCCACCATTTGACCAACTGAGGCCAAGCTCTTTGTGATAGAAGGCACGTACAACACATCAGACATAGACTTTGTTTGACCATTTTGCATGACCAATGGTACACTACCAACATGTGTAATGACATGCTGGGTATCATCACCTGTTTCCACATAGCCTTTGACATCCATAGGCTTCATATGCTCAAACCATTCACCATGACATGTCATATGGTTTGATGCTCCTGAGTCCATATACCATGTATCATCATTCTCAGCATTTGTCGTCATAGAACCCACAACATGCTTCATGGCAAACAAATGATTTGCAGTGCCATCATTGCTGCTTGATGCATAATTTCCACCACCATGTTGTGCATAATTTCCACCATAATGACCACCACGTTGTGCTCTTTCCCCTCTCAAATCATTCTGTTTGCAGAAACAATCTCTCGCCATATGACCATATTTGCCACAATAATGGCATTCAACATCTTGCATAGAATTTTGTTGGCCTTGCCAACGTCCTCTTCCCACGGGGGTTACCTCTGCCTCTTTGAGGTGCATATCCACGACCACCTCGAGCACCATATGAAGGCTGAAAATTCTGTTGTGGAGGCCTGTCCTGCCATCCACGACCATTACCACCACGTCCACGTGATGTGAATCTCCCCCTGCCTCTAAAGCCTCTCTGCGAATAGAAAGCCTGATTTCTGCCATCATCATGGCTAGTAGATGCATCCAGAAATGAATCACTGAGTTTGATTTCCTCAACCAGCAAGAGTGAAACCAACTCATCGAAGTCTGGTAAACCTGTACTCCTCACTGAGATAGATGTATCAAAAGATTTGTATTCCTTGCCAAGACCATGCAAGGTAATATCCACCAAATCATCATCAGGCATGGGGGCATTTATTGTGGCCAATGCATCTGCAAACTTCTTGATTTCTAGCACATAATCATGTATGCTCCTTTTATTCCTTTTCACATTGTGTATCTGCTGTCACAACTTAGACTTGCGAGCACTCGTATTTGTATCAAAACGTCTTGACCAAAGTATCCCATGCATCTTTGGGATTCTCAGCATCCTGTATGTGTATGAGCATAGCATCAGAAATACATATAGACAGATAATGCAGCACTTTGAATGCTCTCTCTGACCATTGCTTATGAGCAATAAGCTGCTGCTGTGTAGGTTGTCGAGCTAGCTCAGGCTCAGGCTCAGCACCTGTAATGAGATTCCAAAATCCTTTTCCTTTCAAGAAACTCTTTATCCTGTACTTCCATGCCTGGAAGTTCTTCCTATCCAGCTTTTCACCAACAATCTGTACTGGATTATCCGACATGTTGCTCAATGCGTACACCTTCCGCACAACTCCAAATCTGTAACCGAGCCTTCCTCAGCTCAACCACACTCCAATGAGTGTTCCAGATACTCCAAAGTAACCACCAATCTTCAAATTTGATGTAGAAAATCAACCTGTAATCATCCAAGATGAACTGACTCACGCAGTCCGAGATACCCTGCTTTGATGTGCCTTCCAAGGCTCCAAATCACAATGTAGTGGTGCAATCAAGTATGGGCAACTTGCATTGACACCTAAACAACCTCAATGTAGAGTATTAACACCATCTGACATGTGTACGTATCAATTTTTGAAAACCCCTTTCTCTGTTTTGGAAAAAACCAGAAAAACCAGTAGGAAAATGGCTCTAATTTCTTCAATATTTATCCAAATTGAGCAACCAGGCATTCATTAGCTTAGCAATAGTGTCCATCAACTCCATGTAAGAGAAATTTCTCCAATTGTATAAGACCAAAGATTAATTGCTCAATTAAAAATGCTCTGTTTCTTTGTAACTAGTGGACAGCCTGTTTAATCAGCTCATTCCCAGCTCAATTAGGCATAATTGACCAAACCAATCACATAGCCCTCTTCTCCAATGTGTATAGCATCCAATTGCTAAAGCAAACTTGAATTATATCAAGCAACCAATGAGAATTTGATCTCCACCTGTCAAAGACTATGAAAAAAATCTCTGTTTCTGCAGTCCTGAATGCGCCGCCTGCTATACAGTGATTTGGGAAGGTTTATAGTATTAATTGAAGATGGATTTGAGTCCCCAACACACCTAGGCATATGTGCAATCCATCAATGGTTGGATTTTAGCAAAAAACTCACTCCAAATGCATCAATTTTGGGCTTCCTTCTCTCTGTTTTGTGAGAGCTCAAAAACCAAAGATTTTCATACATCCAAATGCTTCCAAAATGCTCCAAAATCACAATAGGGCTTGCATAGGAGTTGCCATTACATCCCTCATTGTCAGATACATGTTTGCTTTGCCAGATTTACATGTATTTCCACCATACATCAATGCTTTCAAGCTTTAATGGAAAGCTTCCAAAAACCAGAATTTTTCTTTGCTTTGATTTGCTCTATTTTGCTTTGCTTTTGCCTGTATCACCTGCAATCCGCTCAAGGATGTTTAGAAGACCTTACCCGGTAGGCCAAGCTTTCAGATCTGATAGTATTTGGTGTGCTCCAAGCTTCACAGCTCCAATGGCAAGCTTCACAGCTTCTCTTCACAGCTTCTTTTCCCTCTTCTCTTCACTCACTCATAAACCTTAATAAACAGCACAAGGCTCTGATACCATGTTAAAAGAACAGTAGAGAGGGAGGAGACACACACACAGGAGAAAACCCTAATATATATTGCAAACCCTAACCATAGAGGGAAGCCATCTCCACACTCACACAAAACATAATGCCCTAATCCATAATACACACAACACACTATGAGTTGTGTCCACACTCTACTAACCCTAGCTAATGTCCACACACTATGACCAGCTGGACACGCGGTCATTTATGTCTCACACATGTTCTTACCTAATCTGCCAGCACATAGCATAGCTGGATCACACTGACATCAATGTCCTTCATGATTTCTTTCATGAAAACATCATGAAATCCCTTGTAATTGGGGTCACAAACAATAGCCAACATGTCTTGCTTCCTAATGCAAGCTTTTAAAAGACTCTGGGTATAAGTTTGTGTATTCCCCTTGCCGATGCATCAATCAAAGAGTTCTTGAAATGTAAATGTTGAAGGAAAGTGTTAGTCATATAAGGCTCATACAGACTATTAGATGTTTACAATATCCAAGAAGCCCATTTTCCCCATTACCAATGTGAAGTATTAAAGTAGTCAGATCAGTGAATGGTGGGTTATCTAAGGTTAATGGGTCACGTGAATAGAGCGCAACATCAACCCATAAGTCTACATGTTTCTTTCCTTGAGCCCTAAAAGTAAAGAAGTGGATGCATTATCCAATGGTTGTCTTACGTAAGGACATTTGATTGATGCACATTCTTCTTCTACACGAATATGAAGATCTATCTTACGTTTTCTTATATTAGTAATATCTCCTAAAGGTCAACAATGAAAGAAGGATTAGAGTAAGATGAAAGTTGAGATATATTGATGGAAATAAACATTATAAGAGACATTTTTCATATAAGCTAAAAGAAGGTTGTAGGCTAAAACTAGTAATATAAATTTAATATAAGCTAAAATAAGGTTGCAGGTTAAAACTACTAATATAAATTTACTTTTTGAGGTTAGCTATGGTTAGGGAAGAGTCACTTTTTAATAAAAGACACTAAAGGCAAACATTTTTTAAAAGGATTATGTGATGAAAAATGATGTGAGATTAAAATGAGATAGTTATGGTTGAAAATCACTTTGAACATGTACTTTTGGGATTACATATGATTAGGGAACCTTTTTTTGTTTAAAATTTGATAAAATTTTAAAAATAAAAAAAACCCTAATTTTAGGGTCCCTTATACTCAAGTTTTTTAAATTTAGGAGAGAAAGAGTTATGTTTAAAGAAAAGAATATGGACAAGTGGGGATTGGTGGTCCAATAGATTTTATGCAAGGGGAGTTGAAAAAAGTGGTAGCTAAAGTGAAGATATGCATGAGATATGATGGAAAGGATATGGGGTTGGAAAGAGGTAGTTACTGGCAAAAATGACCTTGAAAAGTTACTTTTGGGGGTTACATATGATTGAGGGACCCTTTTTTGATTAAAAATTATTAAAATCTTAAAATAAAAAAAACCCTAATTTTAGGGTCCCTTATACCCGCGTTTTTCAAATTTGGGGAAGAGAGAGGTGTGGGACCACATATATATGCATAAGATATGATGGAAAAGATATGGGACTTGAAAGAGGTAGTTTTTGGCTGAAAATGACCTTGAAAAGGTACTTTTGTGTAAGGTTCCTCCCTTCTAAAATAGGAAAAACACTTAAGATAGTCCACTAAGTCTTAACTTGGAGAAAAATTTCCTATTCATCGACACCTTGACCATGCAGAGATTCAAGGATACGATTCATAGGTAAGACCTAGTCCTATCTCGTAGGCGGAGCGTGATCTTCTAAAAATCAAATCACCCATAGGGTAATTGATCATAAATTGGGCAACTACTAGACTTGATTTCTAGAGGTAAAAATTGAAAGTAGCAATAGCTATTGCTCCTATTTTTCAAATAGTCAATCCAAATGAACCATTTGTATTGGAAATGGATGCTTGTAATTTTAATGTAGGGGTAGTATTATTGTAGAAGGGAATGCCAGTTGCATTTGAAAGTAAAAAGTTGGCCAAAGCTCAAAGTAATTATTCAACTTATGAGAAAGAACTATTTGCAATTGTGCATGCTCTTAAAAAGTGGTGTCATTATTTGTATGGTGCTAATTTTGAAGTATTATCTAACCATGAAAGTCTTAAATGGTTAAATACTCAAAAGGCATTAAGAGGTAGGAAGGCTAGATGGGTTAAAATCCTTCAAGAGTTTTATTTTCAAATCAGATATAGAAAATGAAAATTAATGTCGTGGGGCAAATGCCGTAAGTCGAGCACCATGAGTTGAGTTTTACTCAACTAGAAAGTGAATTGTTGAGTTTTACTCAACTAGAAAGTGAATTGTTGGCTCACTTCAAAGAAAAATGTGCTAATGACCCTAGCTATATCAAGTATTTTGGAATTACTTGATTAAAAAAGATAACTCTCAAACTGCTAGTGATATAAGGGTGATACTTAAAAAAAGATAGTGGTTCAAAGGAATCACTTAAAAAAAGATAGTGGTTCAAAGGAATCACTTAAAGAAGGGTCAATAACTGAAAAAGATTATTAGAGATTTTTTCCCAACCCATCAATAATGGGTACTTGTTATATAAAGGTCACATTTGTGTACCTAAAGAAGAAAATATTTATGAGAATATTTTATTAGAATGTCATGTCTAAGTGCAGGGCAGTCAGAAATTTCTAAGACCTATGAACTTGCCAAAAAACAATTTTATTGGGTAGGTTTAAAGAAGGATGTCCAGAATTATGTTATAAAATGCTCTAATAACAAAGTTGGTACAATTTATACCAACTAAAAAAGAAGTAAAAACACCAAAATTGGCTAGAATGTTTATCCATCATCTATATAGATTATATGGATTGCCCGCCCCACAGATATAGTAAGCGATCGATATACAAAGTTTACAAGCTATTTTTTCCTTGCATTAAAAGGGACTTGTAAGACTAGTTCTTTGATGCTCCACCCAATCATATCCCAAATGGATCCTAAACTCATGGTTATATAGTGGTGCCATCTTTAGCCCCTTGACCTTTCATTGGCTAGACATTGCCTTTTCATTAAACAATGCCTCTTCAACTAACCCTAGAAGGGGGCTCCCTCTTCTGTGTCCCTTGAGCTTCCATTGTGCACCATTTACTTCCTATTTTACTTTAACTTTAATGCCTATTAACCATTGCTTAGGTATTTCCTATTTGAAATCCCCTGAACCTTATTTATATGCAAACCTTTTACTTAGAAGTAATCTTTCCTAGTCTTACCTTTTAGTGTTTCGTGTCAGTCTCATAACATTTCTTCCCCCTTGAAAAAACGTTTTCGTCCTCTAAAAGAAACACAGGAAATTTTATTCAGTGTAGCCACTCTTTCCTAAGTTGATCCTTCTTGTGGTCTATCTTTCCACTTTACTAAAGATTCTCTAAACACAGAATGTCTAGTTTTCTTTTCTCGATATTTGAGAATCTTTTCAAGCTCATGTGGAAGAATATATGGTTCTATAAAATCCAATATCACTTCTTTTCCACTTATGTTATCATTTTTTCCCATCTTGCATTTCAGTCTACTAACATGAAAGACAGGATGTACTATGGAGCCTTCAGGTAAAGCTACACTTCTAAATTTTTTAAGTATTGTATAACAACCACAATACCTTGGACTTAACTGTGGAACTTTTTCACTTTTTAAAGTTTCTAACTTTTCATAAACTTTTACATAAACTAAATGACCTTTCTCAAAATTCATTGGTCTTCTTTTACCTTTCTCATTCTAATAGAACGATCATGCGATAATTTAACATTGTTTCTTGCAATGTTTAGCATGTCTTGCATGTATTTGAGAAAGTCTTTTACACTTTGCAATTGTTCTTTTTATAGCCCAATTACTATGGGTGCTCTAGGTTGAAATCCATACATTAGCATGAATGGACTAAAACCGACAAAATATTTAGCATTATTATAAGAAAATTCTAATAATGGAAGATACTCATCCCAATTGTTGTGCTTATGATTAACATATGCTTGACACATATCTTCTAGGACTTGGTTAACCCTTTCCATTTGTCCATCGCTTTGTGGATGTTTAGATATACTCATACTAAGTTTGGTGTCTAATTTTTTGAACACTACTTTCCAAAAATGGCTTATAATCTTTGTATCTCGGTCATTTATTTTATTTGCTACCAATTCATACAATCTGTATAGATGATGGATAAACATTCTAGACAATTCTGGTATTTTATTTCTTTTTTAGTTGGTATAAATTGTACCAACTTAGTTAACCTATCCACTATTACCCACACTCAATCATTCCCTCTACTCGTTTAGGGTAGTCCTACTATGAAATCCATAGAAATACTTTCCCACTTACCCTCGGGTATTTATAGTGATTACAATATTGCACCTACTTTTAGGGGCTCAGCTTAATTGACTTGGTACTTAGGGCATTTTAACACATATTTAGACGTCCTTCTTTAAACGTGCCCAATAAAACTGTCTTTAACAAGTGCATAGGTTTTAGAAATTCCCGGGTGCCCCACACTTAGATTTATAACATTCTAGTAATATACTCTCATGAATATTTTCTTCTTTAGGTACACAAATACGACCTTTATATAACAAGTACCCATTATTGACGGAAAGATTTTTCCAACAATCGTTTTCACTTATTGAACCTTCTTTAAGTCATTCCTTTGAAACACTATGTTTTTTAAGTGACACCCTATTACTAGCTACATTTTCTTTACTCTCTATTTGAGAGTTCTCTTTTCTAATCAAGTAATTCCAAACTAGTGACTCATCTTTAAGTCATTCCTTTGAACCACTATCTTTTTTAAGTGACACCCTTATATTGTTGAAATATGCAAGTGAATGGGTGTGTGCGGGAGCAAGTCCTTATTTAGAGATTGTAAAAGGGATTCCGTAATTGAGTGGGTAGCAATAAAAAGGCGAGAAGAATCTACTAGATGATAGAATCAAGGGTAGCATGAGTGAATATAGGCGTGTGGAAAGATTCTAGGAAAAGGTGTCTCCAGATGTAGGGGAGGTGGCACAAATCAAGGAGGAATCAGTGGTGGGGAGTGGGTGCTTGGCACCTTGTGGATGTAAAAGCTATAAATTAAGGCATTAGCCTAATGAGAATTTGCTGGTTTTTGAGCATCCATGCCGACATTATGCTATTAGATTAATTGTGCACTAATCTTGCTTAATCACTTTCTAATTACTTACTAATCATGTTGATTCTTACATTTGATCCACCATAGCCCATCACATTGCTAAAAATTAAACTTGGTATCAGAGCCTAGCTTAGCATTCAGCTGCTGTTTTAAGCCTAATCATCTTTTTAATTACTAATTAAGTGCTAATAGCCTTATAAGCCATTTTTCACTTTTTGCAGTACCCACACTGGTGGGTGGAGCTTAGATCTCTCCCTCTACACATCGCCATTGCCTATAAAATTCACACACCCTCTTGCCAACATCTGGGCACCTAGGTGTGGCACCTCAAAAGCTCAAACCGCCGATGAATGCAGCCAGGAAGCGTCGATTTACTGGCGCCATTTTGTTTAAGAAAAATTACAAAATCCTTGTTAACCCATTCCTAGGGTTGATAAGAACTACCACCATTAGCTTACATGAAAGATCCCTGTCCCCACCGCGCAACGAATTTTGGGGTGCTAGCAGCGGAAGTAGCACTGCTTGCGTGGGGCAGGGTCCCTCACTCGCGGCCTCGCCCACGTATATCCAGACAAGAGACTAATCCCTCGGTTCTTCAAAAACCGAACCCGAAAAAACTTCCCTCACCCGGAAAACACGGGCGACTCCTCCATGATATTTTTACTCTAACATAGTCAAAAGCCTTAACTAACTGAACTAATCTGACCGAACCCGTAAGTCCCATAGTCAGATCAAGGAAAAGGTTGCACTTGGATCATAGAGACCAAAGCTTTTTTCCTCATTGAGAGGCACAGCCGTTGATTCTTTTCCATAGAACAATTTTTATCCGGGATTTACTTCATCTATCGTGCCATAACAGAATTGAGTCTCATTTTAGGGATCCATCAGTCCAGCCTAATCCCATCCAGTCTCACGGATCCATTTAAGAATTTGGTTAAGTTTTGTCTCGGGGACCAGGGAAAAGAGTTCCCATGCCCCCTAGCCGGATATTCATGCAAACTTAAAACTAGACACACCACTTACACACCCAATATAAAATTACCTTTTTCACAGATTCAGCTGTCTTTAAAACAATCATTTAATGAAACTATAGTATCACTGATCATAATCCTCCAAAATATCCAGTTGAATCCTAATTTCTAATTTTTCCTTCATTGGTGTACCTATGGCATCATAAGCAACCAAAACGCTCACCGCCTGTCCACTCAGGGGCCTTTTCGATAGTTCCTAGCTCATAGTAACCAAAAATATTTTAACTTATAAAAATCAAAATGGAATCTCCATTTAAGATCAGTAAGATCAACCAACAGATCCATATAAAAGAGCCATGGACTCATCCATTGAGGACCAGCAAGGTCAATTAACCAGATCCATGCTCGAATTCAAGCAAGGTCAACCAGATCCATGCTCGAATTCAGAGAAAACAACTCTTACTCCTTGTTCCAATATCTTCCCGGACGCACGCGTGGATATCTTTGGCGACCCAGATCCCGAGCATCGTCTGGTTAGCACCCTCTAGGATCCTTCGCAATGTGCTTCACTCATAGGCCGCTTCCTTGGTCCCTCATCCACCATACTAGAAGCTCACCATTTAAATCGCACCAAGGCTGGTCAAGTGAGACGTCCTCCGTTGACTCTCCGTCAGCTGTTGCAACTTTATCGGATAGGTCTCCACGACCTCATTCACAAGACGGTCAAAATGCTTCCCCAGTATTTTTGACATAAAATAGTCATTTAAAAACAAGTCATAAATACAATTTCTATAACGAACTCTCGTCTTTCCACATTGTTCCATATCAATCCTTATTTATTTCATATGTATTCCCATTCTCATCACATCATTTTCCATCTCATCACATCTGTTCTCATTTATCCGCATTAGATCTCATCCACTCACATCTACCCATATCCACATCTCATCAAATCATATTCATTCACATCACATATCACATCTACCCATATCAACATCTCATCAAATCATATTCATTCACATCACATATCACATCTATCCCAATTTATATCACATCTCATTCATTCACATCCTGATTCACATCACATCACATCTATTCTCGTCCATCACATCTCATTCATTCACATCCGGATTCACATCACATCACATCTATTCTCGTCCATCACATTCATTTACATCACATCCATTTACATCTATCACATCACATTCATTCATATCCACCACATTCATTCTCATAACCATCCCATCACATACATTCTAACCACAGTATATCACATCACTTCTATCCACATCATATCTCATTCATACACATCTCATCTCATTCATCCACATCCATCCAATCATTCACATGTACGACTTCTCACATCTATCCAAACATTCATGTCTATCACCTTACATCCACATATATTAATGTCACATCACATCTCTTTGCATCACATCACATTCTTTCACATACACATCCACATCCATTCTTTCACATACATCTACATCCATTCTTTCACATACTCATCCACATTCATTCTTCACATACACATCCACATCCATTCTTCACATACACATTCACATCCATTATTCACATACACATCCATATCCATTCTTCACATACACATTCACATGCATTCTTCACATACACATCTACATCCATTCTTCACATCCCATATCATTCATTTACATCCCGATTCCCATGACATCACATCTCATTCATTCACCTCCCGTTTCACATCACTTTACATCTCATCCATTCATTCATTCACATCTATCCTGATTCACATGTCATCACATCTCATTCATTCACATCCCGATTCACATCACATTACATCTCATCCATTCATTCACATCTATCTGATTCACATCGCATCTTATCACATCTATTCACATCACATATCATCACATCTCATTTCTATGCAGTTTTCATTTTGATTTTCTTTTGAATACAAGGAGTATTTCTTGAATCAGTATCCCCAAAACTTCTTGATCGGAATTCTGAATTTCATACTAGAATTCTTCAAATTCTATAACCTTGATCCACAGATCAATTTAAAGAGTCTCAAACTTAGTTTCAGATTTGGCGGGAGTTTTGAGTGCATTTTTCTAAACTAGTCACACCTTCTTTCCTCAAAATTGACGAAAGACTTTGGTCTTGGTCATAGTCTGATTCAAGGTTCGAGTCGGATAAGATTTTTCCTGATCTATCTTTCTCAAAAAGTTTTGATAATTCAGTTACTATTTTACTCAATTTCTTTATGCATAAAAAATAATTTTTATAAGAATAATGCTTTTATAATAAAAAAATCCTTTATGCATCTTTTTATGCATAAAAATAAATTTTAATGATAATAACACTTTTGTAATAAAAAAAAATTCCTTTATGCATCTTTCTTTGCATAAAAATCAATTTTAATGAGAATAACACTTTTGTAATAAAAAAAATTCCTTTATGCATCTTTCTATGCATAAAAATCAATTTTAATGAGAATAACACTTTTGTAATTAAAAAAATTCCTTTATGCATCTTTCTATGCATAGAAATCAAAATTAATGAGAATAACACTTTTGTAATGTCCTTTATGCATCTTTGTATGCATAAAAATCAAATTTAATGAGAATAACACTTTTGTAATAAAAAAAATTCTTTTATGCATCTTTCTATGCATAAAAATCAAATTTAATAATTAATATCAATGATATCCATGCATATTCATAGGTAGTAATTAGAATATTTCTTTTAGATGCAAAAATGGTGGGAATTACTCTTTTGGAATAACATAAAAACAAACTTTCTTTTCCACAAAATTCTAGAAAATTTTGCCATAACCTCCTTTGTATGGCTGACCATTTCTCATTTTTATCATTCTATTTTAACTTAAATTAACCCAAATTAGATTCATAGACTCTAATCTACACAATTTTCTAAAATTCAAGAGAGTAAACAATAAGAAGAGTTTAATTAATCCCTTAGTTAATCTTTCTAGGATTAAGAAAGGCTAGAATGTAAAGAAGAGAAGGGGGTGGCCTTTTCATCAAGGCATAGCATTTGAATTTAATTCAATTAACTGCAAAACATAAAAATCAAGAAAACCATAGATTTAAAATTTGTAAATAAGTTGAAAAATTAACTTACATAGAGCTTGTAAGCTCTCCTTTGGCTTGAGGGATTGAGGGTTCTACTCTTGTTTGAAGCAAGAGTGGCCACCAATTTCATTTGGAGAGGATTAGGCCAAAAACAATTGAATTATTAAAAAATTCAATGTAGATGGCTCATGACAGGAGCAGAGTAATAGTGCATAAACACCATTAAGCTTTTACAAAGGGGGAGGCTTCTATTTATAGGAAAAAGTGAGTCTCTAACAAAATAAACTGATTCTAGAATTTTCCAGATCAGTTTGGTCAATTTTGACCATTTTTGGGTCAGATCAGCTTACTTTTTGAATCTAGTTTTGAAATAGGAGAGAGGAGAGATGAAATATCTCATTTTATTGATTTAAAATTGGGGTAATTATGAGAAAAAAGGAGCCTACTTCATGAGGGGAGATCCCCACACTGAGGTGTCAAAAATTTAATTTTTTAATTATTTTCTTTGGTCCTTAGTCCACTCTTCATTTTATGTGAGCATTTACTCATTTTGGGGGGGGGGGTTCTTTTATTCTTCAATTTATCTCCTCTCTACATTTGGATTAATCTTATTGTTCAATAGGAACCTTAATTGGACCATAATCCAAAAATTTCTGAAAATCTGGACCCTTAGGCTAAGGTCCTTTTTTAGCTATTTTGAATTAATTCTAATTGCACATTGGAAAGTTCTTTTTGAATTTCTGTTTTCAGGGGAAATCATTTGACACTAGGAGGATTTTTATATCAAAAAATATCTTAATTTTGAATTACCTCCCTCTAGACATTTTCTCTCTCCAGGCTAAAACAGGATCTTTTTTTTATTTCAGAGAGGGGAATAATTATAAGATCAGAAGGGGAGGTTCTTACACTTGCACACCTCAAAAGCTGGAGGGAGGAATCTTACATCCTACCCCACTTAAAAAACGCGAGATGTCTTCATCTCGCAAACTAGAGGGGACAACTCTTTTCCTTAAGATCCAACTGATTTTGGGGTTCCTTATAGTCTGGTGAACCCAACAGAATCCTGGGATAAAGATCCCTTATATAGAACTCTCATCAGATAACAATTCTTTCAGATCATATCATTCATATCTTTAACACAATAATGGTCCATTAGACCAAAATTTCCATCTGAACAGTCCTCCATGGGAATTTCAATTATACAGATTTTTAATTTTATATCCCTTAACTTGATCCACTAGGTCGTGTTAAGAGTAGCAATCTATCAGCATAATCCACTAATCTCATAGTGATTTGCTGAAGTCATTATCGTCATTCCAGTTACGAACATCATCACAGGGACTCGTCCCATTCATCCTCATTGTGGTTTTGCTCAGCTTATCGCTTTTCAACCAAAACTCAAGAATCATCATTTTTCAATCAGAATCCAAATCAACTCATCAGTTCTCAATCAGATTTTTTAAAATCATATCAACAACATTTGAATTCATCATCTGGATAGCATTTTTGCTTATAATTTCAAGGTCTTAGATTTACTCGTATATACTGCCAGTAAAGAGCTGCAGTTATACCCTTGGTATATACGGGTAGTCTCACGGTCCTTGGAATTACAAGGTAAATCAATTTGTATGAATTTCATCACACGTTTCTAACTTTTTACTGTTACTTCATAAATTTTTGATATTTTTGGCTTCTTGGTTGATCCACTTTAGCCAATTCGCTCTGATACTAGCTGAAAGATCCCTGTCCCCCATCGCACAACGAATTCTGGGGTGCTAGTAGCAGAAGTAGCACTTCTTGCACTCGGCAGGGTCCCTCACTCAGGGCCTCGCCCACGTATATCCAGACAAGAGACTAATCCCTTGGTTCTTCCAAACCGAGCCTAGAAAAATTTCGCTCACCCAAAAAACACGGGCGATTCCTCCAAGATATTTTTACTCTAACGTAGTTAAAAGCCTTAACTAACTAAACTAATCTGACCGAACCCGTAAGTCCCATAGTCAGATCAAGGAAAAGATTGCACTTGGATCATAGAGACCAATGCTTTTTTGCTCATTGAGAGGCACAGTCGTTGATTCTTTTCCATAGAATAATTTTTATCCGAGATTTACTTTATCTATCGTGCCATAACAGAATTGAGTCTCATTTTAGGGATCCATCAGTCCAGCCTAACCCCATCCAGTCCTGTGGGTTAGCCAACCGCCCAACCACTCTAGTGATGGGATCCATTTAAGAATTTGGTTAGGTTTTGTCCCGGGTACTAGGGAAAAGAGTTCCCAGGCCCCCTAGCCAGATATTCATGCAAACTTAAAACTAGACACACCCAATATGAAATTGCTTTTTTCACAGATTCAGCTGTCTTTAAAACAATCATTTAATGAAACTATAGTATCACTGATCATAATCCTCCGAAATATCCGGTTGAATCCTAATTTTCATTTTTTCCTTCATTGGTGTCATAAAAGGTTGACTTTTTGATTCCAACTTACCTTTTTGGAAAAATGCCCATACTCCTTAATTTTAAATTAAAAAATATCCCCCCCAAACAAGGAAATTCGTATTTCCCACTAGACTCCAAAAAAAAACGAAAAAATGGTTCATGCGTGAACCATTTTCTACACTCTCATGTCTTAAGGTCTCATGGCCTAAAGGTTTATGCCCAAAAAAAAAGGGTTCACGTATGAACCATTTTCTGCACTCTCACACCTTAAGGTCTCATGGCCTAAAGGTTCATGCCAAAAAAAAAAAGAAAATCGGTTCACGTCCTAAGTGGTTCACGGCATAAAACACTAAGCATTTCACGACGTGAAGCACTAGGCATCTCACGATGTGAAATAGTAAAAAAAAATCAAATTTAATTTTTTCGTGAAGTCCGGTTCACGGCATGAAACACTAAGCATTTCATGGCATGAAGCGCTAGGCATCTCACAACGTGAAACAATAATTTTTTTTAAAAAAATTTGATAAAATCCGTGAAGTTCTGCTTCACGCCGTGAACTGCACCTTGCTAGTTCATGACATGAAAGGGGGTCCGTCGGTTTAAAAAAAACACCCTTGTTTGGAGGCTTGTATCTTCTAAACCGTGAATCTGATGAAGGCACCTTAGTGCTCATCAAAAAGCCGACATCGAGCTCTTCAAATTTGGTCTTGGTTGTCCGAAGTCAAAATCGATCGTTTTGGCCTCTGACGAGTAGCCTCAAAATTTGACCCAAAAATCGAGGTAAAAAATAGCCCGAAAAGCACTAAAAATCACAAAAACAACGTGAAAAACGACTTTGAACCATATTCGGGCTACTTTATGAGGGTCTAAACGATAAAATCATGAACGACTCAGAGAGACAAAGTTGTAGTACTCCAAAAATACTACAACTCTCTCATACAAAAATTTTCCAAATTCCTTTTGCAACACCCTAAAAAACGTGATGCGAAACATGGAAAAAATTTCTATCTCGAGTAGTGATGAAAAATAGGTTTTAGGATGTCTTCCATTTGGGAAGAAGTTAAGCAAACACTTCAATGTTTCTATAGTCGTGGACCTCACAAGGTGACTGACTACAAAGTTTGGAATACTTCCATGCCCATAGTCACTGATACTTTGCAACCCATGTGTGAATGATGTGGCATTGACCACATGTTCCAAGAATGCCCAAGGCGAGTTGCTTCAATGCAACTTGTCTCACAAAACACAACTTTGAACATCTTAAGTGTACAAAATGGCAATTGTCCATGGTACCCTTGAATGTGCTTACATGCTTACAAGCCAAGGCATGAGAGAGTTTAAAAAAGAATGCAAAAGATAACACTTCAAAATGGGTAGAAGAACATGTATTAAAGCAAAAACCAAAAGAGAAAACAAAACCTTCTACACCCAAGAAAAACAAGGGACAACAAACTATCGAAACCAAGGTTGAAAAAGAGGACATGGAAAAGGAGCCTATGAAGGACATAAACCCAAAAGAGCGAAAAGCTATGCATGATACAGAAGCATCCACCTCAAAGGCCACCACTCAAACCACAAAACCCATATGTGTGACACAGAATACAAAAGCCCAAAAGAAAGTTCATTCTTGTCGCACATGGGCAAACATAATGAAAACCTAACGATCCAAAGAAAGTCAGAAAATGAAACATGTTCTAGTAAGTCACTTAGTGAGAATGAAACAAGTTTTGATTTGTCACTCAGTGCACTTAATAGACTAATCAAGAAACTAGAACCCACCCAACCACCCCAAATTGAAAATCATGATCATATGACATATGCGAAATGCAAAAAGCAAGCTTAGGAGAGTATGCTTAGCATGGTTGAGTGTCTTACAGGATCATTGGTTGTGATTGAACCTAATAATGCCAATCTTAAAAAAGAAACCAAAATACAAAACACAGAGGAGTACCGCTTTCACTTTTAAGAGGAAGATATACTCTCTACAGAAGAGTCATTAGAGATAGATTGCACGAACTATGCGGTTGAGAAAGCATGTGAGGAATTCAATGAATCCCTTACAAAATTAAAGCAGTCTCTCAAAACCTCATTTGGAGGAATGCTCTTCTCTCATGGTAAAGACAACATAGCGTCAACACTTGTACCTTTAAGGGCTCAACATGAGTTATACCAAGACATAAAGAGCTCAATAGAACAGGATTGTGAGGATTTACAAGTTTCCAAACAGGCATGATTTAGAATCATTCCAAGTGTGCCATTGTACACATTGAGTACTCTTGAAAAAGCTGAGAGCCAAAAAGAGGACAAAAGTGAATGGGAATATGAAACAAAAACGTGATCTAAAGCTGAAACAAAAAATGAAACATCCATGGTTCCTCTTGAAGATTCTATCATGATATGGTTGGATTTCCCTACATGCAATGATGTTAAGCACAAACGTGCATTGATTAGCCCTCGAGCTAGTCATAACATCATAATAATAGGCATTTGGGTGTCATTTGGGACAACCTAAATCCATCCCTATAGACAATGGTCTTGCAAGAGGAGCCAATGGACAAAACATTGAAGTTCTCGATTACTTTAGCTATGCTACTCAAACAATCGGTGGAGATGTGGAATTTACATTCCATGTTACCCTCGATTCCCTTGAGTATGATGTTGTCCTTGGTGGTAGAACTTGGATACATGATTTGTTGTATTCAATATGAATCCATGCAAACAATCACCTTGACTCCTGCATGCATTGTACAATTTCTATTACGAGAGGAAGAGACTTTGGAGGACTTAGAACTTCCAACATATCTTACTGAAAAAATCCCTAGGATTCTGGTTGGATTGGAACTTTCTAATAAAATCACCACAGCTCAAGCACAGCTTTATCCAACATGAGAACACAATCTCATGACCCTGGAGTTATGGGATTTGTTAGATCAACCTACACTCATGGCTCATCCTCCGAAAGAATTCCTTTTACTTGAACATGCCATGTTTGGGGTACTTTTGAACATACAATGTATATTGAAACTAACCCCCTTATTTGTAATTTTTTGTGGTTATGTGTTGGAAGAAGATTTGATCTTGGGGCATAAATGGATTGTTTATTGCGTAAGCACCACTGTGCTTTGCCTAGTGATAGGGTCATCATGATGGGCAATGGCACAAAGTTGATAATACCATATTGCAAGAAAGAGGATCTAACCCTAATGGATATCTATGATGCTAAACGCAAAAAGTTACAAGCCTCTTCTATGAAAGCCCCTCTACACAATGACCTACCATCTGTGTCAATGACCAACTCCGATAAATCATCTACCCCTTTAACCCCATCCTCACCAACGAAGTTTGATGCCAAAACCTTGCAATCAACAGCTATTCTTAAAGAAGTTCCCCATGCGCAACCATCTATCTTTAATAAGAAACTCAAAGAAAAAGCCCTGGAGCCTATGCCTCTTCATCGACAAACCTCACCAAAGGAGACAACCACATGCTTGAAAGCCTCATCATCGACAATAACTCCACACAAGACTCTAGCCTCATCATCGACAATGACTCCACACGAGACTCTAGCCTCATCATCGACAATGACTCCACACGAGACTCTAGCCTCATCATTGTCAAAAATACCCATGAGTCTCAAAACCACAGCCTCAGTGTGCCAACTAATATGGAGGGCTCACACCCTTCCACTTCAACCAAAAAGAAAAATCCAGCAAGACAACAAAAATCAAGGTATCTTAATGGTATCAAAATGTGTGTGAAGAAGTAGCTACTTGTTGCTCAAGGCTACTACAAAGTGCCAATCGCATTTGGGTGCCTCGATCATCAAAGCCTCTTCCTCAATGCAGCACTAAGAGGCCAAGGAAAAATAAAAGTACTCCACAACACCATCCACAAAAACCTATGCGAGTTCCTCAAAAAACTCCACCAAGTCAACAAGTGTGGGTACCAAACAGATTACTGCAAGCACAAGAGTACTACCAAGATAATACTAAAGCTTAGATTCCCAAGCGCATCACAAAGTCCCCTAAGCTTGCACAAAGAAGGAATCCTCAGCACCAAAAGCATTAGCCCACCAATTTATAATGTTCATCAAAGATGGGTGCTTGTGCACGTACTTCAACAACAAGCATATTATGAAGGTAATACCATTATATGGTTGCCAAAATCGAACAACATGAAGAAAGCCTCACCATTGACTTCAACCCCAACAGCTTCACCTAAAGTTTGACAAGAATGGAAACCCAAGCAACACCAATCAAGTCACTCACAACAACTCTCGTGCATTCAGCACCTACACAAGAGCTTGTGTTTTCAAGCAACCCCAATGGTAACCAACCAGTAGTCTTACCTATCACCTCGACAACATTTGAGACAAAAATTTGAGAATCAATTTCCACATTTGCAAAACGAAGACTTATGAGTGCATCAAAGACAAACTCACAATGATGTGAAGCGTAAGTGTAGAAGCTACACGGCAAATGTAAGACATTCATTCCCCGAATGAATCTGGCCATGAGTTGCTCTTCATCTAGAGGTGGTGAATATTTGAGTAGAAGAGCGAAGGCCTGATGATATTCCTCGATGGTTTTGCTCCCCTGCTTCAGCTCTAAGAATTCGTTCATTTTGGTTTCCAAAAATCCAGGGGGACAAAATCTCTTCCTTAAATAGGTTTTAAGGTCGTTCCAGGTATTTCTGTCCACACGGTTGGTGTCACAATGGTTTCTCCATGCCACCCTAGCTATTTCCACTATCTTCAGCCTGGCAAGAGCCATTTTGCTTCGCTCATTGTAGCCGGTGATGAAAAATATTCTTCCATGGCTTCCACCCATTTCTCCACAGCCTTGCCCAGGTTCTCCCCTTCTCCTTTGGAGGGTCCTAGCTGAGTTCTATGAAGAGACTTGCGAACGTCAAGGTCAAGCTCATCATCTTCAGAGAGAGGGTCTGGCTGACGGGCGGCCACGGTTTCCTCGTCTCATGATTCTGCAAAAAATGATATATTATTAAATTTTTATTTTTGATATCGGCCATGAGATCCTAAGACTTAAGAGGTTCGAAAAATAATTTCTTAAACAAGACAAATGATCTTATTGGAGATCTATGACATATGTCCGATAACAGATTTTTCTTTATCAGTTCGTCCATAAATAATCACTTATACATCAGGGAATTTTTTTCCAGAAAACATTTCTTTATTTATATAAAAGTTTCAATATATACATAGAGCAGCTCGGCTCCAGAAATCAAAATCTCCTTGGGAGATGCATAAGACGGCGGTACTGGTGGGCCATAGCCATGCCCTGATACAAATGTTCACTTACTGCCAAGGGAGCTATTATCTTCTCCTTAGGAATAAAGCAACTAAGGAGTCTGTAGATTTGGCATGAGAGTTTGAAATTCTGAGGCGTTGAATGATATAGAATGACACCATGTACCACTTTCAACTTTATTAGAATCATGGCCAACGAGAGGTTTTGCCTCAGCATTGCACGTCGGTCGCAAGAGGTGTGGACATACTGCCATGCAAACCATTATGTTGTCGCCTCTCCGCTGGGTCAGGAAAATATAAATCCTCGAAATGGCGTGCGAGTCTGACTCGGCTTGTTTGAGTTGCAGTATAGTGGAAGAGATGAGATGCTCAAAGGCAAACGCAGTCATGTCTTGCGACTGGGTGAGGTCGAGAATACCACATAAGTACGGAACTTCCATCTATAAAAACAATTTCTTTGATTAAAAATTCTTCATATTAAAGAAGCTTACGGAATGAAAATAGATTACGAAAAATGCATTTTCTGAGTTTTTGTTATCAATTTCTGATAAGATTTCGTTTATCCTTATTAGCTTTCAACAAGGCTCTGATACTAGCTGTGAGGTCCCCTGCCCGCTCTCGGGCTCCTGCCAGGGCGGCAGAAGCGATGTCGGCCTCCCGTGCGGGGCGGGGTCCGGGGCCTCGCCCGTGGATGTCCGAGAGACGAGAGGCTAGCCCGGGCGGCCCCTTCGAGACCAGCGGGCCTGGAAAACTCCGCTCGCCCCCCGGAAGGCACAAGTGATTCCGCACAATTGGGAAAAATCTTCTAACGGGGAAATTACTCTAACAAGTTAAGTCTTAACTAGATAAACTGATCTGACCAAACCTAAAGTCACATGGTCAGATCAAGAAGACACTTGCACTTGGTCCATGGAATCACCATTTTTTTCCTCATTTACGAGGCACAGCTAATGATCCCCTTCCACAGAACAAGGTCTTCTCAGGATTTAAAACTAAATAAAGTAACTAATCGTATCTAGTTGTTTCTCAGGAATCCTCCAATCCAGCCGGCCCATGGGTTAGCCGACCACTAAATTGGTGGGATTCCTTTATAAAGATTTGGTTGGGTTTTTGCCCGGATACCGAGGAAAAGAGTTCCCATGCCCCCTAGTCAGCGATTCATGCAAAAATCAAGGTAGACATACTACTACATACACACCCAATATGAACTTGCCATTTATAATAGATTTGACTAGCTTTAAAAACAATCCTTCAGTAGAAATCAAGGTAGGCATACCACGTACACACCCAATATGAACTTGCCATTTATAATAGATTCGACTAGCTTTAAAAACAATCCTTTAGTAGAAATCATAATATTTCTGATCATTATTATCCAAAATTTCGAGTCCATTGTATTACAAAAATGTATCCTCTGAACTCTCCGTTGAAGACCAGCTGGCCAACCAACGAGATCTAGTATCAAAATTTGATTCCCAAAAATCTTTCCTCTTCCTCGACGTACGCATGGGTGTCCTAGCAACTGTGAGCCTATGCATTGCCTGGTCAGAAACCCTCTAGGATCCTCCTTAGGTGTCCTAGCACTTCACTCAAGGACCACTTTGTCGGTCCTCGCCTATCGTACTGGAAGCGCACCATTTTAACCGCGTATCGAGGCTGGTCAAGACCTCGGCAGGCTTTCCCACGAGCAACGTCCCTTGTTGACGACTCCCCGCCGCGCCGCCAGTTGTTCCAACAAACCTCCTCTTAGAAAAACATAAGCCAAATGCTTCCTCCAGCATTCTGGCATAAAAACAGTCCTTTGAATGGAAAAACAGAGGTTCCAATGCAAGTAAAATTCTAGTTTGAGATCGGTTCCGATAACCCTTTTTCCATAATTCCCAGTTTCATAATGAGGATCCTTGATCTCTCATGAGGGTAATCTACCCATCATTTTGTCCATTTGTCCAACTAGTATCTTGGTAGATTAGTTTCGATAGTCTATTCTTTGGATTTAGTAACTGAAATTGGTCACGAAGTTTTTGTCTGATTCAGATCGAGAGAAGGACAATTAGGTTTACTGTCCGTCCCTCACGTAGTCTAACCAAATTCATTCAGTTTAGTTCTACAAGGATTCCCTTCAACTAAACATCTAGATTTTGGGTAAATATCAATTTAGTGATCTTAGAAATTTAAAATATCCAAAGATATTCTTTATGCCACATAATTTCTCGACCTTAATTCATTAGGTAGAATTATAGTGGAAATTCATCTTTTGACACTAAGATTTAATTCAAATCCCATCTTTTCTTAAATATCATAAAAATTCTTCTTTTAACAAGAATATCAATACCTATTTTTTTGAATAAACTTGAAATCCTTCTTTTTCTCATTTCAATGAGTGCAATCCAATTATCATGGGAATTACTATTTTACCATAAATTAAATCTACTAAAAATTCTTCTTAAAAATTACATAAAAATATCCATTAATTCCATTAAGCTAAAAATTTCACTTTTCTCATTTAAACATTTGAATTCCAATATGGTGGGAATTCCTCTTTCATCATTTAATCTTATCTTTACAAAAAGATAAATTTAACTAAATTTTCTTTTAAAATTTTAATAAAAATCTTTATTAATTACTTTACACTAGGAATTACACTTTCCTCATTTAAATATTTGGATTCCAATATAGTGGGAATTCCTCTTTCATTATTTAAAATTTATGTATGCAAAAAGATAAATTTAACTAAAATCTTTCTTTAATTTTTAAATAAAATATGCATTATTTTAGCATCACAATTTTTCTCTTACTTCATTGGAGTACATGGATTTCCATTGTCATGGGGATTACTCTTTTAACATAAAAATTGATTACTAGAAACCTCTTTTTCGTAATTAACTATTTATGCATAAACATAAAAATCAATTTTTCATGATTATAATGAGAGTCATTCAATTAATCTAGGATGATTAATCCTAGAATATGGTAGGAAGTCCTCTTTTCATAATATAAATGAAAATGATTTATGTGTTTATTTTTTAAAAATTTTACCATAGCTCCGCTGCTATTACTGATAATTCTCAATAAATTTGAAAGAATAAAGTTTAGTATTATTCATGTGATTAGAATAATCACTAATTGGATCATTATCCAATTATGGATTGATTCTTAATTTTTACCATAAATTAAATAGCATAAAAGTATTAAAAAGCCATTATTTTGGCCTCCAATTAGACAAGCATAGAAATTACTTTTAAGATTAGAGAAATGCTTCATGAGAAGCTTCATTCGAATTGAGAATAGGTCATAGAAAATGACCATTCTTTGGGGGAGAGAGAGAGAGAGAGAAATGCTTAAAAACCATTATAAATTAAGCATAAATAAAAATTTATGTGTTTCTTCATTACAATACATTAAAGAACTTCAATAGTATTCAAAAGTCATTCAAATTAATGCTTCTCAAGCTTGGGAGGGGTTGAGAAGAGAAACATTTGGCGATTTAAGAAAAAGAAGACAATAATCCACACTTTACCTCCTAAATTACTTGATTCTTTGATCATAGTAGAGGCCCCCAACCAATCAATTGGTTTGGTATGTTGTTGGAGTCTCCAAGGAAGATTGAAGAGAGAGAGAAGCTCCAATCTCTTCAATTTGTAGAGGGTTTTTAGAGGATAATAGAAAATAAGCTTAACTTAGAGTAATATCAGCATAGTTTAGTTCACAAATGAGAATACAAAGGAATGAGGGTCTAAGGTGAGGGAGGCCACTAACTGAGTCCAACTGAGTTCTAGAATTTTCCAGTTTCAGTTTGGCTGAATTTGGACAAGTTTTGGACCAGTTTGGCTCGCTTTTTGATTTGGTTTGATCTAGGAGAGAGGAGAGATAAAAATATCCTATTATTTTTTAGTTTAAAACTCATCCACACATGTGAAATAGGTGCCTCCTTGAAGGGCCCCCTTTTCCTTACCCATGTGTCAAAAATGAATGATTACTCCAAAATATCTCATTTTTTTATTAATACTTCATAATTTTTAACTAATAAACCTAATACTTAGTCAACTCTTCATCTTATGTGGGCATTTACTCATTTTTGGGTATTTTCTTTTATTCTTTGGATTTATCTTGTCCCAACACTTGGATTAATCTTATTGGTCCATAGGAATCTTAATTGGATTTATCTTGTTCTAACACTTGGATTAATCTTATTGGTCCATAGGAATCTTAATTGGACCATAATTAAAAAAAATTCAAAAATCTTGGCCCTTAGGCTAAGGTCTTCTAAATCAATTTCCAATTGTACCTTGGAAAATCTATTTTGATTTTCTGTTTCAGGGAAACTTTTTTTTGATATCTGTAGAATTTATTTATCCAAAAATATCCCAATATTGATTTACCACTCTCTAGAAATTTTTATCTCACTATGCAAAACAAGGAAAAATAATATTTTCTTATATTCAGAAACATAGAATGATTACAAGGGATTGATGTAGAGGCTTAATCAATATTTAGCCTGAGGAGGAATCTTACACAGCAGGACTAAAACACAAGGGGAGAGGACATATTCAGAGGTAGAGTAGGTCATGGGGTGGCTATTATTTTTACTCTTGGAAGATTTAGGTCCTATCTTCTCCCTAAGCCATTCACACCATCCTGACCCATTACTCTCTTCTCCCTCATCTTATCCAATTTGATATCCCTTCCAGGAGGTTATCCAAATGGTTGATAGAATTGTAGGAGTTCCAGTTTACCTATATTGCGAAACATATCGGTAAACTGGCTGATAGAATTGCAGGAGTTCTAGTTTACCTATATGGCGGAACATAGCACTAGAGCTACATTGGTTGGCATCTTGACATATAGGCAGAACCATGTGGTATTGAAGGAGGAGACTGACAAAATGTGGAATAAGCCTTGCTTAGAATGGAAACGTATGCAAGGAGAGAGAGGGATAAACATGTACAAGAAATAAACTCTTGCTTATTAAGTTGCTCAAAGTAAAACTAAGGACTCTCTCTTATGAAAAAGATGAGGTCTTATGTGCCTTTATATAGGCACCCTGCCCCAACGTGGAGGATAAGGCTCCCATTTTGGCCAGGTTCACACACTCACACACCTCTTATAGCACCCATTTACATGTGACATTCTACCCTCAATGCCACGGAAGGGCATCATGGACTGTGGGTGGCATTGGACTTAACATGATCCTCCCCTTAGTAAAATGTCTTTATACATAGGCTTACAAGGATGCTTCATGACTCTGTGAGTTTCCAAATATTTATAGCAATGTCCCATAAGGCTCGGGGGTAGAAACAAAGTTACCCTCCTCTGAGACTTTAATAGATGAAGATGTAGGACACTTAGATGTGATGTGCCCCAATTGTTTGCACTTATTACACTTCATTTTGTTGGGATATTTAACCCAAAAATTACTAGCAAGATGGCTAGTCTTTTTGCAATATGTGCATTTGGCTTTGACCACCTGGTGTGCAGGGGCTTGGTTGGCGGATGCTGAGGTAGTTTCCATTGAAGATGAATTTCCCCCCATTGGCTTCTTGGCTTCATCGAGGCGAGATTGGATGATGCCTTCCAGGGTGGGATTAGGAATGTTTTTAAGAGTGGTGACTAAGGTTGGGTACACCTCCTTGACTGCCTTGAGTGCAAGACAGCTACAACATTCCTCTCATCAACCTTTGCATCCATTGATGAAAGTTGGGCCCATGAGACTCTTGAGGTGAGAGATGAAGGCTCCATTGTATTCACCGTCTTTGAACTCCAGAGGCTGAAAGAGATCTTGGAGTTCGTCCCTTGAGCTCCGTACAGCTTTTCAAGCTCATCCCACTTTTGTTTTGCTATTGTTGGGAGCTAGTCAATATGATGAATAAGTGTCTCATCCAGGTGCAACACAATGATGGCTTGTGCACGCTCATCATCCTCAATGTCTTTGGGTTTGGTATGGTCTATCACCTTAGTGCCAGAGATGTAAGGCCAAAACCCCTTTGACATCATCTTGTACTTTACCAAAACCTGCCAAGTATGGAAGCCATCACCAGAGAACTTCTTGATTTGTGCTTGTGCATTATCCTTTGCCATGGAGAAGGTCTTACCGATTTCTTTTCACAATGGCAATGTCTAGTCTCCTAACAATGTTGGCTTATGGAGAAGTACTAGTTAATGATGATTAAAAATGGTGGTATGAATGATTAAAGCACGATGGTTTCTAATGAAAGACTAGCAAGAATCCTTCTTCTTGGCTTATGGATTAATTCCAATGGCTTACGGTGGTATCATTGACAATGGCTTGCCGGGAGATATAGGAGTGGACTAACTGAGCTTGAGTCTAAACTTAATTAGCACACTCATCACAATGAGTCTTGTTCATTTTTCACCTTAGATTAGTGTTGTCATTAGTTGTAGGATTAGTTTATGATTAGGTAATTGTCTTGTTATTTAGGAAGTTATTTAGGAGAGCTCGATCCATGCTTTCAACAGCTTCTCACACTCACTCAATATTTTCCTTGTGCTCTTTGGCACCACATTTGTCAACACTATGAGAATGGTACCTATCAGTTAGCTGATTTGGATGATCAGTCGCATTCCAAGAGAGTAAATGGCTACAGGCTCAAGCCATACTGGTGTAGGATCATGACTATCTAGAAGGATTCAGTGGTGATGGATACTGGCTTGCATATTGATGTAGATGTTCTCACATAGATCCTAGAGATACTTCTTGGTACTTGGATCTATTCTTCCTTGAGGACCATCTTGGTGAAGGATGTGGTTGAGCATGAATTCTCTAACCAAGGGGAGTTGGGAAAATAATGATGGGTTTTTTAGCATCTAGACCCTAGTGCCCAAGATACATGCCTACTGCCCAAAACACCATATTGGGGAATATGGGAATTTCTCATAAGTTTGGGACACGTGGTCAAAACTTTGGATTTGCCATAACTTGAACACCATTACTCCAAATTGTGCGCTTTAAAGCTTTGCTTTCCAATGATAGGTCATGATAGGGTTTTGAGAAACTTATAGACATGTTAATTGGGTCCCACCTTTTTAGTATTACAAAAATGGGACTTGGGAGATTCCCAAACTCACGAATATGGTGTTCCAAGCCTAAAAAATGCGAATAAGACCATTGGTCATGATTAAAACCATAGAAATAAGAGGCTTTTGCATGGCCACCTAAAAATAGAAGTAGATGTCTTAGTTAAGAAAAGGAGAGTCTAGGAGCTAAGCTGATGATCGTACTTGTTTTAGAAAAGGAGCTTCTGCATGCATGGGATAGGGATAGCTGAGAGAGAGGGGTGAAGAGCCAAGATTTGGAGAAAGCTCTAAAAAATGCTTGTGAGAAGAGTGCTTTGTGTGTTCTTATTTTGTGGGTCAATGGTCATTGAGGTGATAATGATCATTTGGAAGAAGATGTGGGAGTAGTGTGAGGAGGCTTGGGTTTGTCCAGAGCAGGGGGTGCAAAAGGAAGTAAAGGATCTTTTCGGATGTTGAGGTGGATCTTTGGGAGTGTAACTCTGTTAGAACTTTAGATTAATCCATTGCTTTGCTCAATTATTCCTTTGTGTAATTGAAGATAGAGACTTGCAGAAAGTGGTTGTAGATTCTATTGATGTTTGTATCTATGAAGATGAAGACATAGGTCTGAAGAATTGTTGGGCGTGGGATATACTTGTGTAGGATCCCTCATGTTTTTGGTGCTTTTTCTCTTTTGTTTGAACCCCATATCTTAGGATTATTGAGATTGTTTCAATTTCATCTATATGTAAAAGGCTTGAGTGCAAGTTTTGATCCTATGAGTTGAATTGATGCGTTTTATGCTCTGGTGTTATATTTGTGTTGTTTTGATGGAATTTGTTGAGAGGAATCAATTGTGAGTGAAAGTCTCTGCTAGTACAAAATCAAAACTGAGTCAGATAGCTTTGTGTTGTTTTGATGGAATTGAGAGGAATCAATTGTGAGTGAAAGTCTCTGTTAGTACAGAATCAAAAGTGAGTCAGATAGCTTTAATTTTGAGTCAGCACTATCTAACAGAGTCAGCTGTGTATCTAGGTTAATTGGCTAATGCTATAGAAGAGAAGATCTTGTCTTGTTGGATCAAAGGGAAGCCTCTGAAGTCTGTTGTTCTGACAATAAGAGGACTATCACAAGTCACTCAGACAAGTTTGTGGACTAGATGGTGGTCCACGTGTTAGCTAATACAGGTCAAAAGGGTGTCAGATAAAGTAAGACAGGGGAGATCAACTAGTGGTGTAGAAGGGTAGATATGATCCTTTTGGGTTGAAGGGAAGTCGTTCTGGGTTTGGTGTCTGACGATCAGCCCTACGGACAACAATCAATCGGATTGATTTGTGGGCTAAAATTGTTTGAGAGTTAGTAGACAGTTAGTTGCTTTCAGTTTTGAGTCTGTTGTGTTGAACCTTTGTGGGATCTGAGGTATTCGAGGGTGTGGAAGAGTTGGAGGACACTGGAGTGGAGAGATCTAATTAAGATTTAAGTCAATTGAACTGGTTAGGTCTGAGTCAACAAGAAGTCATCAATTAGGTCTGATTTGAGTCAGCAACAAGAAGTCAGCAGGAAGTCAGCACGAAGTGCTGATAGGTTCAAAGAGGTTCTAAGGCAAGGCATTTGAAGGTTATTGATGTTGGAGGACATTTTCGAAAACCTCGAGGACATTTAGTTTTGCTATCAGGTTTGAGTTTGTTGTGTTGAATATTTGTGGGATCTGAGGTATTTGAGGGTGTGGAAGAGTCAGAGGAGGACACTGGAGTGGAGAGATCTGATTCAGATTTGAGGCAGCTAGATTAGTTAGGTTTGATTTGAGTCAGCAGATTCAAAGAGGTTCTAGGCAAGGCATTTGAAGGTTACTGATGCTGGAGAAAATTTTGGGAAACCTGGAGGACATGTATCTGACTGAGGTCCACAGCTCGTATCTGAAAAGTTTGATTCAAGTATTTGTGAAGTAGTTAATACTTCTTTGAATAATTTATTAGTAGAATTTAAAGATGTTTTTTTTGAAAACATTGCCAACAGGTTTACCTTCGAATACATGGAAAAATCATCCATAGAAGTTTTAAAGGGTTCAAAGCTAATTAGTGAGCCACCTTATAGAAGAGTAAGTTTGACTAAAAGACAAGAAGTTGATAAATAGTTGGCTAAATATTTAAAACAAAGATTTATTAGGCCAAGTAAGTCTCCTTGGGCTTCACCAATATTATTGGTGAAGAAAAAACATGGATCTATGCACTTGGGCATATATTATTGTGGATTGAATGTAATCACAATAAAAACTAAATTTCCTATTTCCAAGATAGATGAGTTGTTTGATCAACTCAAAGGTGCTAAATATTTTAGGAAGATATATTTAAGATCTAGACATAATCAAGTAAGAATTAGAATTGAAGAAGTGCCAAAAACAACATTTAGGACATCTTTGGCAACCATGATTTTTTATTTATGCGTGTTAGTCCGTGTGCGTGCACTGCATGTGAACTACTCTTAACCACCATAAATTTTTACCTATCTTTACGGTAGCCCTTCACCTACCTTAAGCCATCATCTACCTTATGATATTTTGTATGGTTGAGCATTCATGACTATGGATTTCGGGTCGCAATGGAAAGCTCTATCTTCTTCCTTAGCTCTTTCTTTTTTCTATGTTTTTTTTTCTTTTGCAGCTAGTTCCTTGTCAAGTTCTCTATTAGGGCAGAAGGCCCTACCACATTTGGTGATCCACAATGTAGCAACCCCCTGTTGGAGATGAATGTAGGCAGCGTTGTGGAGACTATCATCATGAAAGACATAGGTGCAGTGGAGGTTCCCACGGCCTGTACTAGCACTACTAGTATTGATGAGAAGGCTGTAGGCAAAAAAGAAAAAAGATCGAAAAGCATAGGTGATTAATGCCCATGTTGAAGAAGAAGAAGAAGAAGACGAAGCTTCTCCTCCTCCTATTACAATAGCAAAGCCAGAAGAGGAGGTGGCCATTCCCTTAGATAATAGTACCAGCACTCATGACACTGGCCATCGTCTCGATTTGAATGATGTAGAAGAGGGCACTAATGGCACTGGTACTACTGAGCCTAGTATTTGTTGAGATATCGAGCTCAACTAGTGCTATGGGTGACATTGATGACCCTCTTGGGTGATAGCTTCCGCACTTATGCTAGTGGCATGGTTGGTGAGATTATGTTCGATATGTCGCTAGTGGATGCTAGGCTGTAGGATAGCCACTTTGGAGTACTTGAGCTATGGCATAGTTATAGCTGCTAGCACATATAGTCAGGTTCACACTATAGACCAACCACTTTGTATTTGATAGGAGAGTACTTTTCCTTTATGTATTTACCCTTATCTTTTAGTTATATGGTTGTAGGACAAGAGAAGAATATAGAAGAAAATTCAACCATCCGTCTCTCTTGTGTCTTGTGCTCTCTTGTGTGTGTCACTGTGTATATGTGTGTGTGTGTATATATATGTGTGTGTGTGTGTGTTTGCTTGTTGCGCAAAAGGAACTCAAGCTCTCTCTCTCCCCCACATTCTCTTTATGGTATCAAAGCTCCAGTTCGTGTGAGAGATAAGGAGGCAAGCAAGAGGAAAGAACAAGAAAGCAAGGAAGCGGTATACGGGTAAGAGCATCACAATCTCTTTTCCTTCTTGGTTTAGGTACAACACCCCTCGGTGGCTCTGGGAGCTACACATCTCCGATTGAGGAGTTATCTTTGTAGGCTTGGAGGTGCCTGTGTGGAGCTTAGTACTTTATACTAAAGTTTGTGTCTAGATTAGTATTTCAGGTGCGTCTCGATCTCCGTTCTATCACAGCAAAGTATTTTTTACAGTTTTGGAAAATTTTGGTTGAGAACTGTCTCTAGTCGAAATCTGGTTATTACAGTGCGAAAGTGTATTTTGGTGCAGACAGTGTTTGCACATGTATTGTTGACATTAGGTGTACATACATGTACTTTGGTCAGATCTGGTGACCTACAGGTTGTGTTGAAGTAGTCATAGAAGATACTGCTGCATTATAGGTTACATATAGAAATTATTTGCAGTTTTTTGATTGTTGGAAAACATGTCTAGTGATAGAATCAATCATATTGTCAGTGATGAGAAGATGGACTTGTAAGAACAACTTCCATGCCTGGAAGTTCAGAATGAACAATTTCCTTATGGGTAAAGAATTATAGGACTATGTTGAAGGAGACAATGAGAAGCCTCCTGAGTTGTCTAAAGAGAATGTCACTCCAGCAGACATAAAGGCATTTAAGGATTGGAACTAGGGTGTAAGGAAAGTCATGTATTGGATTTTAATTAATGTCACAACAAACACGATGATAGAACACATACAGGATGCCAACACTCTAGCAGTTGCGTGGTAGAACCTGGTGCATATATTCCAGACCAACACAATGGCAAGGAAATTGTAGCTAAAGCAAGAGCTGCATACTATGGAAAAGAAAAGCATGTCTCTATCAATGAGTATGCTTTAAAGATCGAGGGCATTGTTGAATCCCTTAGGTCTATCAATGTATCGGTGGAAGATGATGACTTGGTAAGTGTCTATTTGAATGGGCTTGGCAAAGAGTACAAGCCATTCAAGACCTCCATTGTAGGTAGGGAGAATATTTCTAACTTTCGAGACTTGGTGTCTATGTTAGATCATAGAAGAAAAGTCTTTAGGTGAGGACTCTTCCTCTCATAAGGCAAGACCATATCAGAACAGGCCTTCTACTCTAGTTTAGGTAGTGGCAGAGGTAGAGATCGTGGTCGAGGCCAAGGTGGTGGCCGACAAGGAAATTAAAATTTTGGACAACAACAGTTCAATGATTCACAACAATAATCATACACAGCTGGAAGAAGCCAGTCTAGAGGCAAGGGGAGCCAAAGAGGCCGAGGTGGTTAGCAAAGAAATCATAATGCAAAAATCATAGAGTGCTATTATTGTGACAAATCAGGGCACATGGTAAAGGACTGCTATAAAAAGAAGAATGACATTAAAAGTGGAAAGTTGCAACAAGGCAACTATGCATCATCTAGTAAACAGGGAGGTGGTGACATAAGTGAGCAGTTGTTTGTGATGCAGCACATGCTTAGTTCCATAATAGGAGATGTGTTAGGATCTCAAGATACATGGTAGGTGGATTCTAGTGCCTCTAATCACATGCCCAGTCATGCTGAGTGGTTTAGAGACATGCAAAAAATGAAAAATCTAGGTTATGTAGAAACAGGTGATGATACTACGTATCCCATTGTGCATGTTGATAAAGTGTCATTGTCTATGTAGGATGAAAAAATGAAGATGGCTGAAAAGAATATGCCACATTATTTTTGGACAGAAGCAGTAGCAATTTAAATAGGACATCTACTATAGTTGTTCACAGTATGACACATGAACAGAAGTTTACAAGCATAAGACCGGATGTGTCTCACTTGAAAGTGTTTGGGTGTATTGCATATATGCATGTTCCTGATGAAGTGAGAACAAAGTTGGATCCAAAGGTAGAGAAATGCATCTTAATTGGTTATGCTACGGGAGCAGAAAGGTTATAGATATTATAACCTGCGAGTAAGTAGAGATGTTGTCTTTGACGAGATGAGTAGCTGGTATGCATCAGTAGTAGTAAAGGCAACAGAAGATGAAGATGTAAGAAGTACTGATGTTGCACTACATGTAGAGCAGCAACCATGTGCTTAGTGGACATGGAGAGTCCTCTAGTAGTGGATCGAATGTTAGCCCATGATCAGGCAGGTTGAGGATAGATGTAGGTACACATGTATCATATAGAGGGAAGGAAAAGGTAGATCAACCTTTTGTGCTTATCTATCAAGAGGTCAATCATATGTGGATGGTGACTCTAGCAGCTTTGAGCAGAGCCTTGATGAGGAGCTTGGCATTACATCTGTGGTTACTCTTGGTGTAAGGAGAACGAGGGTTGTTTTGAGGACACTTGGAAATGATCAAGGTGTACATAGGTCTAGGAGGGTTAGGTACCTTGTTAACAGGTTGAGATATGATAGATATATAGCCCATCATTATACTTACATGGTTAAAGAAATATAGGAATTGGAGCCCACTTATTTTGAGCAAGCACTTGGAAATAAGAAATGTAAAGATGCCATGAATGAGGAGATGGCAGCATTGGATTCAAATGCAACATGGAAGTTAGTGCCTTTGCCTAAGGAAAAGAAGGCAATTGGATGTAAGTGGGTGTATAAAGTCAAGCATAATGTTGATGGTTCAATGAGTAGGTATAAGGCAAGATTGGTGGCTAAAGGCTATGTGCAAACTTATGGCATTGACTATGAAGAGATATTTAAGCCCAGTTGCAAGAATGGCAACCGTGAGAGTTGTCATTGCTATGGCTACAGGAAAGGGTTGGTCTTTACATCAGATGGATGTAAAGAATGCCTTCTCGCATGGTGATTTGCAAGAAGAAGTTTACATGATGTAGCCATTAGGTTAAGAGAGTGATACACACCTAGATTTTGTGTGTAGGTTACGCAAAGCCTTGTATGGGTTGAAGTAGGCACCCAGAGCAACAATATTGGGGAGTATCTTATTACCATTGGATTTCAGATATCCAATGTAGATTTTTCACTTTATGTGAAAAAGATAGATAGAGGGATCATGCTTTTAGTCATCTATGTGGATGACTTGATTATCATTGATAATAGTGATGTTGTAATACATGATGTTAGGAGGCTTTTGAAGCAAAATTTTGAGATGAAGGATTTGGGTGAGCTGCGATATGTTTTGGGCATAGAGGTAGTGACATCACCTCTTGGCATTTTGTTGTTATACAGAGGCAATATGGATTGGAAATGTTATCCAAATATGGTATGATATGATGTAAGCCTATTTCAGTGCCATTGGAGGAGCAAAATGCAAAGCTTTCTACAAATATAGGTGAGATTTTGGAGGACCCCACTACATACATGCGCATGGGAGGTAGCTTGATCTACATGACCATTACTAGGCCAGACTTGAGTTATGCTGTCGGACTTGTGAGTCAATTTATGCAAGCCCCTACGAAGCCACACTTGGATGCGGCTAGATGGATTCTTAGGTAACAAAAAGTCCATAGTTGATTATGGACTTTTCTATGAGGCTGGTATAGAGATACATCTACATGGGTACATAGATGCTAATTGGACTGATAGTGTTGCAGACGGGAGATCTGCTAGTGGATTTATGTTCTCATTTGGGAGTGTTGCTGTGAATTGGAGAAATAAAAAGCAGCCCCAACAGTTGCCTTGTCGAGTATAGAGGGCAGAGTACATGGGTGCTACTATGGCAGCTTGTGAGGTAGCTTGGTTTCAGAAGCTACTTGGTGATATCGGTGAGCCCGTGGATATGGCAGTTGTCATTTATTATGACAACATGAGTAGCATACAGTTGGCTAGTAACCCAGTATACCATACTAGAATGAAGCACATTGAGGTGCATTATCACTTTGTGAGGGAGAAGATTCTAGCAGGTGATGTAGATGTGGTATATGTCAGCACAGAGGATCAAGTGGCTGACATCTTCACTCAAGAAGGCATTAGGCACAAAGAAGCTCCACAGGTTTAGGAGCTTACTTAGAGTGCAATGTGTGGAGTTGAGCTCGAGGGGGAGTGTTGAGATATAGATCTCAACTAGTGCTACAGCAGACATTAATGACCCACCTGGGTGACAGCTTCCGCATTTATGTCATTGGCATGGTTGGTGAGATTATGGTCGATATGCCGCCAGTGTGGATGATAAGTAGTGTGATAGCCACTTTGGAGTACTAGAGTTATGGCATAGTTATAGCGCCATCTCATATGATCAATTTACACTATAGACCAATCATGTAGGAAAGTACCTTCCTTTTATTTATGTACTCTTATCTTTTAGTTATATGGTTGTAGAGAAGAGAAGAATGTAGAAGAAAATTTAGCCATCCATCTCTTTTGTGTCTTGCGCTTGCTTGACGCATCCCAAGGTACCCAAGTTGTTGCTCAAGTCGATGAAGAAGAAGAAGACATGTAACTGCAACTCCGTCGCTAGAAGAAGCGCAAGAAAAACAACAATGTAAGGAACGCCCAGCTGCTCTCTCACGCGAACTAGAAGTTGCAGTCTGGGCGACTCCACCTTCTGACTACGAATCCGGACTGATATCTACGACGGCCACCCAACTTCTGAATTCTGCACTCCACCAAACATTCGCATTCTGCACTCCATCCAACATCCGCACTCCGCACAACCAGGACTGCGGATTGCCAAGTCTGCCTTCACCAGGACTGCTGACTCCTGCAACGCTCCCCGACTTGGTGAACCCGCGAAAAGTCTTCCGCTTGTTAACCCGGAAGCCAGGTGGAGCACCCTTCATCATGCTGGTATCTAGACCCAACAATTGGCCACCTGAACAGTCTTCTCATAGTCGAGTCCAATGCTACGGCGCATCAATCAGAGAGAGATGCATATTTGTGTTCCCTACACCTATCCGATCCCCAGTGAGATTCCTTTACTCCTTGTCTACTGCACGCATATGATAGCCGATGATGAAAGCTGAGCCGACGAAGTCTTGAGCATTTTCTAGCAAGATGGATAGCAGTGGCATAACCCGAACTGTTTGCTTGTACCCCGACACCTACCTGGCCCTGAAGAGTACTCCGTATAGTGTGGCAGTCCAGTGACGGAATTCTGTGATCTGCTATCTGCCTTGCCCAGCCGGGTCCACCAAGATGAGCCACTGGAATGTGGGTTTTCGTCTTGTAGTGGACTGGAGTAGTCCAGATTGGCTAAACTAAGTAGAGCCGGGTAGACTTGGGTAATGGGTTGGAAAGCATGCAAGCATTGTGGCAGCAAGAAGCACCGGTCTAGTGAATGTGTAACCTGTAGGCAATGTGGCCAACATGGCCACGCGACCAATGACTGCTTGTACCATGTATGTGGCCAATGCGGATTCCAGGGTCACAACTCTCGGGTGTGCCCATGTGCATTTTTGGAGCAGTTTGAGGATGTCCAGCAGAGGTGGCTCAAGTGGAGGAATGCCCGCGATATTGATCACCTTCTAAATAGTAAAAAGGAGCTAAATTGGTTTCTCAAAGATGCTGCCTTGACCGTGGAATGGCAGTCCCAACACCCTCGAAGATGAGACTCTTTATTGTAGGATATGGCATGGACAACAATTGAAACAGGACACCTCTTGTCCGATGTAGAGCATGAGATTGCAAATCTCGAGGAGAAAAACAGTAGCTTGGAGAGTGACTTTAAGGCTTGTGATGATGCTAATCCGAACGACGCTGACTATGGTGCCATGATAATGGAGCAGATATGGCTGAGATTGAGCAAAGGAGGAGCTTTTGGTTGCCCAGAATGTCCTTGAAGAGCATGGTGATGATCAGCAGGCAACACATTGATTATATCCTCCATGTTAGTGATGGTACATGGCATAATCTAAATGAGTAGCCTATCCCTCCTTGCAAGGAAGATGAAGCCGTATCACTTATTTTACGGAAGAAGCCCATACCAATAATGAACTAGATGTATGGCACATGTTCTCGCAAGCTGGGTAGTAGAGGTCATGAACACTTGGGCTGAGATGTTTCCAAGTTCCGGCTTTGTACCTCCTCCATACCGACATCCGCATGGTCAATCTGGCTTGGGTTTTGGCCTAGCCTTGGAACATGTGTTGCCGGGTGGACAATGTCCCAATGTGGCGGATGCCAACCATGTGGCCAATAGTCCGTTTGAAGCAAACTTTGTAGAGTCTCCATCCTATGCACAGTTGATGGTGGAATTACTTGATGATCTAGAAGAGGAGGCGCTTGATGCAGATGCACATGATGTCTGTGGGGAAGGTTTGACCTGGGATCCTTTCAATTTGGTTGAGGATAGCCGAATGGCACTAGCAACCCACACAAAAATACCCCGGTTGCATGCAAAGGCTCATGAAGTGGTTCATAATGGTTCCGATGACCTAGAGGTTCATCCGGAAGATGTGGAGAAGCAACTGGTAGCTAGCCTTGATGGCTCATGAAGTGGTTCATAATGGTTCCGATGACCTAGAGGTTCATCCGGAAGATGTGGAGAAGCAACTGGTAGCTAGCCTTGATGGCTCATGAAGTGGTTCATAATGGTTCCGATGACCTAGAGGTTCATCCAGAAGATGTGGAGAAGCAACTGGTAGCTAGCCTTGATGGCCTGACCCTATCTGCAAAAGGAAAGTGGATTACCTCATCAGGCCAAATCTGCATGGTTGTAGGGGAATTTATTGGAGCAGATACTACCATGGAGTCTTTCATGACAAGATTAGCCAATGATGCCTGCTTTCCTGATGCTCAAGGGGATTGGTTAGCTAATGAGATATATGGGGGGCAAGTGGTGTGTGCATGGAAGGGGGAGATGTCCAAGCAACTTCCTTGGAAGCACAAGATGATACATGCACAAGATGTTACATACCCCAACATGATTGTTTGCACTCTGCAAGCTTATGGTGGTATGGCCTTCATTGACAAGGCCCGAGAGCTTCATGTTGTGATTGCTAACAAGGGATCCTTTTATTGGCAGTGATTTGATGGGCATGTATGCCAAATGTGGCTCACTTCTAGAAGCATCTGAATTGCTTGATGAGCAGCCAATTCAAGCTGTAGTCTCATGGACTGCACTAAATACAGGGTATACTGAGCATGGTCGTCCATCATGTGTTTTACTGGATGATGGGGTTCCAGTTCTTGGTGATGATTTGCGTGCTGTAGTAGCGGCTGGACAGCCCCATGATCCCAAAGAAGAATGCTCAAATGAAGGAGCAGGATGTTTGCTTTGAGAATGCTCGAATGAAGGAGCAGGATACTCACATTGTGGATGCTCACATGAATGAGAAGGATGGATGCTTTGATGATGCTTGGATAGATGAGCAAGAATGGCTGCAGCATGCACCTGTGGATGAAATAGAGGGTGAGGCAATGGAGGAGTTGTGTGGCCAAGAGAGCCCATGAATGCCCTCGCATGTTGAGACCCCTCCCCTTAGACGGATATGCAGGAAAGCAGGGAGGACGATCTCTAGGATACTCAGATGCATGAAAACAAGGGTGAGATTGGGGAGGAGAAGAGTGGTTGTGAGAGCTTGGAGGAGCCCTCACATGTCGAGATCCCTTGGATGCATGAGCAGGCAGATAACCAGTATGCAGTTTATGCTCGGGTGTTGAGTAGGGGAGATTTGGATGATCTAGATGGTATTTCTAGCCATGATGATGGGATGGTTATGGTGATGGTTGAGTGAGCATGGAAGGAGCTGAATGTCGGAAGAGCCAGGTGATGCCCTTGGATGTCTCTAACCTTGCATCATAGTTCCCTCATGGTGTAGATAGTCCAAAAAATCCAATTTCCGATTTTGGTCAAGATGATGACATAGATTGGTTTGACATGTTGCTTGCCAACGACGGAGTGCTTGTCCATGATGGTGATAGTCTTGCAAAGGTGGATGCAACTTGGTTTGACACCTTGTTGCAATTAGATATTCTTCTAGAAGCCACGAAACCAAAGCAGTGGGGTGATGTGGATCATGCAGATTATGCTTGTATGTAGGATCCAGTAGATCATGGAGTGAGAGTTCTTGTTGGGCCTACAAAGCATGATGAAGATGCAGATGTAGTGCTTAATTTGCTGCTTATGCACACACTCTTGTGCTATTTAGTAGATTTCTTCATACATGATGTGCCATGTTCATGGATTCGAGCTCAATGTGTTATGTCATTTAGGGCACATCAACATGTAGCAAATGCTGGAGCTTCATCGACATATCTTTTTGATGGGTAGTGTTATGCCTATGTGTCTACTCCGTGCTCATGGAGTGTGGACATACTTGTGGAAACATGGTTTTATGTTTTCATTCTGTATGATCATGGGTGCATGGCATTGTATTTGATGGCTTCCCAGCCCTAGCATGTTGCCATAAAATGGTTACCTTGTACGTGCACTAGATACATGTTATGTGCACGACACTAGCATGACCCTATACTTGTGGGTTCGAGTTGTTGGATTGGGAATCCGACCCACCACGTGTGCCAAGTGTTAGCCCGTGTGCGTGCACTGCATGTGAACTACTCTTAACTACCATAACTACCTGCCCTTATGGCCGCCCTTCACCTACCTTAGGCCATCATCTACCTTATGATATTTTTTTATGGTGAGCATTCACGACTATGGATATTGGGCTGCAATGGAAAGCTCTGTTATTAGGGCAGAAGGCCCTAGAAAAGTTTCAAAGTTAGGTCCAAGGTATTGTGGTCCTTATACAATACTTTAAAAAATTGAAAGTTTAGCTTACAAGGTAGCTTTACCTAAAGGTTCCACAGTAGATCCTGTCTTTCATGCTAGTAAACTTAAATGCAAGGTGGGAGACAATGACGTCATTGGAAAAGAAGCAATAGTGGATTTTCTAGAACCACCTACTCTTTCACATGAGCATGAAAAGATTCTCGAATATCGAGAAAAGAAAACTAGACATTATGTGTTTAAAGAATGTTTAGTAAAGTGAAAAGATAGAGTAGAAGAAGGATCGACTTGGGAAAGAGTGGCTACACTAAAGAAAGTATTTCTCGAGTTTGTTTTCGTAGGATTTAAAAAAAATTCTTTCAAGGGGGAAGAAATATTATGAGACTAACAGGAAACACTAAAAGGTAAGACTAGAAAAGATTATTTATATGTAAAAGGTTTGCATATAAATAAGGTTCAAGGGATTTCAAATAGGAAATACCTAAGCAATGGTTAATAGGCATAAAAGTTAAAGTAAAATAGGAAGTAAATGGTGCACAATGGAAGCTGAAGGGACACAGAAGAGGGGGCATTGGTTAATGAAAAGAATGTTATGAGACTGACCGAAAACACTAGAAGGTAAAACTAGGAAATATTATTTATATGTAAAATGTTTGCAAATAAATAAGGTTCAGGGGATTTCAAAAAGGAAATACCTAAGCAATCGTTAATAGGCATTAAATTTAAAGTAAAATAGGAAGTAAATGGTGCACAATGAAGCCCAAGGAACACAGAAGAGGGTGCCCCCTTCTACGGGTAGTTGAAGAAGCATTGGTTAATGAAAAGGCAATGTCTAGCCAATGAAAGATCAAGGGGCTGAAGTTGGAAGGTCATGCACTAGTTAGGTCTATATAACCATTAGATTAGGGTCCATTTCGGATATGGTTGGGTGGAGAATCAAATTACTAGTCTTAAAAGTCCTTAAGCTTATAATACAAGGAGCATTACATTGGTATCAAAGCTAAGTTATTTCTCTTCCATGTTTCCATTGAGCCACTCATTGCTGACTCTAATTCTACTTATACCCATTAATCTCTACATCTATCTCTTGCCTAATAAATTGGGCACACTTTGAAGTTCTACATGGAGCAAGTGGAGTACAATACAACCTTGAAGGATCATTGAAGCAAATCTCAACAAGGATGAATCAACATAATTGTTCTTCGTATCATTAAGGGTAATTCATAATTACCCAACCAACTAAGGTCATTGTGTTTCAATTATTTTTGCTTTGTAAGAATTTTTTCATTTTTCTTAGTGCCATAGAGTAAATGGCTTTTCAAGGTGGGAAGGCTGAAAATGGTGAGAAGGGGTAAAACCTAATGTCCTCTTTCCATATATGGAAGAGGATATTACAAAACCAAATGAAATAGATATGCAAGATTCAGACTTCAGTGATTATGAGGATATGGAAATGAAGGGGATGAAAGAAAACACCTCTAGTATTGAAAACAAACTTGAGAAAATGATGGGATTTCTTAGCTCCTTTGATGGGAGAGGAAGGATTGGAAGTAAAAGAAAAATATAAAAGTAACATTGGTAAGGGAAGGGAAAAACTCTAGAAAAAGGATTGAATGAAACCATAATTGAAGAGGGTCCCAAAACTAGAGACCAGGGTATGGTATTCAAAGATTTAAAGGCACCCACTTTTAGTGGAGAAAAGAAGGAGAGATATAAAAAAGTGGTCCATATTTTTCTACAAAAATGGTAGAATTTGCATCTTTTAAGAAATGTGCCTGATCATAACTGCCCCATTGAAGCTAGCCTATCCTTAAAAGGCCTTATAAGTGGTGGATGAGTTTAGCAGAAGCTAGGCAAGTACCCGATTCGTGGGATTCATTCAAAGAATTATTCTTAAATGAATATCTTCCTAAAAATGAAGAAGACCAAAATTGGGAGAAGTGGGATAATTTTTCTATGAAACAAAAGAATTTAAATCTCGCTCAATATATAGCTTGGTATAAAGAAATTATCTTAAAGCTTAAGGGAATAGCCAATTTTTAAAGGTAAGAGGCTTCATTAGAGGCCTGCAAAGGGAGTACAAGAATATACTATAACACTAAGAAAAATGAAAAATTTCTTACAAAGCAAAAAACAATGAAACACAATGACCTTACTTGGTTGGGTAATCATGAATTATCCTTAATGATGCGAAGAATAATTTCGTTGATTTATCCTTATTGAGATATTCTTCAATGATCCTTCAAGGTTGTCTTATACTCCACTTGCTCCATGTAGAACTTTAAAGTATGCCCAATTTATCAGGCAAGAGATATTTTGTATAGAGACGATTTGTGAAATATAGAGATTCTAATACTAATGTAATTCTCCTTGCATTATAAGCTTGAGGGCTTGTAAGTACTTTGATTCTCCACCCAACCACATCTCCAATGGACCCTAAACTCATGGTTATATTGGCCTAAGTGCTACATGACCTTCCAACTTCAGCCCCTTGACCTTTTATTAGCTAGACATTGCCTTTTCACATTAACTAATGTCTCTTCAACTACCCCTAGAAGGGGGTTCCCTCTTCTGTGTCCCTTGGGCTTCCATTGTACACCATTTACTTCCTATTTTACTTTAACTTTAATGCCTATTAACCATTGCTTAGGTATTTCCTATTTAAATGTAATGCTCCTTGCATTATAAGCTTGAGGACTTGTAAGACTAGTACTTTGATTCTTCACCCAACCACATCCCAAATGGACCCTAAACTCATGGTTATATAGTCCTAAGTGGTGCATGACCTTCCAACTTTAGCCCCTTGATCTTTCATTGGCTAGAGATTGCCTTTTCATTAACCAATGTCTCTTCAACTACCCCTAGAAGGGGGTTCTCTCTTTTGTGTCCCTTGGGCTTCCATTGTGCACCATTTATTTCCTATTTTACTTTAACTTTAATTCCTATTATCCATTGCTTAGGTATTTCCTATTTGAAAACCCCTGAACCTTATTCATATGCAAACCTTTTACATACAAATAATCTTTCCTAGTCTTACCTTTTAGTGTTTCCTGTGAGTCTCATAACAGATCCCTCTAATGATTAAGCCACTATAGATTGCTTTATGGTTGAGCCCATGGATGAATCTATCCAACAATTGATTATTCAAATAGCGTTCATAGAGAAGGCAACAAGAGTTCAAATGCTTGAGATGGCTAATGAAATCTCCAGCCAACTCCTCTTCTTCCCTCTCGTCTTTGTGCAGCTATGAAGCTACACCCCATAAGACTCCTTCATGCACAAATTACTTCAATAATAATATCCTAAGAGTGGTGAAGTTCAAGAACAATCTTCTAAGGGCGGTGAAGTTCAAGCGTTCCTTGACTCTGAGAGTTCGGCTCCCTAGTCTTCACACCTTGGTTGGCTATACTTAAAATATAGGTCCATTGTTTTCCAAGGTTGCCTAGGCTTGTGTAAACACTTAATCTAATCATGAAATCCCCATAATTAATCTCGTGGTGCACCTTTCACAGATAAGCAGTGATCGCACATGTAAAATACAATATTAGCATTTTTAATGTCAACCACCAAATGAAGTGACGGTTGTTGATGGATGGTGTCGACGCTGGAGAGGTGTCCCATGAGGGTTAACAAAGACCAGACACCAAACTATGATTGAATGAAATGAGCATAGAAGTATGTGCTTTTTTAGGAATCAACGCTCTCTTATCTTGCATTGTATTGGATATTCTAATTTATAAGATAAGATTTTCCTTATTCAATTGGATGATTATGGATTAATAGATATATCTTTTTTATTAAATCTACTTGATATCTTTAGTTAGATTTTTAAAATGGAGAGGATTTTGCTATAATAAATTTAAAAAATAAAATTCTAAAACTAAAGAAAATCTCTTTTAAGAAGAAGACACAAAATATAAATCTTTTAACTATATATATATATATATATATATATATATATATATATATATGAGAAGAATTTTAAAGAGTTGTATTAGAAAAGAAAAATTCTATGTAATATATTATTTAATTTAAATATGTTATTTATTTTTTAAAATAAAAAAATTCATTTAAAAAATATACCAATATATATATATATATATATATATATATATATATATATATATTTGAGAAGAATTTTAAAGAGTTGTGTTAGAAAAGAAAAAGTCTATGTAATATATTATTTAATTTAAATATGTTATTTTTGTAAAATTAAAATTCATCATTTAAAAAATGTACCAATATATATATATATATATATATATATATATATATATTAACAAATATAGCTAATTTTTAAAAATTCATATAGGTGAAATAATATATTTTCTTATTGATGTATATATTTATTTAAATGAGTTAAATATTATAATAGTATTTTACATACATATGCGTGGATTATCTCTAAATTAAATAGATATTACTTTACATGTATGTGAAACCATGAATGGATGCACCCATACATGGGAGGTGATAATGTGGTTTAGCTAACTGTTGACGTGGCATACACGTGTGATACATGGCAGCTCTCCCTCCTTGATGATGTGTTAATCCATGTGACATGGCATCTAATGAGGTGGCATTCCATGTCATTAATAATGAGGGCCATGCCATGTCATCAATGTTGAGGTGGCATATTGAGATGGCACATTGAGGTGGCATGTTGAGATGGCACATTGAGGTGGCATGTTGAGGTGGAATGAATGCCATGTGTAGGTAGCATGTCAGACATGTGGGCCCATGCATGGCCACCTCAAGGGTCTCCAGTTAGGTTTGGTACATTACCTAAACTACTTTACCTAGACTAGTTAGACTTGGATTTAGGCTTGGAAGGGAAGAAACTACTCAAAAAGAGCTATTTTCACATAAAATAGATGAAAATAGAGCTTTTCTTACTCAAATTAAACCAATTTTTTTTCTATAGATTCACTTGATTAGCACTACTTGCTTATGTGAAATTATTACATAATCACATAAAAATAAATTTTTATTATCAATTTACTAATTATGTTCAGTTTCTCTAAGACTACTTGCTTATGTGAAATTATTACATAATCACATAAAAATGAATTTTTATAATCAATTTACTAATTATGTTCAGTTGCTCTATGACTTTGAAGTAAATTTCAGCTAGAGATCTTGAAAAATCTAATCGTTAAGAATGAAATTTGACCATATGGGCACATTGTTCTCATAATTATCTATCCTTGGATCATTCAAGCAAGTAAATATATATGATTTTTTGTATAAAGATGTGCTATACAAAAAAAACCCTTTTGTATAGTTTTAAAATATATGATAATTAATTAAAATAGAAATTACATACAAAAATTACTCAATAAATCAAGTTAAGATCTCCATTACATGCCTTCCTTGTGTGCAAAGGTGGGGTGGAATTGGAGTTAAAACAAAGAAGTTATTAACATTTATGGTCGTACTGTCTACTTGTCTAAGTTTGGGACATGTTATATGTACTATATTTGTGACTGAGGAAATTTGGCGTTTGAAATTTTTTATTTTCGATCAGACCATATTTTTAAGTGCACGACTAAGAGTGTGTTGTTTTATTAGAAGAGCTCAATGTCAAATTCCTTTGTGCTAAGTGGGTGAGATTAGCCAATTTTAGTGAAAAAATGATCGTTTTATGCTACTAAAAAAAACTTAGAAGTGATCCAAAGTTAGGACCCTTATTGTACAACCACCCGCAAGCCTCATGTAAGTTTTTCTCTATTTTCTCTTTTTTTATTCAAGTAGAATCTCATGATATGGTTATTCATTATCATAAATATATTTCAATTGTTGTTTATGGTAGTATAAGGTATACAATGCCATGTGGTCCAAAGGAAGGCATTTTTGCACTCAACATATAGATACAAAGAGAAATACCCAAGATTCTAGGGTTATGGAAAACTTTGAGCAAGAGAGTGGAGCAATGCTTGATTATTGTGTGATGATTTAAAACGTCTTAAAGGTTGGATTTAGGACATTCCAAATTTTTATATTGGATGTGGCATGATTTATGAGATCAATTCCACAGAATTTTGGCAAATTGAGAGAGACACATTTGTGCTACCTCACCATTGTGAACAAGTAAATTCTAATCACAAGCTTTTATTATATCATCCTTATGCATGTTTAATTTACACTCGATGTGTTTCTTATTACAAGGTTGTGATTCACGTGGATATAAATGAGAAGAAATGGTGGTATGTCATACAAGTCACTCCTCATTCAAAGAGTATTTTTCAAGATAGGGATATTGAAGAGCTTACGGACATGAACATGCAAAGGGCCAAGTACAAGATGAAGAATGTGAGATACCACCAGCTAATCAAGATGAAGGTGTCCCTATCTAAGATGATGAGGAAAGAATTAAATCCGAGCATGATGATGATGATGATGTTGAGTCCACTAGAAGTGGGATAGATCTTTTTCTGGTCTTGCAATGGAACATATGGATATTGAGATAGACCAATTAGTATGTATGGATTTGATGAAGGATGCAATGAGACATATGTTAGGCTAAGATCACCCTTATTCATTAATCAATTTCTCAATTCGCTAGTAGTCCATATTTTATTGTATTACATTACATTTTGTGCTTCTTCTTTTGTGATATTGGGATATTGTGAGCTCTCTGGAATGTTGTTTGGAATGTCTAGATTTATTTTCCCAATATGTAGCTATACGTGCGGCTATGCATGAGCTGATAGCTGTGCACAGTTATAGCTGTGTCATATCCACACACAACTATAGCCTCATGCATAGCCGTGCACTTGAACTGCACACACCCTGCACACTTGCCCAAGTCGCCTCTCTCTACTCTCTCTCCTCTTCACGCGGCTATGCTCCCCATCTCTTTTAGTGTTGGCTTGGCTTTGCATAGCTCTAAGTCTCTAGGTGCTATGTTAGTTGTAACCCCCCTTCCCATTTCAAACACCATCATCATAGGTTTTTTGTTTATTCACGTGGTAATGGAACATAAAGAGGTGGTTGCATGAAACCTTCTATTTTAGGGTGGTATGAGATCTCTTGCCCTATAGGGTTAGGCTACACAGTTTCCAATGGCACTTGTCCTTCAGTAGTCTCGCTTATGTCTTCAAGCTCATTGCACAGCTAAGAACATGTCTAGTGAATGCTCGCATGGATCCCTTTGTGATGAGGTAGTCCAAAACATAGGATCTTTACCCTTCCCCGTGTTCCTTTGTTCCTTGTTCAAATGGACAAGAAATGGAACTTTGGTTCCTTGGTAAAGGCACTTCTATAATGGGCTCCTATGGAGCGCGGGATTCTTGCTTATGTTGTGTGCGCTTATGCTGTTGGGTGTATTATGGAATCAAAAGAGATGTCTTGATTCCTGTAATCATGGTTATCGGGTTGCTTATTGGTCAAGGTCTTCTTGGGATAAACCAACATAGCATTGACACCAAATGTTTCAAACATCATAGCATTTGACATGGTTTGACTGCTTCTTCTCAGAGTGAACCTTGAGATTCTTGGTCTTATTCTTGCTCCTTCACTAGAGTTGTGCCCAAATATAGGGTGGTAGAATACTTTCGTCATAAATTTTAAGATGCTATTAATAGATCTAGTTGGTGACTTTAGTGCTCTAAGGCCCATGGTGGCAGCTTCTATTTTCATAGATTTTGATGTTCCTGTTGGGGGGGTCACCTAAAAATATGTAAGTATAGCACGTAGGTTCAAGTGAAGGGGTTTTTTAATTTAAAATTTTAAGATAAATTTATAAAAATACATTTATTGAAGGGGTTTTTTAATCGAGTTTGAAAAAAAACCGTAAACCTATAAAGAAAAGGGGGTCATTTCATTCATGAGATATTCATAGGTAAGGGGTATTTAAAATACCCCTTAAACACACATGATACATACGGTTTCGTAGTAGTGCACCCCCTGAGATGTTTCTCCACTCATGTCTGTGTTTTGTTGGCTCATTTCCTCCACTCATGTCTGTGTTTTGTTGGCTCATGTTCTCCCAAAGCTCCTTGCTTAAGGCTTGGGGGTTCACTATATGTAAACTCTCTATATCACGTGCATTCAAGGCCTACTTTAAAAATCCCTTATCTGTGACTTTTTCATGAATAAAACACACCCTTTTTATATTCAACCTGTAAATACCCCCTTTAAATAGTACCCTTCTATATGTAAAAAATATGTAAAAAGGGAGGATTTTTAAAATCCCTTCTATTGAACCCACGTGCTACGCTTACATATTTATGAGTAACCCCCCCTCTCCCCCGAGGCTTGAGGTGGATTTGAAGGAGTCTAGACTTATTACCAGGGGAGCACTCTATTGAGTGTTGGTCGTTTTCTTGGATTGAAGGCTTGGTGGGATTGAGAAAGTGTGGCTTGATGTGCTACAGTTAACTGTATTGTTATTTCCAATAATTAGTCAAGATCAAAGGTCCTTGGTGTTTTTGGTGTAGGTTTGAAAAATATTTTTGAGAAGTTCTTTTTTTTAAACATGTTGTTGGGCTCATGTTTCACAAATTACGTCTCCAGGCTCATGTCTCTAGGCTTTAGTCTACAGGTTCACGTATACAGATTTAGTATGTAGGTTTATGCTTAATAGATCCAGTTGGTGAATCTAGAGGTGTGAGGCCCATTGGTAGCTCATGTTTCCAAGGGTTAAGGGCCATTTTGGTGACTCTCCTATTCTCCAAGGGTTTCTGCACTCATATCTGTGTTTTGTTGGCTCATTTCCTCCTAAACCTCCTTACTTGAGGTGGATCCGAAGAAGGAGTCTAGCCTTGTTAACAGGGGAACACTCTATTAGGTATTGGTCATTTTCTTGGATCAAAGGCTTTGCTTGGATTAAAGGCTTGGTGGGTTTGATGCACTATAGTTAGTTGTATTTTTGTTTCCAACAATTAGTCCAGATCCAGTTTGCATTAAAGATCCCTGGTGTTTTTGGTGCATGTTTGAAAATGGTTTCTAATAATTTTTTAAAAAAATTACTACTAGGCTCACATGTCCAGGCTCACGTCTCTAGGCTTACATTTGCAAGTTTACATATACACATTCATGTATATAGGTTCATGCATCAAGAGTCATATCTCTAGGCTCACCTATGTACATTAGTGTGCCTAGGCTCACATATGCAGATTCACATCTTTTTTGTGTGATCTTGGCTCACGTACTTTCCTTGTATGAAATAAGCCTATGTGGGATACATAAATCTAGAGCTAGGCCCATGATAGGGTTGGTGTGCAATTATTGGGTAATAACTATACTTTAATTCACTAATAATTACAAAGGATAAGAATTATCCTTGGGATTTGTAGCTCGTACAAATTTTATAACAAGAAAATCTTTAAAGGACATGAGTAGGTATGTACGTATGAGTCTTTATGGCAGTAATAATTGGTCCATACTATACTAGGTATACCTACCTCTAGACTTACATCGTCAAGATCATATTTATAGGTTCACGTGTCTAAGCTCACTGCTCACTTGTCTCTAGGATCATGTCTATAGGCTAATGTATCCAGACTTAATGTCTTTTTGTGTGGGTTGTGGGCTCATGTCCCGTACTATGGCAGTAATAATTGGTGCGTACTATATTAGGTATACTTACCTCTAGACTTACATCGTCAGGCTTAGGTTCATGTGTCTAAGCTCACTACTCAATTGTCTCTAGACTCATGTCTGCAGCTTATGTATCCAAACTCACGTCTTTTTTCTCGGGCTGTGGGCTCACGTCCCCTACCTAAGAGCTAGTTTAGCCTAGTTTTTTATGGTTTTTGAGAACTTTTTTCACTTGATGGGATGAGATTAATGGGTTCTAATATTACTTAATGGTTGTTATGAAACTAATTTTTTTGATGATTTATCTTGCTTCTAATCTACCAATTCAAACAATGCATGAACAAATTATGAAAATTCATAAAATACATGAATAAAAATTAGTAATCCCACTCTAGTTCACCTAATGGAGCTCAATGCTCATGTTTTCAAAGTCTATTTTACTCCTAATTACAATTTCTAAGCTAATCCTCAACTTAAAGAAATGAAATCTAAGCCTTTTGGGCTCCAATTTCATGTAAATCACCAAAGAATCAGGGTTTTGTCCTACTAATAAATAAAAATAGAATGCCCTAATGAAAATAAACTTCAAATCCAAATCAAATATGAAATCAAACACATCTAATGGCTCCAAAACTATACGTTTTTCAAAACGTAGCCTCCTAGTCAACATCGAGCAATATTGGTAATCCTAATAGATTGGAATGGACGGATAAACAGAGCTAAGTGCAAGGCTAGATGTCCTCGGCAATGTTTAAATCAAGAGTTTACCTTAGCATTGGGTCTTACCTTCAACAAATTGCAACTTCCCATTATGGGTACGCTAGGTTGAGGGTTGGCATCCTCACTCCATTGTCACATTGGAATTCTTCTTGCCAAATGGGTGAAGGGAGAGCTCTTTATGCCTTGATGGAGGCAACAAGAGATTTGTCTTCGTAGTGATTATCTCTCAGTAAAGGTAGGGGAAGAAGTAGAAGCTAATGCAAGAAGAAAACATACAATCAAACCTATCTAGCATGCATCCATCAAGCAAGAAGCAAGATCAAATAACATGTAAACAAGCAAGAAAAGGGAAGAAGGAGAGCTCACAAGAAAACCCATCAAGCAAGATTCATAGCATGCAAACAAGCAAGAAGAAGGAGAGCTCACAAGATTTACAAGAAGGAGAGCTCACAAGAAAACTATTGCAAGGGAATGATTATCTTGTTGGAATGATTGTGTCTTGCTTATTGTGAAAAATGAATTATATACAAATGATTAGTTTTGACACTAGGCCAACCAAACTAAAAAATGGTCTAGTCTCTATTACTAGTCTTAAGAAACTATGTACACTATGTTTGTTGTATTTCTCTATTTGACATTAAGCACATGGCACATGGTAAGGCATCTTTATATACTCCAGTGCTGTCTTACACAAGTTAAGTGTTTATTCAATAAGGTAAGATGATAAAGCGCTTATGTGATAGGTGGCACAGTGAAACCATGTTAACCAATGGAGTAGTTAATAGATGGATTTCCTACAATGCAACTTTTGGACAAGCCAAATGTATGTGCTTCAGGTTGGTTTGGGAAAAGAAAAAATGCAGTAAGTTCCACAAGAGCACATATCATACTCAAAAAGTGTTAGAGATTGTGCTAATTGATATTTAGGGTCAACCATACGGTGGTTCAAGATATTTTATCAATTTCACGGATTATAGCCGTAATTTTTGGGTGTGCTTATTTGAAAAAAAAATAAATGCTTTTGCCTCATTCAAGGGATTTAAGGTAATGGTAGATAATGAAGGGATTCAAGGATCAAAACCCTCCACTGATCATTTGGCTATGGTGAATACATCTCAAATGAGTCGAGGGTTATTTTTTGCATCATGGCATAAAGAGGAAATTCACACATACAACAACAAAATGGAGCTATTGAAAAGAAGAATTAGGTAATCATCGAAAAGCATGCATGCTCAATGATGAATGAGGCACATGAACCAAATGATTTTGGTCGAAAGTGGTACATACCGTAGCCTTCATCATGAATTAGTCACCTAACAAAAGTCCAAAAAGGCATGACATTGCAAGAGTCATTCAAGGAAGGAAGCCTAATGATTAGGTCACTAACAAAAGACTTAAAAGGCAGGCATACATTACAAGAGTACTCATAGGTATCAAAAGCATGCATAGCCCTACTACAAAACCCTACTACAATGGAGTAATTTATCTCACAAGATGTAGTCTTTGATGAGAAGAGCATGTGGTATGGACTAGAGAAATTGGAAGAAGTACTTTATCTCAAGGGATGTAGTCTTTGATGAGAAGACCCTATGGTATGGACTAGATATTGGAAGGAGGTAAATTTCAGCATGTACTACCTAAAAACAACAATGCATTTGCAAGAAATGGTCAAAGTTCTATGTCCACCCTATATCCATGTCATGTGACTTCGAGCATGTGATTCTAAAGGGGGATGATGTGTAAACATTTGAGCTTCTATATCCGCCCATATAGAGGTCACAAAGAGTGGGGAAATCCTCATAAGGTTTGCATACTCAGTAAACTTTTATGGAGCACACTATGCTTTGACTAGGGTGGTGGAATAGAAAGCACCTTATTCATTGGAGAAGGCAATGAAGCATGATGAATGGATACATGCAATGGAAGATGAATGCAAAGCCTTACATTGTCAATATGAAAACATTTGGTTGATAAGCCCAAGGATAAGCCAATTGTTGGTTGCAAATGGGTATACAAAATGACGCTAAATGCAACTAAATATGGATGGTACATTGAAAGGCAAGGCTATGTACAAAAGGATATGCATAAACATTCTCATCAGTTGTTGCAAATAATACTACTATCCGAACTATCATTGCATTGGTGGCACTAGGAAGTACATCAAATGGATGTTAAGAATGCATTCTTGCATGGAGAGTTGGAAGAGGAGGTATACATGGACCAACCATTGGGATTTATCAAAGCAAATCCATCTAGAAAGGTTTGCAAGCTCAAAAAGGTATTTATGGACTCAAGCCTAGAGATTGGTATGCAAATATTAATGGATTCTTACAACAAAGGGGGTTTCAAAACATCACTCTAACAAAATATGATTCACATAGCATTGAGGTGATCATACTTTATGTGAATGATCTCATAGTTATGATTCATATGGCATTGAGGTGATCATACTTTATGTGAATGATCGCATAGTCATGGGATGTAACTTGTTGGAAGAAGCAATCAAGGAGGTCAAGAATGTTATTTTGTTGAATATGAAATGAAGGATCTCGGAGGGAGTTGCATTACTTTCGTGGGATTGAAGTTTTCAGAACTCAAGTTGGCATAATACTACACAAATGAACTATGTAGCCAAGGTTCTTGAAAAGTATCAACTGCTTGAATGGTTGTAAAACAGTCACAAGAGCCATGGAAGCTCATTGCAAGTTGGTCAAAAATGATGGGAATGACTTAGTAGATCCTGGACAATATAGAAAGCTTATTGGGAGCTTTATTTACTTGAGAAAAATGATGAGAGTGACTTGGTAGATGGTGGACAGTGTACATAGCTTGGTGGAAGCTTGATTTACTTAAGAAGCACTAGACCAAATATTCCATATGCGACGAGTCAAGCATTAGGAAACATTTAGACTAAAAAGAAGCCCTCTAAGAAGAGCCATATCATTGCTTTTCTAGAAAAAAGGGGGCCATTGGTGAACCTTACGTCAAAAACCCCACATGTGACATACCATTGGAAAGCCCTTGAAAAGTAGATTCTAAATCTACCACCTCCAACAAATTTGGAGTTGATATGCTCAAGTTATGCCTTCCCTAGTAAAAGGTAGATTCCAATGACTGTGACATCGATGCCTTCCCTAGTAAAAGGTAGATTCCAATGATTGTGACATCCATGTTACCTTTAACTGGGGAGGTGGAAGGCATAACTTGAGTATATCAAGATACTTTTTATTGGGGAATCAACTCCAAATAGATGATAGATTTAGAATCTATTTTTCAAGGGCTTTTCAACAATATGTCACATGTTGGGGTTTTGATGTAAGATACATAAGGTTTACCACAGCTCGCTATTTTCTAGAAAAAAGGAAAAAGGCATAACTTAAGCATATTAAGTCCAATTTGTTACAGGTGATAGATTTATAATCTACTTTTCAAGGGCTTTCCAGTATGTCACATGTTGGGGTTTTGGCGGGCATAAGATATATACAGTTTACCATGCCCCCCTTTTTTCTAGAAAAAAAGTGATGAGATGGTCCGAATTTTTCCTAATGTAAGCCAATTTATGCATGTATCAATGAAGATAGCAAGGAAAAACCATTGAGTGGGGTTGCATATAAGCTTGAGATACATAAGAGGACCGGTTATGGTTTATTTTATCATGTTTTTGCACCATTGGAATTGCAAGCATGGTTGTATGGTGATTAGGGTGGTGACATAGAGGTTTGGAGATCAACATCGGGACATCACGATATTGCCAAGGATTGGGGTGGTGATATGGGGGATATTGCCTATCATACAATTCCCTATCATTAGGCAGATGCTTGGTAAGAGCTTGGTATAGCTCTTGGTTTTCCCACAACCATTTATTGTGATACCATTTTTAGCATCTATCTCACTAGAAATTTGGTGTAATTTAAAGATTCATGTCAAGACAAAGAAGAGAGTCTTGATAGGGGGGATATTGATGTGGTTCATTGCTTAACACATCAGTAAGTTGTTGCAAACATACTATTTCACTATGCTAAGATGAGTATGTGATATTTAATCTTGGTTTACTTAAGAGGGGGCGCATGTACTTATATAGTGTAAACAACCTAGTTTATCAACCATTTTACCAAAAATTGACACATTATGTGTTTTCTAATTATCAATTTTTACAAACAACAAATATGGGCATACCTTTTTGTCATCTCAAGGGCATAGCATCAACAAAAGGGGGCAAAAATTGGTGGAGAACTTTTAAAATAGGGCATCCAAAGTAGCCATCAAATTTCCCTTTAACCATGCCAAATGGGTGATTTTAGCTCCCTTTTCTATCGGTTTTTCTTAGAGTGGTGGTCAATTTTCCCAAGGCATTATATCCTCGTGTTAAAGGTCTAGAACAAACACTTGATTGATATATGATGGGTTTGATAGTTAGACAAGACCTTTGGTATCTTGTTTGGTATCTTGTTTAGTCTAATATTACCCCAATCTAGTGGTATAGTTGATTGGACATGCTCTTAGGTGGCCCAACATCTTGTTTGCTCTACTATTACCCCGATTCGGTGGTATACAGTTGATTGGACATGCTCTAAGGTGGCCAACATCAGTAGAGTTGAGTTATCATCCCGATTGGATTTTATTCATAGACAGGTGTCGCAATGAAACAGTCACCACTTAGACATCTACCTTTGCTTATGTGGACTTTGGAGACACAATGCATACAAGCTCCATCTCTATAGTTTTGAACACACCATCAAAGATTCTATCAACTAGAGCACATGGGTGGACAAAGTAGGTGCCATCAATTGTAATCATTATTTGCAAGAATCATTAAGTATTGTTCTTCTCTTCTTTTCATTTCATGTTGTTCGTAGTCTGTCATGTCATGTGAAGACCCTTCATATTATATTTTAATGCACATTTTCATAATTTATTATAGTTAGTGCAACGTGATGAACCCTAGGATAACCTAATTCATAAATTGGATTTTGTGAAAGTCATGATGGATTAAGTTATTTCTACAAATGGTTTCATTTTTCTTTTGCAACAATATTTCTATTTATTTTGAAGGTAACCACTTAGCATAAAAATCATGCTTTTTGTTGCTATCATGTAAAAATTTATGTCTACTTCAAAATCCACATTTTTTCTCCCACTTCTTTATCTCTTTTTTACCACATTCATGGTAGCTCACAAAAATATTATAACTTTTAATAAGTTTTCATGCATGCACATTGCCATCCTTTTCATTGAATGTTTCTAATTAAATTAGGGTGACTTTCAATTTATAATAAGTTTTCATGCATGCACATGCCATGGGTTTCAATTAATGTTTTCTATTAAAATAACATGACTTTAATATGAAGGGTTGGGAGGGGTGGGGGTGGGTGTTGTTGACTACATAAAGCCCTTATATTTATATAATTTAGGATCTTTTTTAGACTTGAAGCTGCTTACACTACTCTTCCATTTTCCTCTTATAGAACTCAACTATTTTTTGGTTCAACACTTGCCTTGAAAAGGCACTAGATTGGTTTAGATTTCACCCATTCTTGATCTAAAATCTCCCTTTTTGATAAATTTTTTCATACTTAATAGAAGTATATTTTTTGGAGGAGAAAAAAGGCTATCTAAAAATATCCTTGTCCATAACTATCATGATCTTATCATAGTTTCCCTTCAAAAATGCCTTAAGAATTTTTTTGGCTACACATAAAGAAAGGTCCCTTCTATTGAACCAATATCAATTCAACCCCCATAAGAGCTTACAAAAGCAAGATTAAAATCATGTTTTATGAATGTAACGTCTCAAATTTGTATAGTAAGATTGTGAATGTAAGGTCTCTAATATATGTGTATAATAACCAGTTTCCATGTGTAGAGTTTGCCTTTAAAATATGGTGCTCAACGCAATGAGGTAAGTATACCTTTACAGTATGGTGCTTAACGCAATGAGTAAAGCACTCGAAGGGATGATAAGATGTGATAGATAACTTATCAGTGAAATAAAAAAAATGTTATGATGTCTTTATGAACCAAAGATATCCATAATCATGAAAGTGGGTGTAGTGAGATGTCCCTTTTATACTTTTGAAAGTAACAAAGTGGAGTTGGTATATTGCTTTGAAAACTTTTAGTAATCGTATTCATAAATTTAAATTGAGAAATAATTTTAATATGAAAATTATAGTGCCAATCAATAGGGTGTTTTGTCAATCAAGAAAGCAAGATTCTATAAAATGATGTGGCTAGTTGTGTCTCATGAGCAAGGTCAGACACACTTGATAGATAATAGCTTGTCTCCAAAATTTTAGAATAAATTTAGCTTAAAAGATTAAGTGAATGTTGCAAGCGCTCTCTTACAAATGTGGCACAAAACTTCATAATCTTTAAAATAGATTAAAATTCCCACTACTTTTCAAAATGAACTTTTGTAACAATATGCTAGGCATCAAACTTTTATTGTTATTTTTACAATCACTACACTTAAAGGTTTGTTTCTTTTTCAAAATCACTACACTTAAAGATTTGTTTCTTAGTTATGATCAAGAATCATCACTTGCTAGAGTTCCATGTGAGTTTTTGTAAAAACTTTCAGTAGTTAAAAAACTTTCAGTAGTTAAAAAAGAGGGGTCATGCAAGCATCTTATAGCAAGGTATTTATATTGGCATATTTTGCAAAAACTTTCAGTAGTTAAAAAAGAGGGGTCATGCAAGCATCTTATAGCAAGGTATTTATATTGGCATATTTGTAAGTTATATTAATGAGGCAACACTAAAAGTATATGGCTTATGGATGTGCAATGGCATGCCACACTAAAAGTATATGGCTTATGGATGAGACAACACTAAAAGTATATGGCTTACGGATGTGCAATGGCATGCCACACACCTTTCACATATGAAAACATGCAAAAAGTCATATTTTGTGCCTCAAATATCATATTACCAAGATCAAAATTCATATTTATGTGGAATAAAGTGTCCACATTGAATCTTCATATTATCTTATGTGCCTCCCACATTGGGAGAGAGTTTATAAAGATAGAATATCAAAAAAAAATATCAAAGGTTAAGCTTAGGTTTTTGAGTAAAGTTGGAACACCTTATCTAGATTTAATTAGCATGTGAAATATACACTCTTCAATGGTATGTATGCAAGTGTTGACATATAGCACGACACCGGCCACATGTCCTCCTATCATGCATCTTCTCCTTCTCTTTCTTTGTTTAGCATGTGAAATATATGCCGTTCAATGCTATGCATGACATCATTAAACACAAAGACAACATTGGCCACATAAAATCCTATCATGCAACTTATCCTTCTCTTTCTTTGTTTAGCATGTGAAACATATGGCCTTCAATGTTATGTATGCAAGCATTGAACACATAGCAAGACACCGGGCACATGTCCTCCTATCATGCATCTTCTCTTTATCTTTCTTCGTTTGGCCATTATACTCTCCGTGCTGCATGGCATACAACTTTGAGAAGGTTCCATACATGTGTTTTCTTTTTCTCCTCGTGCATTATGCTCTAGTTTACATTGCACAATAGCCTCTAGAAGGTTGGATGCCCTACACCTCTTCTCCATGTTATGTGCATATGTGAGGTTTTGCCCACTAGCATTTTTAAGTTTACATGCTAGATTTCTGGTTCATGCTAAGGGCTGAGCTGCAAGCAAGAGAAGCACAAGAAGCGGTACGAGGGTAAGAGCTTCATCTACTCTTCCCTATTTGTGTTGGCGACTACACCCTTGTCGGGAGCTCTACGGGAGGGGCAAATGATCTCTGATGAGGGGCTTTCCTCATGCTCCTAGCATTCTCCATGCAAGCACCTTCTATGTCACATGGTGATCATCATTCGATATCCTTTGTAAGTATTTCTATGTGTATTTATTACCGGATGCTTGTGAAGTTCTATACACTCTTCAAGGATGTTTGAGTTCTCATTATAACCATGAATGGCATCTTTAAGAAAGCCATTGAAAGCCCTTTAACTTCCTCCTTCACCCTTGTAGAGATCTTTTCACAAGAACTCTTTGTGCCTCATTTGTTATTCTCCAAAGACAATTGAGTCTAGTGAGCCTTGTGGAGGTGGAAGGTAGCATGCCAACTTATTGAGAAGGCACCTTTAGTGCAATGAGAATATATAGCCTCAATTTATTACTCTTTCTAGAACGGTTTGGAGGCTTGTAGAGTTTGATAGGGTCAAAGGGAAAGTAGATAGCTCATGTTATGTGCTCCAACATCCTCTGTATGTTTTTTATTACAATCATCCTTAGCTTTTTTTTTTTGTATATTTTTTTTAACTTCATCTCACTTGTGATCTTTAAGGTGATGCCTTTATTTTTTTTGTGCATACTCTTGCCGCTTGGCCAACCATGCTCTTTCCTTGTTTGCAAGTAGATGAATGACACATCCTTAGATGTTTGTTCCTACATGGATGACCTGTGAATATTTTTTAATGCATGTTGGATGTTTGTTCCTACATGGATGGTCTGTGAATGCTTTTTTGTGCATGTTGGTACATGCTGCATGATAGGTGCATTGATCCAAAACGATGGTAGCCCAAGCAAAAGATAGTATCTTTGAATATATATGGTTCTCATTTCACATCATCTTTGTTCAATGCTCTTACATGATTTGGTATTTTTTTGTTTGTTCTTGCATTTATGGTTTGTGTTTCTTGTTTAGTGTCTTTTACGAACTATTTGTTCAATGGTAGAATGTTGTTTATTTTATAAGGAGTTAAAAGAGAGGGCCAAGAAGAAGATAATGCCTTGGAAGACTCTTAAAGTTTTTATAACTATCAACATGGTGGATACTGACCTTTTTTAATATTGTGTAGGCACCTCCAAGTCCTCGCATGCCCTAGCTTGTCATAAAAGGGAGCCCATGAAGAAATTGTTTTCAAAATAATGAATGTTGTGAAGCATCCTCCCCTTCTCCTACTTGGTAAATGTGCAAACCTCCTGGAGGCATTGTAATTTACTATGCAATTCATCAAATATAAATGCATAGCTTTAAAGGCATGCTAGTATATTGCTCTAATAACTTGCATAAACTACATTTAAAGTTATATATATATATACATTTAAAGTTATATATATAAACATTTAAAGTTATTATATATATATATATAATCCTAGTTGGAATCTCACTTTGCCTTTGATTTTAAGGGATGAAATTTGAACATTTTAGTTATAAATCCCGACATTTGTATAATTTTTAGTGATTTTTATATCTAAATCTCGATTACGCCTAAGCATTGCCTTTAATTTTAAGGGCTGAAAAAAACGTTTTTTTCAAGAAGCGCTCTGGTTCTCTCTCTCTCTCTATATCTTTACGTTCATGCATATGCAAATATGTGCATGTGCGACACACAGACAACACACAGGCTTTGTTGATGGAGATAGGCTGTTGGTGTGTGCACGATAATTATTTGGTGCCATGAGTACGGTTTGTTTTTGAAAGTGCATTTCATAAAAGAAAGTACTATTGCAATTAAACTTTTGCAGGTTTAGACCTCCAATTTTCAAAATTAAAGGCAATTTTTAAAAATGCATGTGAGAAAAAAACCACGAATTGGAATTTTGTAATTTGCAGTTTACCCAAAAATTAAGGTTGAAAGTCTCAAAAACTGCAAATTTTGACAAAAGCCTTCAAATTTGGGAACTTTTTCTTTAATAAACAATAATTTCTTTAATCAGTAATAAAAAAGTTGCACTTTTTATTAAAAAAACTGTTTTTGAATGGAAGGCGGACCCGAGCATTACGTGGCAGTTTGAGCCAATGGTAATTAAATATGACAAATCTACACTACTTTAATGCGCTAACGAGGTTGTTCTCTTCACTCATCTTGCCAAAAGCCACAGCCAGCGGCGGCGGCCCGCTCCACAGTGAACAGTGAGCAGTGAGCACTCAGCTTCTCATTCAGCTCCTTGATGCTTCGGAAACTTTTCGATGTCGTAACGCTGCCTTTTCTTCGAACGGAGTAGGCTCGTTCTGCTCACGGAAATAGCTCCGTTTCGACAGTTCCGGCATTCTTATGTGAGCAGCGGAAACATTTCCATATTCTCTGCGCAGGTGTTTTATGTTTGTCAATGGAGAGCAGTTGCCGGATAGTGGATGTGGAGGCTTTGGAGAGCCGTTTGTCTGGCCATTCAGAGGACGCCGCAGCCGAGGTGGTTCTGGTGCCTCTGCCACGTTACCCTCCCATGCCCCGCCTCTACACTTCCTCCACTAGACATTCATCTTCAGCCAGTGAAAAATCCATCGATCAGGCTCTCAACACTGCTGGTGCTACAGAAGAGGTGCATCCTATTGAGGAGGCCGCCATGGCCGTCATCCGCAAGGTGAGGTTCAAAGTGAGGGGCATGGAGTGCTCTGCCTGTGCAAGCTCCATTGAGAAAGCGGTGAAACGCCTCCATGGCATTCAAGATGCAAGCGTTGCTGTCCTCAACGACATCGCACAAGTCGTGTACCGCCCTGCTTTCGTCGACGTAACGACCACCACGCCCCCCCGCCCCCCTCCTCTCTCTCCCCCCCCCCCCCCCCCCCCCCCGGCCTGTCTGTCTGCCTGCCTCTACAGTTTTCTGTAATCGATTCTTGTAACGCTCCTCAGCTGTAGGATTTGCAGTTGGTTGACAATCTTAACATTTTTGTCCAAAAAAAGAGAAGAAGCAGTTAACTTCTCCAATGGCTTGCAGGAGCACACAATTCAGACAGCAATCCAAGACGCTGGCTTTGAGGCCACAATAGTTCAGGAGCAAGCGACGCAATGCTCAAGCACGACGTGCCGCATGCGCATAATGGGCATGACGTGCACAGCCTGCTCAACAAGCGTGGAGTCTACACTCGAACAGATCCATGGCGTGAAGAAAGCAGTGGTAGCCTTAGCCACGGAGGAGGCAGAAGTGCAATACGACCCCAGGCTGGTCAATTACAAGCAGATCATCAAGGCAGTGGACGACACTGGCTTTGAAGCAGAACTGATAAGTGCAGGCCATGAAAGCAACAGGATACACTTGAGATTGGAAGGCACACTCTACTCACAGCAGGACATGGACCTTGTCCAGTCCTCTCTCCAAGAACTGCCAGGAGTCAAAACCGTAGAAACCGATCTGCATGACCAGAAGGTGATCGTGTCTTATGACCCTGACGAGACAGGCCCCAGGTGCTTCATAGAAACCATCGGACAAGTAGGTTTCAAAGCAATCCTGCATACCGACCTCAGAGGGCCGGACAGAAGCAAAGAAATGAAGGATTACAAGCGCCAGTTCTTATGGAGCTGTGTCTTCACCGTGCCTATTTTCCTTCTCTCCATGGTCTTCATGTATATCCCTGTTGTGAAAGACAACCTGGAGACAAAAATAGTGAATATGCTAACTGTGGGAATGCTAATACGATGGATTTTGTCCACTCCTGTGCAGTTTGCGTCGGGCAGAAGGTTTTATGTGGGGGCTTACAATGCATTCAGGCATGGCTCCACCAACATGGATGTTCTCATAGCCCTGGGCACCAATGCGGCCTATTTCTACTCTGCTTACACGGCCTTAAGGGCCGCAACTTCGGAAAGCTTCAAAGAGACTGATTTCTTCGAGACCAGTGCCATGCTCATCTCCTTTATCCTGCTGGGAAAGTACCTGGAAGTTCTAGCAAAGGGGAAAACCTCTGAGGCCATCGCTAAGCTCATCGGACTCCAGCCAGAATCTGCCACACTGCTTACCCAAGGTGAAAACGGAGAGGTTCTCTCTGAGAGAGAGATTAGCACTCAGCTCATACAGAGAAAAGATGTTGTCAAGATCGTTCCTGGTAAAAAGGTTCCCACAGATGGAGTGGTGGTTTGGGGACAAAGCCATGTGAATGAGAGCATGATAACAGGTGAAGCCTGCCCCGTGCCTAAACACCTGGGTGACAAAATAATCGGTGGTACCTTGAACGAGAGTGGAGTTTTGCATGTTGAAGCTACGCATGTCGGCTCCGAGACTGCCCTCTCTCAGATAGTTCGCCTTGTGAAGGCCGCTCAGATGTCCAAGGCACCAGTGCAGAAATATGCAGATCGAATCTCGCAGTATTTTGTGCCATTTGTGAGTTCTTATGCCCATTCGTCTCTTGAATCAACATTCCAAAGCTGTTCCAGTCTAGTCTGCACTTTGTTCTGAAGAATGGAGCTTGTACTTCAATCTCTTGTTGCTAGATTTACACCTATATCAATGATCAAATTGACCTTGCTCGTTTGAGTTTTTTTCCCTATTTCGTGCTTGTTGGACCTGACTCCTCCATCCAGGAGATTTGGCATTGTTATGATTTTTTAGGACCTTTGTGAGATAGTTGTTTTTAAAATAAACCGAGTGAGATAAAGTCTTTCCCATTTTGGGCTTTTTTGCAGGTGGTATTGGCAGCCTTGATCACATGGTTGGCATGGTTCACCGCAGGGATTTCTGGTTCATACCCAAAATCATGGATACCCGCGTCTATGGATGAATTTGAGCTTGCTTTGCAGTTTGGCATTTCGGTCTTGGTAATTGCTTGCCCATGTGCCCTAGGTTTAGCTACACCAACTGCTGTCATGGTGGCAACAGGAAAAGGAGCCTCGCAAGGAATCCTAATCAAGGGTGGCCAAGCACTGGAGAGCACACATAAGGTGCTTTGATACCGTGAATGTTTAACACATTCCTCACATAGACTTCTGGTATCTTTGCTTCTGACAGTGACAAATGTTTTGCTTCTGACAGTGACAAATGTTTTGCAAAGTGTAGGTTCAGTGTATTATGTTTGACAAAACTGGCACACTAACCGATGGGAGACCTGTTGTGGTTGATACGAAGTTATTCAAAGGCTTATCTCTTCCAAGTTTTTACAGTTTGGTTGCTGCTGTGGAGGTACATTAGCTTGCTTACCTTTTGAAATCAGGAAATATTTAGTAGTTTGTGATTCTATGGTGCACTCCAATTGGCAGGTGAACAGTGTGCATCCATTGGCCAGGGCAATAGTTCAGTATGCCAATAACTTACAAGAACAAGCTCCAGATCTGACTTGGAGTCAGGGTATCCAGAATTTTGAGGCTATCACTGGTCAAGGTGTGCATGCAAAGGTAGAAGAGAAGGAGGTGCTGATAGGCAACCGAAGATTAATGGAAGGTCTTAATGTAGCAATCTCAGCAGAAGTAAATCAGCAACTTCAACAAATGGAGGATTTGGCACGAACAGCTGTAATGGTTTCCATTGAGAATGAAGTGGTTGGAATTATTGCTGTATCAGATCCAGTGAAACCAGAGGCAGCTGGTGTAATCTCTATACTGCGGTCTTTGGGTGTACAAAGCATCATGGTTACTGGAGACAACTGGGGCACAGCAAAGGCTGTAGCAAGGGAAGTCGGAATAGAGATCATTGTAGCTGAAGCACAACCAAGCACAAAAGCTGACAAGATTAAGGACCTACAGGTGATGGTAATTACTGTTTATTCTCTGCAGATGTTTAGGTAATGTTGTTTTCTTATATGCGTAGGAATCCCTCACCTAGACAAATCACGTGGTTACGTACATGGAGAGCACCAAGCTTGATAAGCGGGCTATGGAGTTGCCAAAGTAAAACCTCACTTGGAGGTCTGAACTTCGAAGGGCCAGATAGCCCTTGCAGGCTGGAGGCAGGACCCCACATTCATGTCGCGTGAAGAGCAGATCGCCATCCAGAATGGCGGGAGACTCATCAATTAAAGTTAGCCACTCACTACTGATGGATGAATTGATGGTGGCAATGAGGTCTTGTCTGCCACACAGCAATGTTGTGTACTGATTCTGGTCTGCGAAAAGCTTTGAGGCAAAGAGTGAAGGTCCGAAGGACCATAGGACTGAGTGGGGCCAACATTCCAGGCTCCCCAAGGAATACAGGATTGTATGCCCAGCTGGTGGCCAGAAGGCAGACACACAGATCAAGGGCTAGAGCACCGGAAGCTCTGGAAGAGAGCTGGTTGGAGCTTTAGTTCCAGGTTTTCTCATTCCTTAGGAGTCCTTTTGCGTCTGGACCCTGCCACAGGCATTCGCCTATGCAAACCCTAGTCTTCAAAGATCACTAAACGACCAGGTCTCTATCCCTAAAAATGAGGCCGCGCCAACAGGGAGGAAGACCATTGTAATTCGTTAACCTGCCACCGGCATTCGCCTAATCTATCCTATGCAAACCCTAGTCCTCAAAGATCACTAAACGACCAGGTCTCTATCCCTAAAAATGAGGCCGCGCTGACAAATTACAATGGTCTTCCTCCCTGTTGGCGGACGTGGCCTTACTAGTCATGGGCCATGGAACTTATTCGTGCATCTAAGGCCGATGCATGTGACAAACCGTCGGTCAAGGGTCTCCTGTAGGAATATTCCTGTAGGGCACCCAAATCACATAACTGAGTAACTTGTCTGCCATATGGGAGTAATAGATGTCTTCCGGAAGAAGTAGGTCGCACCTTTTCTTGTGAGAATACTAAAGAGACTATTTTAGTCTAGAGCATCCGTGCTCTACAGTGCAGGCTTGAGTTCCGAACTTAGCCCCTCCCTCCTCTCATCCTAGAAGAGGTGCGATTGAAGAAATAAACCTCCTCGCAAAAAAGAAAGAAATTATTTCACTTCATCACAGCTCAACCTCTTTGGTAGGAGGGTTAACCTGGTTCTCCTTGCCATGAGGTGGCAGAACCCGAAGGTTGATCCAGAATTCCCTTCGGTCGGACCGGGGAGAAGGTAGTTACTAATCACAAAGCCCATGCCAGTCTATTACTTCTCCGTCGAGGGGATCTAGGCATCATTGACCCAAAGGCTCAGGGCAGATACTACTTTGTGCGCTTCTCTTCAACGAGAAGGGAAGCCATGGATGGCTTTCCTGGGTGCCTACATTGCTACGTTGCAAATTTGCATGTAGCACTCCTAGGCCGGGGAGACCCTAGCTACCAGGTCAGGTGAGTTTCACCTTCATCAGTCTTCGTCAACCGGACCCATCATCCTCCCAGTCTTCTACGAATCTGGTCTAAGGTAAGCATCAGAAAAGGACACTATTGGGCCCTCATGGGAACGCGGGATGCTGCAGAAAGTGCGAATTCTAAGAGCCGGGTCTCACCAAAGCTTATGTTGGGAAGTTCGGATTCGAGCAAAAGCTACTCACCACAATAAAAAAGCGTTCCTCGACAATCTAGCAACACAATAAAATTTCGAGCTGAAAAAAGTTCATGAAGAATCGAAATTATTCGAGTTGGGTACTTGTTTTTCTATGTCTAAATCACTAGTTCAGCCCGAAAAATACGAACAGGATGAAAAATTGGTAGCGGAACACCTACTTTGGAAAGATTTTTGGCCTTTCCTTGCCAAGGATGCCCCTGTGGCGCACGACCAAACTCGCACGTTTGAGCAGGTCCTACGGCCACCGAAAACAGCCAACAAGCAGCAGGTTATTGTGAGGGCGGCGGGGGAATGTACCGTAAAAGGCCAATGAAGGTTAAAAATACCTTAATGCCACGTCTAGACTCTAGAGAAGGCGACAAGTTCTGGAAGTACAATGCCGAGTTGCGTCCCACGAGGTGCTTGCGTCCCACGAGGTGCTTGGAAGTGTAGCATTAAGCAGGGGATATAATGTAACAAGCCAGAAATTTCACGGAGTTGCGTCCCACGTGCTACTCTCGCATCCCACGAGCATTAAGCAGGGGATATAGTGTAACAAGCCAGAATCTTTCCGTGAAACTTCGCGTACTCTCCCATTCCATGATCGTACCATGATTAGTTCATTGAGTTAAATTCAACAAATACTCCCACTCAACTGTCACATCATGAAACAATAATCACATCATAGTTTACAACTTACAAGTGACTTGTTCACGACAGAGTACATTTCTTTTATTGCATTTAGAAGTACCACCACACATTGTTGTTATCCAAACCATAGTAATGTTTATTATATATGATAACTAAAGACAATTCGTCATAGAGACTAGAGATGTACACCAAGTAGACAATACATCTTCTTTATTAAGATGTTTGTTATACAAATTATCATCGAGTGTTTATACCTTTATGATTCTTCATTGTCCGTCGATGAAAACCCGCAACTTGATCTTTGATGTGTACACTATTGTGTACTCATGAGTCGTTTTTGGGTGCCACTCTTTTTCTTGAGCACACTCAAACTCCTACTCCATGAGAATGCCTAGCGCATGAGAAGCCATGCGCAAGCTATCATCATAGAATGCATCTCACGCGCTCACAGTGTCCGCTTGGTGCTCACGAGTTCCCTCGCGAACCTTGTGGTCACCCAGTCTATGGTGATCCACAAGAACATCCTTTACCTATCTCCAAGGGTGTAGGCAAGCTAACCTCTCCTCGATCATGGTCTGCAAGGACTACTCCGTCAGTCACTTGCCTCTAGGACTTTCATACGAAAGCCCAAGACACTGCGTGCCCTCACACCATCGTTGCTTGTCCAAGCACAGTCCATTGTGCTTGTCCGAAAGCCTCTAACTCCTAGGCATCTAACTTTCAACCAGATCTAGACTACCCACAACTCGACATCCACTGTCAAGTGGTCACCTTATAAGCTCCACCGTCCAACTCCCCATAACGGCTCATCGTGGTGATATCATCTAAGCAGCCACTCTATGAAGATGGCAAGGTGCCAATGATCAATCCCATGTATAGTGGAGCACGGTTGACTCACACCAACCGGCCTAGTGTCCTATCAACTCGACTATCCATTGTCGGCCTCATGTCGTGTCTACACTTCAAGCCATGCACAATCCATCGTGCTCGCTTGGTCAACCATAGTGCTAGACCAACTCCATCTCCATAGAAAGGCACTCCATCGACTTCTACGAGCGCCACCACTATTAGGTCTACTCATGTTAGAGCTTTGGTCTCACAATCCATCGTGATAACCTTTCAATATCGAATAGCCCACACGACTAGTCCACCACCCATGTGGCCTCCTAGGTGTGTGCATGCTCTCCCCATGACCATCCCACTTAGCGGTGCAGTCAAGACCCACCATTACGGTACCTTGCCCATGTGTATGCCAGTCGTCTCCAAGACATGGCCTAGGCTCCATTCAATGAGCCACGTGGCCTCTCCATGATGACACACCATCGGCCTTTGTGACTCGGCCAACTCCATGACACAGCGGCCTTATAAGGCCTGCCCATAACATATGACCAACCGCCTTCTATGGCAAGGCGGCCTCTTTGTGGCGTATGGCACACTGGCAGCCAACTCCATGACCACCTCCACGCACAAGGCACCCGACCAGCTCGTCAAGGCTCCATGCATAGTTGGCAAGATGTTTCATGAAACGCGTTTCAAAAATGTTTCTTTCAAATCCCAAATGTTTCAAAAACGTTTTATACAAAAGGGGGAGTGTATACGCTCCAAAATTCATATATAAGTTTATAATATGTAAAAAATATGTTGCCTTTCCTGCAAAACAATATTAAACATGCATCATTTACATATTAAAATATGTTTACAAGTTAAAACTAAAAAATTAGGGTAAAAAATGCTTAAATCGTATAGTCCCCAAGCGGACATGAATGAAACACGTTTCATTCGTTATGAAACGCTCCTAGGTAGATGTGAATGACTAAGGTGCCATCGCCTATGAGGTGACACGATGGCCATCTCCTTCATTGGTGACCTCCACGCCCATGGGGTCCCATCTTGGCCTCCCTCTTCGTCAACCTCTGTGTGCCTCTCACAGAGCCCCCACGTTGTGTCTTATGGCTACCAAGGGGTGCCACCTTTGACCCCCTCCATTCACATGTAGAGGACACCCTTTCACATGTAGAGGACACCCTTTCACTGTAGTTCGGGCGGCCCTCTCATACATGTCTACCAGCCCCCCTTTCTCATCCAATCGGGTGCCTTAGCAAGTGTCTGTGGCCCCTCTTATATACTATGGCTACCCATACCCTTTATTCCAAGGGGTGACACTTAGCACTAGATACTCACCTCAGTGCTCTCTCCCTTATAAGGACCATCCACATTCTCTTGAGCCGTGTTTGCAACCACGATCTCGAATGCAAGCCAACCATGCCTAAGAGTTTCGTATCATGGCACGGTCTTCCACACACGCCCTCTTGTTGTCGTGGGATTTCGTAACACATCTAGCGTGCGATGCACTAGCCACATCTCCTGACCTTGATTAACACTAGTGGGCAACCTGTGCTTCGCATGTTTTTTGAGACTCCAAATTCAAACCCTACCCAAACCTCTTCGTCGCCTTTTCGAACCTGCAAATTCTTGCCATGTGGTAGCTTTATGAAACTCTTCCTTAATACTAGTTTGGTACCAAAAAAGGACACTTAAGTGTCCTTTTTCGGACGATGCAAATAAAATGCTACTTGCGCTAGGAAAGACAAATTCAAAATCCCTCTTGAGGAGTTTGAATATGTGACCTAGTGTGTCTTTAAAAAATGTAACCTTGCAATTTGGATGCTGGTACGATAAGGAATTACACCCATAAATAGGACTTGCATGAGACTGCAACTCAGGTTTGAGAAAACCGCCTTATAAGCTTAGAGAAAAAAATCACTAAGGCGCGTGAAAAATTCCAAGTAATTATTTCATATTTGTGTCAAAGATTTTGCCAAGTTTCACATGAAATAAAATTCAATTGAGAGTGTCTAAAATAGTAGGGAGTTGTGTGTGTTTGATACACCACTTTTTAGCATCCATTTGTATCCAAACCAATACATGGTTTTAATGTGTTTGCAAGTTTTTTACGGTGATACAATGCTTACTCTATCCATTGAGATCTTAAAGTTATATGTAAAAGCCCCTTAGTAAGCTACAAATATTAATTATTTCAAAATGTCAAAACTGCACACAACAAAAATTCTGGATTTAGATTCTTGAGTCATACGCATTACATTCCTTATTAGTAAACTTGCAACATTTTGTCTGTATAGAATAATTCCGGTAAGGTACATTGTACAAACATAATTTGGGCACCTAAAACCTTTGTTTCATGGTTGTTGAGAGAGAATTTAGAAATTTTAAAAAATGTAGCACGATTGAAAAACTAAGATGGCGCTCAAGTAGCAAGATTTACTTGAGCTTGGGACCCCAAAAAATATGTATTAACTTGGTTTTGAACTATATAATCATTTCCGATTACCAATTTGCACTAACATAACCCTAGTTTTATGGAAGTACTTTTGGAAGGCCAAAATTTTCTTCTTTTTCAGCATCTTGGTAATTATGAGATTTTTGTTATAGTTCACAAGTAGCTTAGGAACTAGGACCTAAAGGAGATTGTGTTGTTTTGAAACCCCAAGTTCTACCAATTGACTTTTACAAACATGAAAAACATGATTTATTCAAGAAGTTACAGGCATTTTATGGGATTTTTGACAAAACATTCAAATTTCAATGAAAATTTCAAGTTAGAGTTTTTTGTCAAATTTCTAATATAGCTTGTGTTTTGACATCATGAAAAATCCCCTTTATTTTTTGACTTTAACCGACCTATGGTTGAAACAAGGTGTAGAAATGTTGTTTCTAGGTTCTCCAAAAAAATTCAAAGTTTTGGTGAGAAACAGGACACTAAAGTGTCCTCAGGACAATTTAGTGTCCAATTACAGAACTAGTGTTAAGATAATATAGAGATATAGAGAAGAGAAGAGAAGCGAACTCCTTATAATATAAGGATTATAAGGATGTTCCAACTTTTTCATCGTTTCTTCTAAGACTCTGACTCCGCTACTATCTCACTAGGGTCCAACACTATAAAATTTAAGCTAGTAACCACACGTGTGAATGAAATCGCTGAGTAAGTATTTAATGCTAAAAGTGAGATTTTAATGCTCCCCGAGCCATGGGTACTTTAATGCTCCCCGAGCCATGGGTACTTTAATGCTCCCCGAGCTCTCTCAGAGGACCCCCCATTCGTATCAAGTACAGTGTTCACAGAAGACATTTTTCCCAACTATTCAAAAAACCTTCAACCTCAAATTTATGTAAGTTTTTTCCTAAATTTTAAAGGTTTTTAGCAAAATTATGACTAAAATCCCTTAAAATTTGTAGGTTTTTGTGAATTGTTATTTTGAAATTTGGAAGTTATTTTTTAAAATTTGCCATTCAGCTGATACTAAACCTCGGTTTTTTGTGAACACTGACAAGTATGATCATATCACTCCACTTCAGCTCCTAGGGTAGGAAATACAGGCAGTCCACAGCAGCCCGAAGGCCCGGAACGCAAGTGTCGGCACTGACATCAATTGCTCAATGGCACATACATCATACAGGGAGTCGGAAATTGGAATGACATCACGGTGAGATAGTGGAGGCGTCATCACGGTGAGATAGTTATTGGTTTCAGCCTTGTACATTTTATTCTCATATCCAGGAAAGCAAATACTCGGTTCGGACTCGGGAGCTTGGGACTCAGCACTGTACTTTATGGATCATGACCACTTTGAAATGGACGGGATCAAACACATCCAAAGTAGTACAAATAAGTTAATAACACGATCAAAAAGTAGTTCAAGTAAAATCAGGGAGTGATTAAGCGATGAAGGACGGCTTCTCGATAACGGTGCTCCTTGATAAAAAGTGGCAATGGCAGCAAGAGTTTTCCAGTTTTTGCAAGGACAAGAGCATCTCCCCGCTAAAATGTGGGAAAAGAATGCCGTGGATGTCCCTCTCCTATTCGATGAGGGTGGTGTGTGTGTGTGTACTGTGTGAGAGAGAGGGGGGGCGGGGAGAGTACACGTTGAGAATCATTTTGTTTCAGTCATGTTTAGAATCATTTTGTTTCAGTCATGTTTCTCCAAGCTCACTACAATTTGAACTTAGTATGCTCGGATTAATGAATCTTCCATTTTAAGTTACTGCACTGCAGAGGACCGGCATTTTTGTACGTATGCTTAACTTGCCGATTCTGCTGTAATGAAACTTAACAATTCTAAGGCTTCTGGGCTTATGCTTCGCAGAGGACCGGCAGGATCGTAGGTATGGTGGGAGACGGTATCAATGATTCCCCTGCTCTGGTAGCTGCA